>NW_028318847.1:5083571-5418928 GCF_062004578.1 Staurois parvus | reverse complement strand
AGTTAAGATCTAAGTCTATATTAAGCCCCGCTGGGTGGGAAGTGCCCAATTCGAAAATGTGTTTAGTCTCCAGCTGAGAAACTGCTCTCACTTTATGTGTACCCCTCCAATGTGGGGTGACTAAGTCGATCCCCACAAACTTGAGTGATGTGGGATCCCTATGATGGAAACGTCTGTAATGTAGGGATAATGAATGGTCTTTATATCCTTTTCTGATGTTAGCAATGTGTTCCCGAAGGCGGTCTCTAAGCCTCCTGGTGGTCCGGCCAATATATTGTTTGGAGCACGGGCATTCAAGCAGATAAACGACAAATTTGCTGTCACAACTTATAAATTGATCTATTTCATATGTCTTGTGTGTTTGACTGGAACTATAGGAATAGATTTTCTTCTTTCTACTTCCATTGCATTTACAGGCGATGCACCTATTACAGGGGTAAAATCCTTTCATATTAAACAGTGTGAGTGATTTAACAGGAGGGTTAATAATGTTAGGAGATATTTTATCTCTAAGAATGGCTGGTCTCCAAAAAATTACTTCAGGTGTATCAGGAAGTATGTTACTCAAAACTGGATCTGATTTTAATATATTCCAATTTTTCTTGATGATATGTTTAACCGCTCTATGTTGAACAGAGAAGGTAGTGATAAACGGGCAAAAAATGTCATTTATTTTCTTAGAACTATTACCTAAATGTTCCTCCTGACCAATCTGGGTGATTTCTGTGATAGTATTATCTAGGGACACCCCATTATAGCCCTTCTCCAAAAAACGTTCTTTCAAAATATTAGCTTGTATCTGAAAATCTGAGGTGTTTGTACAATTTCTTCTCAGTCTTAGCAATTGTCCTTTGGGGACATTAGCAAGCCAGCTGGGATGATGGCAACTATCCAAAGGAATATAACTATTCCGATCCGACGACTTGAAAAACGTTTTGGTGATAATTTTATTGTCTACCCTCACCAAGGTAAGGTCTAAAAAACTAACTTCTTCATGACTGAAGTTATAGGTGAGTCTGATATTGTGATTATTATAATTCAAGGTAGTGAAAAAGTTTTCTAGCGATTGTGTATTCCCATTCCACAACAAGAGAATATCGTCAATGTATCTCCTATAGAAGACCAATTCTGGCCAGTCCCTGGAGTATATAATCTCTTCCTCCCAGTAGGACATAAATAAATTGGCAAGACTGGGGGCGAATTTCGCCCCCATAGCCACACCCTTTATTTGTAAATAATATTTGCCATCAAACCACATGCAATTCTTAACCATCGCAAATTCAAGTAATTCTATAATGAGATCAATATGTGTGGACCCAAGAGGGCTCTGCTGTCTTAGGTAACATTCTGCGGCTCTCATTCCATCTGCATGGTTAATGTTACTGTACAGCGATTCAACATCTGCTGTAACCAGTATTGTAGATGGAGTGATAACTACGTCTTTAATGGCATTTAGGACCTGTTTAGTGCCCTTGAGATATGAGGGGGTGTGGACTACTAGTGGCTGAAGATAATGGACTTATATCTGTCTTATTTTTATGTTAAATGTGCAAAAGTAACCAACATATGAATGAATTCCATAGTCCTTCAATAAGTCATAGAAGACAATACAGGTGATTAACATAAGGATCAAGGAGTATGATACGTTGCATGCTAGGCTGAATTTGATCATATTTCAAATCGATCAACCTATGAGATTACAAGGTGAAAACAGAGATGCTATTGATAACTTGCAATCATATCTTTCAATTCTCAATCAAAATCCAATACCCAGTGTGTGGCATATCAATTGAATGAGTTGTAAACTACAGACTGATTTTTCTCATTGGAAGAGCTCCATCAGAAAATAAAGTGATCATTTATCGAAACGTACAGGCCTAAACGTATTCCTGAACCTAGCCCTTGCCATGGTCTGAGCTCTATCTATCTATCTAGTGTTTTTGGTATCTATCTACCCAAAACACCAGCTCAACCTAAAATTTAAAAAATAAACAACAAAAAGAGATTTAATATTTTTACCATAATAAAGATGTGAAATTACCAGAATTATACAATATGTTCTGATTAAAATTTTATATTGTGACAATGATATTATAATGTGTTTATCCGTTTTATATTGATTATTCATATCCTTTGAATTCATGCATGATGCCTGCAACCATGACTTAATCAGTTGGTTTAGAACTGTCCTGGCCTAGGTTCTAATTGCAGAAAACCAATTTTCCCTTCTGCCACTATAGCAGTTCCTTGCTATGCATCCAAGAGGAAGCCGTTTTATTACATAACCACATCCTAGATTTTCTTGTTCTTCTATTTGTCCCAGATGTCAGCATCAGCAACTAGGGATAAAGACGGCCACTAGCTTCTCTGAACTTTCAAAATGTCCCATTCAATACGCTGAAGCTTTGTTTTTCTCAGGGACTTCCCCTGAAAAAGTATATTATAAAACGGTTTGGAATTTATTGTGCTAGCTAATAGGTATATTATATATTTTAGTCCTTATGCATATGGAGCCTGTAAAAGCACCTCTATGTTAGCCTATGAGCCCATGCACACATAGGCATTTACAGGCAGGGGAAAAAAACACACACACACTAAAAAGGTGAATTCAGAGAGGAGCTTTTGGGCAGACCCACATGCGCATATGTACGTAAATGTGTTCCAACCACTCTGATAAATTAAAAGAACTTCAGGATATCAAGAAATCAATCAATCATACTCACCTAGGTGGATTCATGCTTCATCTGTCCCCCGCCAGCTCTAAGACTGAGAACTAAGCGATCAAACACTGCTGATCACTCAGCTCTCTGTTTTCAGTCTGCAGAGAGCTGGTAACTATCAGTCTCCAGCTCTCTGCTCTACCCCTCCAGCGTTCACTGGAGCACCGTGCTGTTGAGGGGACGGGAGTAGCTGGCTCAGGCTGAGCCAGCTGCTGGATTTTAGCTCGCCATCAGCTAAAAGTAGAACTAACGACTGAAAGGACTTTGGCCATACTTCTCTTAATATTCTGACCAGTGCTGTAGAATGCATTTACGCTTAAATTCCATACACACATATTATAACAGAGGCATTTGACTTTTGAGTGGCATGGGCATGGGCATAAGACTTTTGAGTGCATCTAAAAGGCAGGATTTTTTTTTTTTTAGAGAGTATGGGAAATATTAAATACTTTGTCAGCTCTCTATTTCTGTTTCTCAGTTTATACCGTAAGGGATCAAGATTTACTTTGTGTTTGGTTCAAATGCTACTTTGTGCAATGGAGCATATTTCCCATGTCCCAGTCTGTATGAATATATGAAAATTTGCTGATATGCAGAATCCACAGGCAGCTTTAACTCCCAGAAGACTCAGCATGAAGTCCAGTATAGTTTATTCAAGGCATTTAAGATTACTAAGATGTTTTCTAAACATTTCCCAAGGGTAAAAGAGCATTACACTTTCCTTCCCTTTTAACTCCATGGATGGAGCAATTTACTCCATATCACAAACACAGGCACAACAGATACTCTCCTCTGGACCTAAAAAACACAGAGAAAGCAGGAACATGCAAAACAACCAAATTCATACATCCTTATAATGGTGAGGCCTGCAATAAGTATTTATCAGTGTAGATTTGAAACACAGAGAGAAGTTCTTAGAAGTATGAAGCCACATCTTCAAAAGGTGGATAGACTCGTATAGTCCCTTGATGGCAAATATAGAAAAGTCCCTCTAGGAACCTATTGAAAGGTCTATCCTTGTGAAGTTCATTTTGGTCATTCGTCACTAACAGGACTCAAGGTTTATTGACTAAACTTTCAGTGGTGTTAGCTTGGATCTCAATATCAGTGAAATCTTGATGATAAAGAAGATGCAGGCTTGCTAACACAAAGTGGTTCCCTAAAGTAGCCTTGACTTTCCTGTATGATAGTTGTATTGGATAATATATCTGAGGCTTGAGGTTTGCATTTTTGGTGGGTACCAATAATTACCCAGCCTAGGTCAGTCTTTTGGTCATGGAGATCACTTTTACAACCACTGTTTGGCTGAACTGTCTTGCATATCTCATGATGTCTCCACCCAGGAGAATCATTATTATGTCATCATTGTCAAGTGGTGGGATGCAGTCACCTAAATGGCTTAGAAAAGGCTACAAAGTGCTTCTTCTGTTGTAGAAATGTCATCCTTATCATGGGGTAATTGACTGCATTTGATCGGTATAGGAAGAGAAATCCACTCGGTTCCTTCTATTGGTGCAATAATGAAATCAGAAGTATAAGTTGTTCTTCCTGAAATTTCCACTGAGCCAGCACATGTGCAGTGTATAGGACAAAACATTTGCCTTTATGCTAAACAAGTCGAACAATTCTGAAGTTGCAAGTGACTGACTGCTGTGGTCAAGGCAGCATACATCTTAACTACTTTCTTAGGTTTTCTTGGGGGAAATACCAGAACAAAACATATTTTTACAAGAGTTTTTCTCCCACAGTCCCCCACCAAGTAACACATTACATTTCAAGGTGACTGTTCGTGGCTCTTCACTACATTGACTTTAACCTGGCTGAGAAGTCTTTAGTGGACACAATGTCCTTTTTAGAGGAGCCTTGGTGTATGGATAATATATATGCATGCTGCTGTTGAATTCCTAGCACTTAGCTTTGCAGACTTTGGCAAAGCGCTCTAATCATCTGTAGAAAATAACATTGCTCCTTAGGAACTCCTTGTGTTCTTCTAATGGCTTTTCTCTGAAAGCACATTTTCTGAGAGGATGTAGCTTGTCGTTAATAGGACAGTAGTAATTTGGATCCTTAAGCCTTTTATCTTTACCATTGTTCACTGAAAGTAGGAGATGCAATTCCAATGTTTCTGACAGAGATAGCATTCTTTAGGGCCGTTTTGCTGCTTTTGCTGCGGGCCCCCGGGCAATAGGGGATCATGTGTCCTTGCCCAAACTCAAAAAAGCCTATGACAAAGGTACCAGGGGCATCTCATGGGGCCCCCTACTGACCCCAGGCCCTCGGGCAGTGCCCGAGGTTCCAAATGGTCAGTCCGCCCCTGGTTCCAGTACAGGTCAGTGCAGAAAAAAAATGCAGCATCTACTTCTATTTTTTCTCTACTGGAACTGACTGCACTGGTGTGAACTATGCCATTGGAACCCATATAACCTACTATCCATGCATTTTTGACGCAGAAATAAAATGCACTGGACTGCATCTGGTGTGAACCAGCCCTTAAAGAGGAACTAAACTGCATCTGAGCACCACAAACGTTAATTCATTTTAATATGCACAGCAAGTTCACTCATCTATCCATGTCTCCATGCTTTATTTTTCAGAGAAAACACTATGAAAAACACCCCTAGCATTTCTGTCAGCAGCCATCTTGAGTAAGGGCAGATGATTCATGTAGCATTTACTTCATAGAATCAATCTGCCCTTCCTTAGGCCAGGTATGCATGGAAAAACATTTTAAAACAAGTAAATGAGATACACTTTCTTATCTATTTACTAATGCTAGTTTAACTTTAAAATCCTTGTACTTAGGCATAGGGATGAGTGGTGACTGACTGGCACTTTAAAACACTGGTCACCACTAGGACACACAGAAAATAGGTGTTTTCTGTGTGTTCTTTTCACACTGTAATGCTGCCTGTAGCAAGCTGCAATACAATACAAACATACTGCATTTTATCGCAGTATGCTGTAAAGAACTGCAAGTCTCTGTACAGCAGTGAAGAATATTGTGCTGTTGTACAGCGACATCAACATGAAGTGTCACTTTTGTATGCTTCAAATAAAGTTCAGTGCTGAATCATTCACCACGCCACCCCCTACTGCAGTCAGAATGGACAGCTGCCAGACAGGAAAATCTCTGCAGTTTACTCTCTGGCAGCTGTCTGTTCAGTGTGAACCGGCCCTAATGTGAACAACAGATAAGCTTTGGTCATTCTTAGCCTTGGCTATACACTATATTACCAAAAGAATTGGGACACCTGCCTTTACATGCACATGAACTTTAATGACATTCCAGTCTTAGTTCATAGGGTTCAATACTGAGTTGTCCCACCCTTTGCAGCTATAGCAGCTTCAACTCTTTTGGGAAGGCTGTCCACAAGGTTTAGGAGTGTGTTCATGGGAATGTTTGACCATTCTTCCAGAAGCGCATTTGTGAGGTCAGGCACTGTTTTTGGATGAGAAGTCCTGGCTCACAGTCTCCGGTCTATTTCATCCCAAAAGTGTTCTTTCAGGTTGAGGTCCGGACTCTGTGCAGACCAGTCAAGTTCCTCCACCCCAAGGTCGCTCATCCAGGTCTTTATGGGCTTGCTTTGTGCACTGGTGCGCAATCATGTTGGAACAGGTGGGGGCCATCCCCAAACTGTTTCCACAAAGTTGGGAGCAGGAAATTGTCCAAAATGTCTTGGTATGCTGACGCCTTAAGAGTTCCTTTTGCTGGAACAAAGGGGCCAAACCCAACCCCTGAAAAAAAACCCCACACCATAATCCCCCTCCACCAAACTTTACACAATGCAGTCAGGCAAGTACTGTTCTCCTGGCAACCACCAAACCCAGACATGTCCATCAGATTGCCAGACAGAGAAGCATGATTGGTTGCTCCAGAGAACACGTCTCCACTGTTCTAGAGTCCAATGGTGGCGTGCTTTACACCACTGCATCTGACACTTTGCATTGCACTTGGTGATATAAGGCTTGGATGCAGCTGCTAGGCCATGGAAACCCATTCCATGAATCTCTCTACGCTGTTGTGTGCTAATCTGAAGGCCACACGAAGTATAGAGGTCTGTAACTATTGACTCTGTGGACAGTTGGTGACTTCTGCGCACTGTGTGCTTCAGCATGCACTGACTCCGCTCTGTCATTTTACGTGGCCTACCATTTTGTGGCTGAGTTGCTATTGTTCCCAGTTGCTTCCACTTTGTTATAATATGACTAACGTTTGACCATGAAATATTTAGTAGCAAGGAAAGGTCATAGATGGACTTACTGCACAGGTGGCAACCTATCACGGTACCACGCTTGAATTCACTGAGCTCCTGAGAGCAACCTATTCTTTCACAAAATGTTTATTGAAGCAGTCTTCTTGCCTAGGTGCTTAATTTTATACACCTCTGGCCATGGAAGTGATTTAAATACCTGAATTCAATGATTTGGAGGGGTGTCCCAATACTTTTGGCACTAAAGTGTATATCAGATGAACTCTGAGAAAAAAGGAAAGGCCGGAATGGACAAACGATGTTGCCTTTCGTATCTATAACCTGCCGTTGCTCACTTTTTAAGAAGACAGTAAAGCAATTTCACCACCACTGGGTTTAAACTGCATGCAAGTTGCTAAGGCCTGGGTAAGTGTGGCTCATTCTTTGCAATTTCCAGTTACAGAAGAAAGATCTCTTCCTGGAATTTAGCATTATCCCTGATGAATAATTTAGTAAAGTCCAGTAAGTTTTTGAATTAAAGTGGACCTTCACTCTCCCATGGCACTCCCCCTCCCTATCACAGTGCCGATATTGTGTTCCTATTTGTTTGCCTATAGGTACTTTCAGGCTTAAAAGGCTCGACCCATCCCCCAGGAGTAGCAGCACCTGCACTCGGAAGAGCCATCAGCTGTCACAGGCAACATGGTGGCACTGAACCCGTGCCGTGGCTGCAGAGAGGAGGATCCCAGCAGCTCAACGCTGGATCCACTGGCTAGGTGAGAATCCTTCATTTGAAGACAGTAAAAGGTAAGTAGGGGGAACGGCTAAAGTTCCTTTTTAAGCAGGTTCAATTACTTTAATGCTTTAATCTCTCCATGCGAGATTAAGACCTGTGTGTGGTTCATGGATGTGAACAGTTTTAAGTCCTAACATAGTCCATAGACTCCAAAGTCTGTGCAGGGCAAAGAAACAGCCTGATCACTGCTCTGTGTACAGAGCCCTAGGTTGTTTGTAAACACAGGGCTCTGTGCTGTGATTGGACACAGCCAATCTATGGGTCTCAACCATAAATCATTGGTCAGAACCTGCTGACAAAATCCAGCTGTGTCCAACCGTAGTGCGGGTCAGCAATGCGCTCATACGTGTCCCCAGATGCAGAAGCAGGCCCGCAGCGTTTATGTACCTTGCTGAGTCTGCAGCTGCTGCCTGGTCACAGTAAATCTACGGGGACAGGAGGCAAGTGGTTAAAGGTTGCGTCTCCCACTGCAGAGTGCTTTCTGTGTGTCTCTATATAAGGTGGGTGGAGCCTTACATTAAGGGGCTGTAGGAAAGGACAACAGATAGATTGCGGCAGAATTCTGTAGAGAAAGAGTTTGGGGCTTCCCCTTGTCCACCCCTCTGGGGAGAAGTAGCTGACACCATGTGGAGAACACATCAAGGGACCAAGGCAGCAAGCAGATTCCACAAGGAGCCTGGTGCTATGCATCTCTGACCTCAAGCCATTGTTTGGACTATGTTAACGCCATTATCTGGATTGTTATGCTCGAATTATACATGTAAAAGAAGTTGGACTGCATCTTGAAGCCTCTGTGTGATGAGCTGATCGATTAAAGTGCCTTATATAGCCAATACCTGCAGCAAGAGTTGAATTTACTTTATGCAAACCTGGCTGTCTGGATCCCACACGTTTGGACCCAGTGTGTGAGTACACCCAGGGAACAGGTTGACTGTACAAAGGCTAGGAGGATGGAAAGCTTAGGCCTAGGCCGCCATCCATATACGGGACAGTATCTGTTTGGTTTGAACCATCTGTGATGCCCTGCAACCTGCACCTAGGAGCTGATACCTAGCTGCATATAAGAATAACCTTCAGCGTCACCTAACATGCGGGTGTGAGTGAGCGACCTTACATTGTATGTGTAAACTAGCCGGACAACTAAATTGTTTTTGAAGCCAAGGTTATCAAAAACAAAATCTTCGCATTCAGAGAAAAAATCCTCATGCCATGCCTAATACAACACAATACATATTAAGACTTTCACAATTTTAAGAATACAAAGGGCTCTTTCAGACAGAAGATGTGGGGTGGCTGCTGGCAAAAATCAGAGATTCTCGCCAGCAGGCATGCACACAGCCTTGGCCAGCGGCCTGTACAAATCAATGACTGGCTAACAAGAGTCGCCTTTGTTTGCATTTAACCGATCATCCAAGCGGTTACACGCGATTAGGGACTCTGAGTGGCTCCGGACACAGACAGTGTAATCAGCCAGTTTGTTTGCGATCATGGCACAGAGTGCTGCTACATCTAGAGGTGGCATTTGGCCACTTCAACGCAGCAGCATTGGAACAGAAAGACTGCATAAAACTTCTGCTAACAATTGCCAGTCTTTCTGGATCAAATGTAAATGTTTAAGTTTACGCTGTGAAACAACAACTGTGGAGCAGAGTGAGATGTACAGAGGGCGAAATATTTCTGAACCTAGAGACCAGTTCATATTAGCAAAAACTTAGTGACTAAACCATACACAGAATGTCAGGGCTCAGCAAGCTAGGCAGACACAGGTAGCCATGTTCCATAGTTACATGCACCAGATGGGAAAACACTTAACAATATAGCTACTGCTGGGCTAAAAACACACTGCAAGTTACAAAAATGGGAGCTCTGTGTACAAAAATCTAAGGGCCCATCTCCAGTATGAAAAGCTCTTCATTCAGCTTGCCTTTCCAGTCCATAAGTCTGATTTCATAATGTGAAAATAAAGTAGTTGTATGGCAAAAAAAACTGAGTGAAAAGGGAGGAAAAAAAAAGGGGGGAGGGGGATTAAGGACAAGGGGAAAATTCCAGGTGATAGTCCAGTAGATAGTCCACTAATAAGTAGTCAAATGTGAAACGATCACTCCTATTGATGGCTGCAGCTCCTCTGAATCAGAGTATTGGATGTATCCTCTGTGCTCATGTATTGCAAAAGAATAATAAAAACAGGGGGCGCCACCATCTAAGTGTAGACTTTTATCAAAACTTAATGAAAACCAATATGCAGTCACTTGAATAAATCAGAAAAAAGCACAACACTCAATCCTGCGGCCATCTGCACAGTTTGTCAGGAAAGCTGCTGGGTATAGCAGAGTAACGCCTGGAAGCATCTGTTTGACATTACAGAATTTGCCAGGGAAGCAATGCAGAGTACGTTGCAGGAGGTGGCAGGGTGTGTGAACACCAATAGATCCAGCCTGGAACACACCACCAAGCCAGGAACCTGAAACGAGATGTCAGAAATGTGTGGCATGGTAGCGAAATGACATCTGGCTATGCATTTTATGGCTTCGAGAAAGGGGCATTCGGAATCCCTGAAACACACAGCCACAGCTTCTACAACTTACATCATGGTACCACTTCCCTGGCGAACTCTGCTATGTCGCATAGCAGCTTCCAGACGTTATTCTGCTATACCCCGCAGCTTCCCTGATGAACTCTGCAGTTGCCCGTTGGTTTGATCGATATGCCCGTTTCTGATTTCTTTCAAGTGCATATTGATTTTTATTCTTACATTTTAATAAAAGTTTACACTTCAATGGTGGTGCCCCCTATCTCATTATTGAATTCACAAAGTTGACACATCATGATAATTGTACTGATTTTCAAAAACCTATGAGCTATTTTCAGGTCAGGGGGCCAGTTAGCTCTTTTGGGTTTTTGCAGCCAGACCTCTGACAATATGTATGCACCGCAGTGCATCATCAGTGGGATGGCTGCTAGTAGCAGGAAGAGATACTTGGTTCCCTGATGTTGTGCAGTGATGCATCTGCTGTAGAGTACCCCAAGACCTCCTAGGATGCAGGATGTCAGCATTAGGAAAAACAAAAATAATGTCACATTGTGTGAAAGGAGTACAATGATGGAAGGATGAAAAGTGGGTGGGGTGAAGGTTTGCACAGCACCTCAAGAGGCCCAAAAGCTAGGATGCCTTGTTATGCAAGCTGCAATTATGGCATGCAATGGTGACACTATGGCCAAGTCCGTCCCACACAACATACTTTCCTGGGGGTCAAACTGCCCAGAAAGGAGATGAGCGTGAAGGCCACAGCATGACCATGCAATCTCTGATTGCAATGTACATAACAGAGCACCCTGTGTTTCTGACCCCCAGATTTTCCAAATAAGGGAGACACCCTACTAACCATGCCCACATTTAACCACATCCACAAATCCATGATCCTATTTCAATTAATACTTAAAGTAGAATTACAGATTTAAACGTAACTTGTCTTAAAAATGCTCCATCCACCCTAACACCTATGCTGACTAACCTGTGTAAGAAAGATGTATAGACTTACCTAATTTCAGCCCGCTCCAGTCACATGATCCTGTGTCAGCCAGTGGCGGCTGCATGGGAGATGAGGGAACGCCAACAAAGAATGGGCCATATGAGCCTATGGATGATGATACCATTCCAGGAGTTTTCTTACACAGGAAATCAGCCATGAGCGTGATCTGCCTGGCTTTATAGTCAAAACTGTGTCATAAAATGTGATTATGACTATTTAAATCCTGGGTCACTGTGGAATAAAATGCAGAAACAAGTACTGTGGGTCATGTAACCCGCTGCAGAAAATGGTGGGTATGGCGGGACTGCATCTAACAGTGGGAGAAGATTAAAGGGGGTTAATTAAACAGAACCTGTGCCTATTCATTGTATACACTGCACATGTACAAAATATAAGGAAACAAAATTATGACACTTTTTAACCAGGGACAACCTTCTAAAAACAGGGACTGTCCCCCCAAACTGTGGACGTCTGGTTACCCCAAAACACATGAACACGCCACACTGAACACGCATGTGCTCCTCCACTGCCAACTTGCAAGGTTTGAACATCCCGCAGGTTTGCTTTAAACAGTCCAGTTCTATTAATAAAAGGAAGACCTTGCAGGCTTTGTAGTAACCTCACAAATATTCTGAGCGGATTTCAGGAAAGCCTGGCTGAAAAAAATACTTCTGAACAGAAGAGCTTTCCAGAAACAAACTATATATTGCATATCACCAACATGATGGAGAACACAGAAGGAGAACGTTTTCCCTATATTCATTTCCGGACCGCCTTACAAGGATGTGAGTTGAATACTCTTCAGACAAAAAGCATTTTTGTAGTATGCGGTGTATTTTGGCACACATACTGTATTTGTATACAACATATAAATAACTGACAGAAAATGAACAAAATAGACGCATTTACAGAATTGCATAGAAAAGCTTTATAGGTTACCAAGTATAATAAATAACTATAGTGTGTGATACAGCAGATGACACAAATGTATCACGCATTATAAACACATTTATTACACATTGAAGGTTACTAAATCAAGTGGACAGCTTTTCTGTGGAGCACTTCCATACTAACTCAGTTCTGTTGCAGGCTTGATTTATAAATAAGAGGCCATCTTGAATTTCAAGGAACAACTCCACAGTATTTATAGCTACCTCTGTTTTGAAATATAAGATTTGAAAGTCATAACAGTAACAGAAGCAAGGTTTAAAGTAACCCCATCTCCGCAGACTTGCTTGTACAAAATGAACACCCTATAAAATAAAAGGCATTATACTTACCTTCTCAGGGACCCATGTAGAAATGCTACTTTACTTCACCATAGCCAGAGTAGGTATCCAAAGTTCTGTGTGTGGAATACTTGCTCCCCGCTGCATGCAGTGGTTCCTCCCACTGGCTCATACATCACTACAAGACCTTTGAGCTGCCAGGAGTAACCACTGCATTTGGTGGGGGAAGCAGTCATTGAACAGCCCCGAAGAGTTGAATACTTGAAGTTTAAAGGAGAAGTGCATAGCAGCAGCATTTTAACACAATGGCCACAACACACGGCTTCTTTTACAAGGTGTTCCTTCTGTACAAGTAAGCCCATGATGAAAGGATCACTTTAAAGCACGCCTTAAGGCCTGGTTCACCGCTATACGTTTAGTGCATTTTGCAGAAACGCACTACAGTCCATTTAACATGGTTTCCTATGGGACATGTTCACATCTTTGCATTTTCAGCCACTGCGTTTTTGGAAAGGGTCAGAGACTTTTTTTTCCTGCAGATTGCATTTTTGGTGCGAAAGACTTCAATGGAACCGCGCCAAAGGTCTTTTTTGGCCAATAGGGAAGTATTGAGTGAGACTTTGATGCGACTTTATATTCTCTACCACTCAAGTTGCATCGTGCAGGAACCGTTTCAAAGTCACTACGATGTTGAAAAAGGTTCCTGGATTACTTTGATGTGATTATGATGTGACTTTACACTCTCTGACACTCAAGTCACATCAGAGTAGTGTAGGAAGATCTTCAAAGTCGCTGCGACTTTGAAAAGGTTACTGCACTACTTTGATTCGACTTTGAGTGCCAAGGAGTGTAAAGTTGCATCAAAGTCGCACTTAATACTTTCCTATTGGGAAAGAAAAACAAAAAAAAAAAAACACAAAATGCAAAAACGCATATACAAAAACGCATCGCATAAAAAAAATATAGAAAGAAAAAAAACACATCAATCGCAACATGTATAGGTGTGAACCAGGGCTTAAGGGTAAGTGTGGGAATACAAAAAAAAAACATCTTTACCCCCCTCCCTGCTGCAGCTGTCCCCCACTGGCTCTAAGCTCAAGAACTAAGTGATCACATGACAGCTGTTTGACAACTGAGCAAATAACAGTCATGTGCTTGCTAAGCACAGGGCTGGGGAGGGGGCGGAAGCAGCTGGTCCAGGCTCCTAGCAGCACACTGAGAAGTTGAGCCGGCTGCTGATCAGGCACCTGAGTGGATCCTGACATTATTGTTGGGATCCTTCCAGAGCCTGGAGCAGGGGTGGCGAACAAGTTAGACACAAAGAGCCAAAATTTTAAACTGTGAAAGTCAGAGAGCCACACCACACAGTGACCTGTCAAAACAGACAAACACTCACAGAAAAACACATAATTAAAACCATATTATTCACCATAACACTTTCTTCCCCTTACAAAACACAGGGATGACCAGAGACTGCGGACAGCACAGGGATGACCAGAGACTGCGGACAGCACAGGGATGACCAGAGACTGCGGACAGCACAGGGATGACCAGAGACTGCGGACAGCACAGGGATGACCAGAGACTGCGGACAGCACAGGGATGACCAGAGACTGCGGACAGCACAGGGATGACCAGAGACTGCGGACAGCACAGGGATGACCAGAGACTGGGGACAGTACAGATGACTGCTGACCTTTGGGGAGGTGGGGAGGTGGGGAGCGGGTACCTGAATTTGACAGGTACCCGCTCTTACTTCCGCAGAGTTTTTGTTTGATCTTACCTGTTCCTCGATCCAGCCACGCGCTGTCTTCCCGGCTTCTGTAATGGCGCTCGGCATGACAGCCGGGTGCCCAGTGCGCATGAGCGAGAAGCACTTGCGCTTTGTGATTGGTCCGTCGGCTTCTGGGATCTGTCATGTGTCCCAGGTACCGCCTTACCATTCACAAAAAGCACCGCTTCTTGCTCACCCGGCTGTCATGCCCATTGCCCACACTACAGAAGCCGGAAGACAGCGCGCCGCTGGATAGAGGAACAGGTAAGATCAAAGAACAAAGAAGTAAGAGCAAAGAGCCACAGTATACAAAATATGATAAGAGGCAAAGAGCCGCATTCATTTTGGCCGGGAGCCGCACGCGGCTCGAGAGCCGTGTGTTCGCCACCCCTGGCCTGGAGCATTAGCCTTTGATGTTAGCCATCAGCTGAATACCTGCAGGAGGAAGGAGGAGGAGAAGTGGACTTTCAGCTGCTGCAGGGAGGAAAATAGAGCCGATTGTTTCCACTAAATTCCACCCCTCCATTCCAGGTTCAGGGATCAGCAACCAAGGGATGCGATCTACCAGTCACCTGCCTGTGTTTGATGGGTGGATCGAAATGGACAGGTTACAAGACTACACATAGAGCACTACTAAAAGGGATGACATGGCAACCACAACACCAGAGCATCCCTGCCAATACTATAATTATGGATACCCATTCCAACAATGTAAGCCCAGAATCAGAAGACAAATGTGTCATATCCCATACCTGTTTTTTTTAAAGCAGAACTAAAACCACAGATTGAACCGTTTCCTAAAGCATTTACACACAAGGCCTGCTTGAAGGAGAACTGTCACAGTTACAGTTACTAGTGTGTTTATGTTCGCTCTCAACCAAAATGTCAAACCATCAAGTAACTGGTGTTCTAGCTGATCAAATGTGCAACACCATGGCAACTGCACATCAGAGACTAAGGTGGCAGCTTCCTTTGCTGGAAAGAATAGAAGGGTTTAGCTTCACTTTACTTATGTTCAGGGGGAGGCTGCCCCAGACAGATATTCCTGCAAAAGGTACACAGACAAACAACTGACAGGGGCTCTAGTCTTCCCTACTCTACTAAAAAAATTTATTTTTGTGTTACCATATGAGATTTTCCTTCATGCCCTGTCTACTGAGATGGTGGTCATCATGACAGCAAGAGAGAAGAAATCTCTCTAATGGAGCCCTGGATAGCAGTAAAAATTCAACAGGAGTTCCAAACCTCCCCTGCTCCTTCCAAAGCTGTAAAAGGAGTTTCTCTGTACAAAAGGGCTTTTTACTTTACCTAGTATGGACACCGTACAAAAATATAAAAAGGACTAAAACATTTCCTGGCCCACCACCCTGGAGTCACATGTACACATCCATAAATAAAAACTGCTAATACTAATAGGGATGGCTTTCTCCTGGCTGTTACACCCTGTTCTGATGGCTTTAATCCACAGCATGTCCAAAGTTTATTATTGTATCTATACCTTTAAGGGGTTAACTCCTTCCAAGTTGTTTTAGCCTTTACTGTGGGGGAGAGGTACATGGTCAGGTTTGTGAGCTCATTGGAAAAAGATTTCCTCCCTTCCTTTTACTGTAAGACCAGTGAAAAATATGGGGAGAGGGGGGCAATTGTCACCAGGACAGGAATGCACTGAGCAATAAATATATGGTCAGAAGGTCTAACCCTTTCCCACCTTATCAAAGTGTTTTGTTTCTTTTTTTGTCCCGTTTAGGGCTCTTGAACACGACCGTATGAAAATACAACTAGTATGCAGGATCTTGCTGGCAGGGAGACATATGTAATGCCTGAGCAATATTTAAGGCATATAGCATTACATCGAACATGACCCTACTGTTAACATACAGATGGCTTCTCCATTGTTAGGACACAGACAATTTCTTGAAGATGCATCCTATTGTCCTTCTGTTGCTAGGATGCAGGTGGCTTCTCAATTAAGGTGCCTAGTGTCATTTGTTGCTAGGAAGCAGGCAGCATGAGCCACCTAGTGTCCTTCAGTTGCAAATATACGCGCGGCCCTGGTAGAGTGCATACATGCTGTATACATATAATTATTACCACAAACGTTTAGATACATGCAAAAACTGGAAATTTCAGATTATTTATTCAGTATAGAAAAGTAGGATCTTGTATTTCTGTATGGATAAAGGTATCGCTTTTTAATTAAACTGATCAAATCCTATTTCCTCAATCTCATTTATAGCAATAGAAGCCTTATAGACATTCTAAGCCTTCCACCTACTTTTTAAAGTGGATAACAGACATTGTCTAAATACGATAGCCATGTGCATGCTTAGGGCTCAATTAGACATGTGTTCGGGGGGGGGGGGGGGGGTGAAAACCCACATGATTGAGGCACATTTTTAGTCCACCTTTTTGTTTATTTCAGGTACTTATATAGCACTGTCAATTTACGCAGCGCTTTACACATATATATTGAACATTCGCATCAGTCCCTAATCCTCAAGGGGTGTACAATCTAAGGTCCCTAACTCACATTCATACATACACATACTAGGGCCAGTTTAGACAGGATCCAATTAACCTACCAGCATGTCTTTGGAGTGTGGGAGGAAACCGGAGCACCCGGAGGAAACCCACGCAAGCACAGGGAGAACATGCAAACTCCATGCAGGAGGCGCCATGGTCAGGAATTGAGCCCATGACTCATTTACTGCAAGGCAGATGTGCTAACCACTAAGCCACTGTGCTGTCCCCCTTAAAGAAGTACAGCCAAAGCTTGTTTGCCTGTACTTCTCCTGTGGATCACAGGAGTGCAATTCATTCTGCACTCCTGTGAACCAATTTCAGCCGATGGCGGACCTTAGCCAACGTCACTCAGCTGGTCAAGAGTTGGGAAAAATTGCGACCAAATGGTCGGGTTCCACCCAGGAGCCTGGACGGTACCTAGCTCGGCCTCTCAGCAAGCCGCTTAGAGCCTGAGCTAGCTGCTCCTGCCCCCTTCACAGCCCAGTGCTCCAGTGAGCGCTGGAGGAGGGGCAGGGCAGAGCAGACAGCAGTGACTGACAGTCACCACTCTCTGCCCAGATTGACAGGGAGAGCTGAACGATCAATGGTGTCTGATCGCTCAGTTCTCATTCTTAGTGCTGGTGGGGGGACAGATGCAGCATGAGATCGAGTAAGTATACATATATATATAAATATATATATATTTATTTTTATTTTTTTTAAACCCATACTTCTCTTTTAAGCTGCAAAGACAGTGGATGGGGGTGTTTAACATACTGCGGTCGTGATACTTTGCTTCATGTCTGGGGGAAAAAAAAACTGTCCCTCCTGTCACTTTTAGCAGACAATAAGCTTGCTAAACATGACCCATTCAAGGCTATTTAGCTACTTGCTTGGTCATGCAACACTGTACCCAAATGAAATAAATATACTTTTTTCAGAAAAATGGAGCTTTCTTTTGGTGGTATATGATCACCACAGGGTTTTTTATGTTTTGCTATATAAATAAATAAAAAAAGACCACAATTTTGAAAAAAAAAAACCCCAACATTTTTTACTGACTGCAACAAAACATATTCAATAAAAAAACATATCCCCCTAAAAAAATCTAATTTTTTTCATATATTTTGGACATGTCTTTCATAAAAAAATCCCAATAAGTGTATATTGATTTGTTTACATGAAAGTTCTAGAGCCTACAGACCATGGTAAATATACTGGAATTTTTTTTTGTAATATATACTACTAATGCAGATGATCAGCGACTTATAATGGGAGTTTGATGGTGCAGCAGGCAATATGACATTGACAGTAGGGGGAGGGACATTAATACAGTGATCTGTAATACCACTATATACAGTAGCTGTACTAACGACACTAGCTGGGAAGGGGTTAACAAGGGCTTAATGTTTAAATGTGTAAAGTGTGCTGCTTTTTACTAACAATCTCTTAGCTTCTCATCCCTCAACACAGAGATTGTTCCCTCTGTACAAAGCTCTGTGTTGTTTGTCAACACAGAGCTCTGGGCTGTGATTGTACACAGTCGATCAGCAGATCCCCGCCATAAAGCACTGGTTGGTAGTTTCTGACATATACAATCACAGTGGGTGCTGGCGTGGGGCACATATGCACCCCCCCCCCAGTACAACTTTAAAAGGGCCACTGGGAGGGGTTAGCTGAAAGTTTTTACTATTGGAGTTGAGTTTGAGGGCTTGTTAACACCACAATTGTTCTCTATGCGCCGTGTTCAAACTGTACATGTGTGCTGGTATGCAGTAAAATGCAATTCAATAGATATGGTGTGAACAGTCCCATAGAAACAGTTTGACTTTAATGATTTTTTTTCTTGGTTTTCTATTTTCGGTCACATATAATGATTGGTGCAATTCGGTGTTATTCTCATGCTGTCTGGCTTGTTCTTAGGTATGTCATGGCATGTGAGGCCAACTTCCAGACGTGGACACAGATCTCTAGGTGTCGGCTATTTATGTCGATGAAAATATGCAGCCTTCCTAAGCGCTTTACACTTGTAAGCACACGATTCTGCACCAAGCCACATATGGACAACACATGAAAAAGTCATTTTTTTAGGTAAAAAAACTCCAAAAACTTATAGTTTAAGAGAAAAGCTGAGTATAATCTGATATATAGTTATATAGATTTATAAACAATTTGGATTAAAAATGAGCCCTCGGTAATTCAACTTTTTGAACAATTAATGTATATAGTAAATGCAGAGTTAAGCCCTCACTGATTTTTTGCCCACATCCCAATGCACCTAAAATACTTCTAGTGTTTTGACTGCATCCAGCTTCAGCAAAATATCATGGAGTACTGACAATGGAAGCAATTGTTCCTATTGCAACGTATAAACAATTAGACCTTCTAAACATATTAGGGCATTTATTGGATCAGGCATAGTGGCAAAGGATCAGGGGTTTATTAAAGGAGATCATCACCCTCTTTCATATAGCTGCTCCTTCCCCAATTTATTGGAAATACCTCTTTTCTTGTCTGTGGTTTTTGCTTTAATCACCTAGGTAGAAATTACATAGCCCCCAGCTGCCAGAACCCTCCTGGGTTACTCATTTTAAGGCATCCCAGAAAATTTCGGGGTAATCTACTGCAGATGCATGTCATTGGGGCTGGTGGAAATGAACCCGGAAGAGACAGCTGACTCACAATGACGTAAGCAAAGATTGCAATATGGGAACCATTGGCAGCAGGTTACAGCAGGACAACACTGGATTTGTTGGCGGAGTATGTATGTGTTTAAGAAAAACCCAGCTAACAAATCAGGGATTTAAAAAATGAAGTGAAGTTCCCCTTTAGGTAAAAGAATAGCTAAGGTACGGCCCAAAGAAACCAATCCACAAATCCTACTACACATTTAATTTTCCTGAAGTGGATTAGAGAATGAAAGCGAATACCTGATAGGAAATACACGTTTTATAAAATAACCCCACTGAAGCAGTGAGATTTTGATATATACAGTATATGTATTGATCTTAGACAATAAAGGCCTGTATGTCTCCCTGGATCATGCAATCTTCATCACACACGCAGATTTGGTTGTGTACTGCTTTATATTTGTGGTCTATAAAGAATAAAAAGGACTGTATTTCCCTGGATAAAAGCATTCTTTATCCTTCTAGAACAGAGGTCTCCAAGCTGCGGCTCATGGCTGGATGAAACCCTTTTCTTTCCTTTATCCAGTCCGTGGGGGCACGGTTTTTACCACTGATATGAAGCACTATTCCTCCTACTAACACTAATAGTGAGGCACCATTCCTTCCACTGACACCAATAGTGGGAAACTAGTCTTTCCACTGACACCAAAAAATGGGGTATTTTTTCTTCCACTGACGTCAAAATGAAGGGGAACTAGTCCTTCCACTGATGCAAACAATGGGGTTCTAATCCTTCCACTGACACCAACAATAGGGCATAATTCTTCCCACTGATGTAAATTATTCAGCCCTACTCTTGCAATTGACATCAACAATGGGGCATTATTCCTTCAGCTAATACCAATGATGGGGGTATTATTCCTCCTCTTAGGACCACAGGAGCTATGTAATTGTTTTTACTCCTGATAACCACAAAGTCTGAGACACTGTCTACTCCCACTGATACTGGGGCATTTTCTACTCTCACTGGTCACAGTCCAGCCCTCCTAAATTCTGAGAGACAACAAATTGGCCCTTTGTTTAGAAAGTTTGTAGTTCTAGAAGATTGAGTTTTTTTTTTTTTGCAGCATATTTTTTTTGCAGTTCATATGCTGGCCATAAAGAATAAAGGCTTGCCTGTCTCCCTGGATCAAACAGTCTTCATCCTCCTTGCAAATTTGCCGTGCTGTATTTCTGCTTGCCATAGAGAATAAAGGTGTCCAATTCCCTATGGATGTTGGTGACTGGGCAAAGTGAAGAAGGTTTTAGACTTCTTGTCAGTTAATTGGCTGTGTGCCCACTTGGGAGATTCATTCTCTCTATTTGTCCTGAGAACCACTGTCCCCAGATCTGATAATGAGAGAAAATCAACATTTTATTGTTGTCTTTTAATAGGGATGTTTGTTCCAGTGGCACCTGTCTAAGAGAGGATTTCCTTCACTTCATGTTGCCTGTACAGGAAGTGAAGTAAAATTTCCCCAATCAATTGGACACTGATGGCAAAACAATTACAGCTTTCAAGACACCTCAATATTCAGACATCAAGTCTGCTGCCCTCAATTATTTATTCTTCTACGGGAGAAAAACAAGATTCAACCACCTCATCCAACCTGAAGAGCTACCAAGACTAAATTCATGCATTCATATCCACCCAAATAAACTGAACTCCTTTATTCATACATACATACAATTACAGTTTAAAAAAACTCTGCAAAAATTACCATGCTACAGCTAGACTGTCTTTCCAATAATACATTTTCCTTGCCATCCACTACCCATCAATAAAACTTACAATTTAAGATTGGTTTGCTGACAAATCCCTACATATATGTGAGTACTATACTAAAGGAACCATGTGCCCAGGATCATTTCTTCCACTCTTTAAACTACAAAGACCTTACAAAGTACTCCCTACTTCAGCCAAAAAGGCACATTCCTTGATGTATTTAGAAATAATAAAAAAAATCTATATAAATTCTTGAAACCATCAGTGCATGCACTAAAAAAAATACAAAAACAAACAAGTGCAAAAAAGAAAGTGTTCAATGTAAACAAAAAGTGCACAAGGTGGTCCTCCTCCGATACTAGGAATGTAATACTCCTGGAAGGGTAAGACCATCTTGAAGCTCAATGAAGCTTGGTGGACCGCTTTCTTCCAAAGACCTGACCCTCCTTAATAAACATTAGAAGGTCTTTTTTGTCTGAAAACCTGACCCACATCAGAGAAGCTTCATTGGTCCCTTTGCTTTGAAAACCTGACCCACCTGAATAAAGCTTAGTGGGTCAATTTCCATAAAAAATCTGACTGACCTCAATGAAGCTTGATAGTGTAATTTCCTCTGAAGACCTGACCCGCTTCAATGCAGCTTGGTGAGCCCTTTTCTCCCAAGACCTGACTCACCGCAATGAAACTTGGTAGGTCCCTTTCCTCTGAAGATCAGACTCACCTCAGAACAACTTGGTTGATCCTTTACTCCGGAGACCTGACACACTTCAATGAAGCTTGGTGGGTCCATTTTCTCTGAAATCCTGAGCCACCTCAATGAGAGTTCCTCTGAAGACCTGAAATATTTTCATCTGAAGACAGCTAAATCAATCATCCCCACACAATACTGGGTTTGATACCCCCCCCCCCCCAATTAGAGAACCTGTGGCAGGTGAGGCAAGTAAAGTTGCACTAGTTCGTTTTAAAGCTGTAGTAAATCCTAAACCAAAAATGTAATATAGTGCAGCTTATCAATCATTAGTTGTGGTGGCTGCATTAGTTTTCTTTTTTTTTTTTAAGGCTTCTTTCCTCTGATTTCACCTGATGATGTGGCCAGTAACACGCTTTCTGTATTAGAGTGCCTACACTCTGAATGAAGGAGCAGCAGCATGGTCTGTCTGGTGTTGTACCAGCATATTTAGATACACTAAAGAATGGAAGCCAAACGCCAGCTCATACTTCAAAATCAGTTATAACAAACAGTTTTGTTCCTTTTGGGATAAACGTTTTAAATAAATAAATAAAAATGTATCATTGTAAGCACCTCTGTCAGTGTAAACATTTTGTCTCAACCCTCCACCTGCTATATCTGTAGGACAGCTTGTTCTTTTAAAAAAACAACAGACTTACTGGCTGGATCACAAGGTGAAACTAAAGGAAAGAAAGCCTGGGAGGACCAGTTCACACCAGCACACGGTGTGGAAAACCGCACCGCAGTTGTGATCTGCAGTGGGCGTCAGTGCAATGCTAATTGTCCATATTCTCATCACACACATTCTTGAAATTGTCCCTAAAGTAATGGGTGCTACAACAACCACCAGCTGGGGACTGAAACATGGACGGTACAGTGTAAATATTTGCCAGCATGCCACCGATTTCAGATTAAGTCTGAATGTTTATTTTTTTCTTTACTGAAGTATGATTACATCACAAACAGAAAAAGTGCAACATGTAACGATGTAGGGGTCCTGTGTGGATCCAAAATGTCCACGCTTTTGTTCTTGATATGATTGTTCTTCTCTGAAGATCTGTGGTGTGCTAGCAAATATTTACACTGCAATGCTATTGACACCCTAAACCAGGAGTGAGCGTCCAGTTTCCTAGGTTCACACCTAAGCGTATTCCGCAGCGTTTTAAATTATGCAGAAATGTACTACAGTCCATTTAACATGATTTTCTATGGGACAGGTTCACATCTCCCCGTTTCCACCTGGTGTGTTTTTTTTGGAAAGGATCAGTGACTTTTTTAAAAGCAAAAAGTTGCATTTTTGGTTCTATAGACTTCAATGGAAATGCTGCAGAAAATCATGTAGTGCGTTTTTGCGTTTTAAGTCTGCCTAGCAACAAGAAAAAACCCCCCCACAAAATGCATCAAAATCGCAAAAGTCAACACAAAACGCACTGCAGAAATGGATCAAACACAAACTGCATAGGTGTGAACCTAGCCATAGATAGTGATCTACCAGTAGATCTTGGCCAGGTGACTGGTAGATCTCGGTGTGGGCTTGCTGGCACGCCATTCTGGAACATCAAAGTGCAATGCAGAGGAACTAAATGAATAGATAAATAGCGCTTTGCTTCTCACTAAACCTAACAATAAAGCACAAAGTAAATGCCTGACAGAGCCCCTAACTAAGGTGATATAAGTGGATACCAAAAAAATAACCAAACACAAGTGAATGAAAATATCCAAACAGCCCCGCTAGGCAATACCAAATATGAACAATAGTAAAAATCAAGATCTGTAATGCAGAAAAATCTTAAAATCAACATATATTCCACACGTTACTTGAACAGTGATCAGCCTTAAAAATCCTCCACCAGCTAGCTTTCACGCTCACCTTCCATTTTGACCTATAGGGAATATAGGTCAAATGCACTTTATTATCAACCCGAAATCCAACCAGCTCTCCTCTGTAAGCGCACTTTACTGGCTCTTTCTCCAATTCCTCATCAGCCATTGTGTCCAAAGTAACTCATCAGAAATCCATGTTCAAAAAAACATCAAAAGACATCTTACAGTGTAATACTTCCATGTTTAATGTATAAAAACCAGGTACAGAATACTTAACTTTTAAAATCAGGCCAGCAGACCCATACAAGCATTAGTAATAAAATACATAGGAACAGGTGTACCAAGATGGCAGCCGCCGTCCGACCAGAAATGATGTCACCACACTTCCTTACTACGCGTTACATCACGTATCACATGACTTCCTCAAAGATAGATAATGGGTCAGTAGCCAGACCTAAACCTAGTAGCTCTCCCCCACTTTGTCTTTTCCCCTATATTGGCATTGTGTCCAAAGTAACATTTGTATAGGCAGAGCAGAGTAGGACTGGCCATAGGGGGATTACTTTGACGCAGTAGGCCGGCTTAAACATGTATTGCAATATGTGTGAACTAAATGTCCCTATTCTTTATTGCAGGGTCTGCTGGAAGGGTATATACCAGGGTGCAGAGGGGCCTTCAGAATTTCTAGTGTTAATATGTGGTTACACCCCTTTAGCACCTGATAGATAAATGCATGTACTCGCTATTGGGATTTGAGCACATGTGTGTCTTGTTTGATGCACAAGATTGTGACATGGTATAGTACGGCAATTAGAGGTTTAAATTAGGTGTGAGGAGGCAACACTGTGCCCGGTGGTCTTTGACTTCTCCGCCTCTTTAAGATTTCCTCCCCCTGGCCTAAATGCAGTGTGTTTGCCTGCACCGGATCTCATGGTACAGAAGTAATCCATTATTTTGTAAAGTAGGGAGTATACTACGTTTGTTGCAGTCTGGCACGATTTCAGCCCGTTCAAATGAATGGGCTGAAATCACACTGCACCCGGGTCGCATGTGAATCGCACAGGAACACACAGCAGTCTTGGGCGATTCATGGTGAAGCAGCCCTGAAAAAGAAATCTAATGCAGCCATCACACCTAAGATTTGTTAAACTGCAACATAAATATAATACATTTTCGTGGACCCAAAAGACTGTGTTGTCATTCATTGCAGCACAAGCCGATCAGCGGGTCCCCGTCAATGATTATCGACCAGGACCCGCTGCTCAGCTGCACGAATGAGAGAAGAGAGCCCTGTGTTGTTTAGCAGTTTCAGTTGTTTCTCTACATACAGCAGCGATGTGCCTTTTTTCTCCCTGCAAAGCTGGGAGTAAAAATTGCTTAAAAAAATCATCACACAGTACAAACACACTAAACATTGTTAGGCACACATTTAACCTCTTGAATGCCCTAGATGTTAACCCCTTCCCATCCAGTGTCATTAGTACAGTGACAGTGTATATTATTAGCACTGATCTCTGTATCAGAGCTGATTCATACATGTGCGGTGCGAATTGAAGCTCAGGTTTCACAGCTAATTGACACAGTAGTTGTTCAGTGGTTCACGTCAGGTTTACATCAGGTTCAGGACAGGATCGGGTCAGGATTTTATCCTGTTCACACATGTGTGGTTTAGAAATGATTCCCATAGAAGCAGGGGCGGACTGACAACTCATGGGGCCCCCGGGCAATAGGGGATCATGGGGCCCCTGTGTCCTTGCCCAAACTCAAAAAAACCTATGAAAAAAGGTACCAGGGGCATCCAACGGGGCCCCCTACTGACCCCGGGCCCTCGGGCAGTGCCCGAGTTTCCAAATGGTCAGTCCGCCCCTGCATAGAAGTCAATAGCCTGTAATCCGCACCTGAACCGGACCGCATTGCTCAGAAATCGGACATGACTCTTACTGAATCCGCACTGCCAGTACACCGGGCATATGGAAACAGGCACCATAGGAAACAATGTTATTTCACATGTCATGAGGACTGGATGCGGTTCAAACAGCATCCAATCCACATATATGTGAATGCAAAGAAAACAAACAGGTGGGCACATCGGCCTAGTGCATTACCTTAAAAAACATTAATAAAAAAGTGATAGGTAATATACTCAGAAATGACAATCATGTCAAAGGCACATCATAAAAGAACAGCACTGTCTACTCCACATCACATGACTAATAATGTACATATGGTGCAGCGCTAAAATTGAATACAAATGATAAAATACGCAATAAATTGATGAAAAATAATAAAATAAATACCAAACTATGGATCCCTGAAAAAAAAGGGAACTGAAGATAAAGTGCAAAAATACTTAAAGTGCAATTAAGTGGATTTCAAAAGATGGGTCACAAATGCAGACCCTATAAGCCGTGAAAAACAACAAACCCAAATCGGGATGGTACACACCAATATGTGTTGCTGACACATATTGGTGTGTACCATCCCAATTTGGGATTTGGGTTTGTTGTTTTTCACGGCATATAGGGTCTGCATTTGTGATCCATCTTTAGAAATCCACTTAATTGCACTTTAAGTATTATTGCACTTAATATTTAGTTCCCTTTTTTTTTCTTAGGGATCTATTATGATTATTATTATTTATATAGCGCCAACAGTTTACTCAGCACTGTACATTACAATGGGAGATGACAGTACACGAGACAGTACAGTAACAATACAATGCGATACACGAGGGGTTCGAGGGCCCTGCTCCTTGGAGCTTACAATCTAGGAGCCATAGTTTGGTATTTAATTATTTTTCATCAATTTATTGTGTATTTTATCATATGTATTTAATTTTAGGGCTGCACCATATGTACATTATTTGTGATTTTTAATCCTTCTGAGGTATAGGGTTGGGGTGCTAGCAGCTTTGTTTAGGTTGAGTTCATCTAGCGCAGGAGAAACCACTACACATCACATGACTGTCCGCAATGTGAACCCTGGACCTCCAACAGGCTAACGTGTTCGCGGACTTGCCTCTTCCTCAGTGCTGCTCTGAGGAAGAGGAAAGTCCTCGAATGCCGTTAGCCCATTGGAGGTTCAGGGTTCCCACTGCAGACAGTCATGTGATGTGGACTGGACAGTGTTGTTCTTTTATGATGTGCCTTTGACAGGATTGTCATTTGTGAGTATATTACCGATCACTTTTTTATTAATACATGTTTAAGGTAATACACTAGGCCGATGCGCCCTCTGTTTGTTTTCTTTGCATTCAGTGTATTTGGACTTCCCCGGTCCTTTGAGGGCAGCAAGGCGTGCACTATCCAGGGCATTTGAGATGTGATTGTAGCCTCTGTTTAGTCCACCCCCAAGAGCAGTATTTGTGTTTGTCATTTCCACATATATGTGAACCGGCACTTAGTGTCACTGGAAATGTCAGGGGCAGCTAGTCAGCCCCCCCAGTGTCAGTTAGTGTCAGATTGCCCACTGCACTATCACAGTCCCACTAGAAGTTGCTGATCACCACCATTAGTAGTATAAAACAAATTCATATTCCAGTATTTATACCATAGTTTGTAGACACTAGAACTGTCATGCAAACCAATTAATATACACTTGAGGTTTTTATTTTACCAAAGACATGTAGCAGAATACATATTGGACAAAATTTATGAAGAAATGAAGAAAATATTGTGGTGGGGGGGGGGGGGGCTGTTCACAATTTTGGGTCTTTTCTCGTTTATATGGCAAAGAAAGAAATAACCAAGTGGTGATCAAATACTACCAAAAGGAAGTGCTATTTATGTGAAACAAGAAAATTATATAAAATTTGTTTGAATGCAGTGTTGCATGACTGCACAACTGTCAGTTAAAGTAGTGCAGTGCTAAATAGCAAAAAATGGCCTGGCCATGAAGAGGGAGTAAAACCTTCCAGAGCTCAAGTGGAGATATATATATATACATATACACACACACATACATACTGTATATACATAGACAGACATAGGTCAGCCTGAGCTGTGCGTCCCCCGTCTCGGTGTTGCTCTGTAGATGGTACAGAGGTGTGAAGAACACATAGGAAGACATCTGACATCCTCTATCTGGGGGATGTGGTTGATTTGCAGTGTGCAGATATGAAGGCAGTCCACCCATAGGGAGGGGAGGCCGTGTCCCCAGAGAGGGTCCTCTGTAGTACATACACATGGTAAAAATCCAGTACACACTATTCCATGTCATTAGAATGGAGATCAGGTATTACCCAGACATAGCCCAGTGCCCCCATCCAGTGCCCCCATCCCCCTCACACACATCAGGACTCCAGTGTGCCATAGAAGCCCAATTGTTAGCTGTACATTTGGCATGTGACACCCAGGCTGGTAGCACGCTGTGGACGGCTATATATAGGATGAGCCCTGTGTACTCCGCTCAGTGTACACATTATAACCGGCAGCCTCCTCCTCCTCCTGCTGGGCACACATGGAGGATGCTGGTACACAGGGCGGAGGGAGCCGAGTCCTTACCTTTCTGTCAGGTTGGTGCCAGTCCCTCAGCGCTGGTCCCCTCACATCAGCCTCCTCCACCTTCATGCATCCTCTTCCCGTTGATATGAAAAAAAAGCAGCGCAGACTGTATCCCCCGTCACTGAGCATGTGCGGTGGTGTGGGCCACGCCCCCATCTCTGCCTCCAGCAGCTGCTCTGCCGATACAATGTAACAATCCAGCCTGCGGTGGAAACAATGAAGCGCACGCGCCACCCTGGGCTGTGTGTGTTTAACCCTTGACTGGCTGGAGGATTAACCCTTCCTTCACCAGCAGGACCTCTCCCATTGTTATCACCTCAGACATGTGTAGTATGAGAAGCTCCGTGCCCGCTTCCTGGCGTCAATACCCAATCCTGCCAGAAAACCGACCTAGGATCTAGAAGATCAACAAAGTAACTGAATCTTCCCACCCTGACAACTCCTGTGTCACCTTCCCCGAATCCCACCATGTAGACTCTACTGCAGGCCATAGACGGGGAGAAAACTGGCTGTTTTTTCTTTAGAAAAACGAAAAATCGGTCGTTCAGTGGGCCGACGTTACCACCATTGGTAGAAAAAAAGTCAGCTGATTTTCGTCCCGTCTACGGCCGGCAAATATAATAGCAGTGTCCCTGCAGAGAGCTCCGCTATTATATTTGACAGAAGAAATAGAATATGAATAAGAAGAAGAAAAAGAAGAAATAGAATATGAATAATAAGAAGAAAAGGTTGCAACATTGTATCTATTTGTATCCATTTCGGATACAGATGTTTCTATTCGGATACAAATAGATACAATGTTGCTATACTTTTAAATGTCAAATATAATATCGGACTGAAATTCTTTTTTCTGCTTCTACTTGTTCCTATTCTTTTTCTTCTTATTATTCATATTCTATTTCTTCGTTTTCCTCTTCTTATTCATATTCTATTTCTTCTTTTTCTTCTCCTTATTCATATTCTATTTCTTCTTTTTCTCTTCTTATTCATATTCTATTTCTTCGTTTTCTCCTTCTTATTCATATTCTATTTCTTCTTTTCCTTCTTCTTTCCGGTCACTGCTCATGCGCATCTTTTAAAATCGGTAAAAAGATCGGCCGATTTGTCCATCATTGCCGCAAAAATCGGCTGAAGGACAAAATTGGCAGATTTTTTTTCCAACATGACCGATAAAAAAAAGTGTCAAAATCACAAAAAAACGCAGACTGATTACCCCACTAACGATCCGAAAAACGGTAGATTTTTTTCTATGGCCTGCATACATCTGCCGGCACCCTACACTTCAGCGATTTTCTAGCAACACTTCAGCACTGGACATGGGGATTGTATTGCCTCCTATGGTGCCTGTTCACACCTGAGCTTCTGGTCACTGGAAGATAGTCGCTCTTACCCTAGTTTCACAGGTTGTGTTCGAGCCGTTTCTGCATTGTGTTTTGCGTTGTGTTTTTGCACTTGCATCTTTGATGCAATTTGCGTTTTTTTCATTTGTTTTAATTTCTCTTGTTGCTAGGCAGGTTTAAAATACAAAATGAGGCAAAAAAAAAAAAAACAGCAAAAATGCAATACATGCTTTTCTGCAGCTCTTCCATTGAATTCTATAGAACCAAAAAAAGTCCAAACGTCCCTGACCCTTTCCAAAAAACGCACCGGGTGAAAACGTGCAGATGTAAAAATGTCCCATAGGAAATCATGTTGACACCACGGTCGCACTGGGTGTGACTTGGCATGCGATTTGCACACCATGCGACTTGCAAATCATATTCCAAGTCGCACCCTATTGTCCGCAATTACAGCGGTCATATCAGTGAAGTTCCGACTTGGTCGGAGCCACACCTATTTCTAAAACAGTGCATGCACTACTTCTGGTGCGCTTTGCATAGACGTCTGTGTCAGATGTCTTGCAAATTGCACCTGAGATCGGCATGTCCCATGACTTTGAAATCGCATGACTTCACTGTAAGATGTGACCGGGGTGTAAATGGACTGTATTGCGTTTCTGCAAAACACAAAATGCTGCAGAAAATGCTTTGGCATGAACCTAGGGTAAGGGCTGGTTCACCGTGCCACAATTTCAGGTGTGATTTTAGAATTGAAATCGCACCTGAAATCGGATCTAATGAATGTGAGTGTCTGAGTTCTTGTATTACTTTTTCTGCAGTTTGTTGCGATTTCACATATAGACTACAATAGAAATCACACTGCAAAACACAATGGAAAACGCAAGAAATCATTGGGAAATCTTCAGAAAATGCAGTGAAATGGCAAACAAAATGCGTGATTTAAAATCACATCCAGTGTGAACCAAGCCTTATGCTAGGTTCACACCTATGCAGGTTGGGTTTGAGCCATTTCTGCATTGTGTTTTGCGTTGCGTTTTGTGTTGCCTTCTGTGTTTTTGCACCTTTTTTTATGCGCTTTGCATTTAAAAAAAAAATTTCTTGTTGCTAGGCAGATTTAAAACACAAACCGCAAAATGCATCAAAAAATGTGGCAAAAATGCTTAGGTGTGAACCTAGGGTAAGTTCACAAAAGTAATTGAGCTTCTTTGGGGCAGAGTCGCATGTTTGTACATCATGGCATGGTAAAAATGATTCCCTTGTCATGCTCAGTGGGCAGCACCTCCCTCCGAACCCAACCCATTCACTTGAATAGAGCTGCACTGCAAGTGCGTGGTGCAGATTGTGACATAACGCCTTCTCACTGCCTGCCACACATCCTCTAATAAGTGTCCACCGTGGATCACTCTTCAGAGGGCACTGCAAGTGTAAATGAGCCCTTAGATTGTCTATTGGTGGGAAGACTGGTACAGGAAGCTACAAAAGATCAGCAGGATCAGTGGTTTAACCCCTTCATGACTGAGGGTAAAACAAATGTCAATGCCTAAAGCCAGTTTTGAAAATTTGACATGTGTTAGTAAAACTGTACATATCATTGCAACCAGGGCTGTGGATAAGAGGGTACCACCCAGGGGCAGACTGACAACTCATAGGGCCCCTGGGCAATAGGGGATCATGGGGCCCCTGTGTCCTTGCCCAAACTCAAAAAAGCCTATGAAAAAGGTACCAGGAGCATCTCATGGGGCCCACTACTGACCCCGGGCCCTCTGGCAGTGCCCGAGTTTCCAAATGGACAGTCCACCCCTGGTACCACCAGTCCTCCTGTAGGGGGCCCAGGACAGCAGGGGGGCCCAGACAGCTGGGTGAATCAAATGTGGGCAGGGTGGGTGATAGGGGCAGCTGGGGGGCAATTACTGGAACTGATCCCCAGTATGGCTCTCTCTGCAGCAGCTGAAAACTGGCTTCTTCTACTCTTCCTCCTGCATTCAGCTGCTGCAGAGAGAGCCATGCAGGGGATTCAAATATAGGGGAAAACCTCCTGCGCTCAAGTCTAATATACTTAAATAGGCTGCTACACCTGCACCTTATTACCTAAAGTGGAAAAGCATAAATACAAACAATTGGTGTAGCGCTCTCTAGCAAACAAAAACCTAAAACTCTCAACACAGAATAATAATGTGACAAATGGTGAAACAAGCAGTGAAAACCACTCAACAAAGGTAAGTATTGAATATATGTCACAAAAAAGTGCAACACAACATAATATTGAATATATAGTGAAAAATAATACTGTGCCCCCAACACTGGGAGATATAACCTACATATACAGTGACAAAGTGCTCCGTGTCAACACACTCAAATCAATACTAATAAATAAACTACTAAAACCATAATAAAAATCAATACATGGTGAATATGATAAAAGAATGCCTCACACAGAAATTATATGTATATATAATGATACGTGACACCAGTGTCCACAACAATAAGTTATAAACATGCAGGTGAATCTTGTGCGTTGTAGGCTCTGGTGATGACTCTAAACCAGGGGCGGACTGACAACTCATGGGGCCCCCGGGCAATAGGGGATCATGGGGCCCCTGTGTCCTCACCCACACCCAAAAAGCCTATGAAAAAGCCAATGAAAGGTACCAGGAGCATCTCATGGGGCCCCCTACTGACCCCGGGCCCTCGGGCAGTGCCCGGGTGCTCAAATGGTCAGTCCGCCCCTGCTCCAAACACAGCTAGATTGGCTCCTCGCCTCCTTAGTGTGACCCTAAAAGGGCCTAAGGGCCTTTTTCATCACTCCTGGATCCTCCTGAGTCAAAACGTATCCTCCAGAGAATTTCAAACCAGCAAAAACAGCATAAGTCTTCCAGACCAAGGACCAACTCGATTTCCCTTTTCTTAAATGGCTCTTAATCAGTATTACCAGCTCCCAAATGCTCCACAAAGAGAAAAACCTCCATAGTGTGATACCATTTATTATGCAGTAAATTAAAATGTAATCAGAACACTCACATTGTTGATCATCTTGTACATAGCCTTAGAACCTCATGTATGGGTGTACTTGCATGGGTTCTTCTGAGAGTCCAAAGATGGCGTCTGTGCCGGAAGTGACGTCACCTACACGTTGCGCCACTGCTCACGTGACTTCATCAGGGTACATGCAGGGGATTGGTTCCAGTATTTACCTCCCCTCTACTGCGCCCATCACCCTCTCTGTGCTCCATACATTTCCCCCTTCTGCCCAAGCCCCCCTGTGTGCCCCCACCCCCGCAGTGCTGCCAGGTTCCATTCTCTCCTTCCCACTGGAAGCTGCAAGCACACAAGATCCAGCAGGATGGAGAGTGGGGGAAAGATCTGGTAAATATGTCAAATTTACCAGCCTCTTCATTTTCTGAATAAACACAATGGGCTTTATTTACTAAAATTAGGGAGTGCAAAATCTGGTGCAACTCTGCATAGAAACCAATCAGCTTCCAGGTTTTAGTGCCAAAGCCTAATTGAACAAACTGAAGTTAAAAGCTGATTGGCTACCATGCACAACTGCAACAGATTCTGAGTGCACCAGTTTTAGTAAATCTACCCCACTGAGTAATCGGTACTGATCACTCACTGTGTTCATTAATAACTGAAGCAAAGCAAACAGTTTGGGTTTTTTTTTGTGGGGGGGGGGGGGGCTTGCCATGTTGGCTGTATGGGGCTCCATGGTTTATAACAGTGTGGAGGGGGGGGCAGCAATTACTGCAACCGATCCCCTGTGTGGCTCTCTCTGCAGCAGGTGAAAGCCGGCTTCTTCTCCTCTCTGCTGGCTTATAGCTGCTGCAGAGATAGCCATACAGTATATTAGTTCCAGTAACTGCCCCCCGCCATACCCATCTCCCTGTTCACAATATGTTTCCCCTGTTGCCCAGGTCCCCCTGTGTGCCCCCCCCCCCCCCACACCCACAGTGCTGCCAGCTTCCCTCCTCTCCATACCACCTGCAGCTGCAAGTACACCCTTCCTTTCCTGAATGAACACAATGAGTGATTGGTGCCAATCATTCATTGTGTTCATTCATAGCTAGAAGCATAGTAAACTGTGTTTTTTTTTGGGGGGGGGCTTGTCATGTTGGCTTTATGGGGACCCGTGGTTTTTAACAGCAGCCCTGATTGCAACTACTCAAAGCGAAACTTCACTCTTTCAGTCAACATTGACTATTTTGAACGCTTATGCTGCTATAGCATTAGTAAAAAGATAGGAAAATATATAATATTTTCCTGTTTTAAACCTTTTTTTTTCTACATCTTTTCACTTACTTCCTGGTTTCCATGCCTAGGCAAATGATGTCATACATCCCAGGCGTCATTAGGAGGAGAGGAGGGGTATTCTCAGTTAAGCACACCCTCCTGCTTGCATTCCTGAGCTAAAGGCAGAGGGATTCCAGGAAGTAAGTGTTACGTGAATCGTCTGTCCTTACTCAAGATGGCCACGGCTAGAAATCCTAGGTGGTGCTTTTCAAAGTGATTTCTCAGCAAAATAAAGTATGGAAACAAGGAGGAATGGGGGAGTTTGCTTTGAATATTAAAAATTAACTAAAGTCATACTAAAGCTTGTTTTTTAAAAAAAAATAAAATAACAAACATGTCTTTACCTGCTCTGTGCAGTAGTTTTGCACACAGCTGCCTCGATCCTCTTTTCAGGTCCTCCGCCGGCTCTCTGGCTCCTCCCCCTCGAACAGTGCCCCCAGGTAAAGCTGCTTGCACTGGGGGCACCACTACATGCTCGCTCCCGAGCTGCTGCTCTATGCATCCATAAAACACGTAGAGACATGGCATGGCCCCACTCCTCCTACTTTCTCCATTGGCTCACTGAGCCACTGCTCTATGCGTCCATAAAACACATAGAGACACGGATCGGCCATGCTCCTCCTGCTTTCTTCATTGGCTCACTGGCTGTGATTGACATCAGTGGGAGCCAATGGGCTCCTGCTGCTGTCTCAGCCAATGAAGAGGGAGAGTCCCCATACAGTTGAGGCTATTGTGAACATCGCTGGATCAGAGAGGGCTCAAGTAAGGATTGGGGGAGTGCACAGAACACATGAAGGTAGAAAAACATGAGCCTTTAGGATCATTTTAAACTTTTTTTTTCATTTTGGATAGAGCAAGGGAGGGTCATAACCCCAGTCAGATTTTGTTTTCACCATCTGTGTTGCATTGTTCCCTAGCCAAACAGGAAGTGAGAGGAAATCCTTGCAAATTAAGGGAATACCTTGGGAAACCTCAGATCACCAGAACTAGTGTCTCTATTGGAAGATTTCCCCTCTATTTCTTTTCTGGGGACAACCCAAAATGTGGGAATTTCTTTTACTGTAAAATATAACGGTAAACAGGGCAAATAGGTGGGGTGAATCTCCCTAACGAGTTCACAGACAGCAATAAAAACTGACAGGGGTTCCAATCCCTCTGCACTCTACACAAAACTAAAAAAAAATGTTACTACACATCTTGGTAACTACACTATAGCTGAATGACGGCTACAGCGTGGTTATCCAGTTCTAGGAGGGCATCATATGACGTCCTCCCAGAACGCAACCTAACGCGCCTCCCATCCGGCGATCTCCATGATTGCTGTGTCCTACAGATACGTGATGAGGTAAAAGGCCAATCACAGCGGCCTTTTACCACGTGATCAGCTGTGTCCAATGACACAGCAGATCACAGAGTAAATAGTTGCTAGTAAGAGCGTGAAGAAAGTACTGACGATAACCGGCAGCTGTCACAGAGCAGATCGGCATCGATCATCAGGGCACTGATGATCAGTGCCCTGCAGTGCCGCCCAGCAGTGTCACCCACCAGTGCCCAGCAGTTCCCATCAGTGGCCAGAAGTGCCTCCAAGCAGTGCCTCTCACCTGTGTCTAGAGGTGCCTCCCACCAGTGCCCAGCAGTGCCACTCATCAGTGCTGCCCAGCAGTTGCACCCATCAGTGCTGCCCAACAGTTGCGCCCATCAGTGCCGCCCATCGGTGTCTAGTAGGTCGGCCCATCAGTGCCACCAGTCAGTGCCACCAGTCAGAGCCATCAGTGAGTGCTGCCAGTCAGTGCCATCAGTCAGTGCTGCCTGTTAGTCTCGCCCATCAGTGCTGCCCATCAGTTCCACCTGTCAGTGCCCATCGGTGCTGCCTATCAGTGACCATCATTGCTGCATATCAGTGCCTCCTCATCAATGCCCACCAGTACTGCTTCATCCATGCCACCTCAACAGTGCAGCCTATCAGTGCCCATCAGTGCTGGCTGCCTATCTGTGCCACCTCATCAGTGCCCATCAGTGCTGCAAATCAGTGCCCATCAGTGCTGCCTCATCAAAACACTTCAGTGAAGGAAAAAAAATTACCTGATTGCAAAATTATAATATAATAGAAACAAAGAAAAACTTTTTTTTTCAATTTTTTTGCTCTTTTTTTGTTTATAGTGCAAAATATAAAACACGCATTGGTGATTAAATACCACCAAAAGAAAACTCTATGTGTGAAGAAAAATGATAAAAATTTCATATGGGTACAGTGTTGCATGACCGCACAATTGTCATTCAAAGTGCGACAGCGCTGAAAGCTGAAAATTGGCCTGGGCGGGAAGGGGGTATAAGTGCCCAATAGGCAATGTATCCAGGTGGATGATACCTTGTTATTTTGCAGGACAAACTGGGCTTTCATTTGGTGGTAAATGGTAACAGATATCTCCTGATTTTTAATATTATCAAAGTCAACCTGCCAAATATTAAAAAAAAATATTTTTTAAAACTTTAGTTGAATTTTTTTATAGCTAGCTCTATAACCTACCCCCAAGAACAACCCAGAATACATTTTCCTGCTCCTGGCAATTGCAGCAATACCACGTACAGTATGTGTCTGTTATTTATTGTATAATACAGCCCAGAAACAATAGTGCATATTATGCTTCTTTTATTCTACTTAAAACATACTGACTCTAATTTTCAAAAATGCTTTTAAAAAGAAAAAAATCCTACCCAAAATATACTGACCCTGACATTTGACCCTGGAGTTTGACCCTGGCTCTGACCTAGATCAAACTTTGATCTTAGCTATTTTTTCTTTTTTTTTTTTCTTTTTTTTTATATATTTTTTTGCACACTTTTGTTTACATCTACGTCTCCTACAAGGAGAGAAATATTCAATAAATGTTTCTCTCAATTCAGAGGAAAAAGGAAAAACAGGGATGAGCTACACAGTGACTGATCAATCAGAAGCTAACACCGAGATCAGGAGACTTCAGCCTGTCACCCTACTATGGAGTCACAGTCTGAGCTTATGGGGCCCCCCCACAGTGGTGGAACTCCAGGGCCCAGTCACATGTGCGACCTTTGCAACCCTAGTAGTTCTGCCACTTATGGGGGTCTATTATTCGTGCAGACTGACCAAATTTTCAGTAGTATAATAATTCCTAAGGTTGTCAGCTCCATCTAGTGGCCAAAATGCAGTTTAGTTTTCTAAAATACTTCAAAAAGGAAATATTCTACATTGTGACCATTAGGTGGCGCTAAAGATCACAATTAAACTACATTCAACCTGCATGATTGTGTGTGATATTCACCCAATTAATGATTTATAAATAGACTCCTATGTGTGTTTACAATTACATTCTTCCACTTCCTGCTTTCCCAAAGGCACTGGTGACATAGTCTCGGATACACAGCTGCCCCCTGGGAAGGCTACATTGCCAGTGCCTTCTAGGGTTTTCTCATGAATAATCTGCCAGATCTTGGCTGAAGAGTAGTGTTGGGCTGAATGTTCGAGTCAAACCTAAGTTCGACTCGAACATTGACCGTTTGTGTGTTCGCTGAACAAACGAACGATACAGGCGTTCGGCGGGATGTTCGCCCGCTGTGCCCCACGATGCACTGCACTCTGACAGTGCATTGTGATTGGTCAACGCAATGCACCTGACCACAGGTCAGGTGCAATGCTATGGACAATCACAGCAGATGATGATGTCACAAGGGGCGGGATGAACCGTACTCCCTTGTGATGTCATGACAGTACTTAAGAACTGTCATCACAGCGCAGCTGTCAGACAACTGGATCCAGCATGGCAAGGGGAGTGGTGTTTTTTTTTTTTTTTTCTGGTAGCGGCGGTGGTGGGCATTGTGACTGACGTTGGATCTACTTTTGGGGACATTTTTAAAAATTTAACTTTTAATAAAGGACTTGTCAAAGACTGTCTCCAGTCTGTTTTACACTACACATTTTTTTTGTAAATGGGTAGTGGTACCAGATTCCGATAAGCCCCCTACCCACAGACCCCATCAACCACCGGCCGACAATTCTTTTTATATTCAGCTGTCAGAGGGGAACCCCACTGACAGCTGAATCAATAATGAATGTTTCAATACTAAAATACCGCTCAATAATATAACTCATGTGGTATTTTAGTAACTGCGCGGTATACTCAGATGTGGTAAGATACCGCTCAGTAAATTGTTCCTGTTTGAAGTTTGCAGTCGAACATTCTGTAGGTTTGAATGTTCGACCGTGAACCGAATGGGGGGGTGTTCGGCCCATCTCTACTGAAGAGTCATTTTTTTTTATTTGTGCCGATGGAATGTAAAGTCATACAGTGCATGAGGAAGATCTGGCACAGAAATCATCATTGCACTAGCACAGAAATGAGGAAGAAGAAGCTGACCTGTGATGATGACTATTTTTAAACTGGAGGTGTGAATTTCCTTGTGGTGGGGAAACAGAATGATGAGATATGGTGACATGTAAATAAAAGAGTTAAGTACTGAGTACATTTATTTATTTTAATGTTTTTATTTCATTGATGGTGGTAGGTTAACCTTTTGATGCGTCATATGCATCCGCTCGGCATGTGGACCTGAACGCTGAGTGGTCACATATATGCGGCCCTGTTAAAATTACTTACAATGCTGAGAGCATGCTCCCTGCACGCTCCCAGCATGGTCGCTGGCGGTGATCGGTAAACTCCCAATTCATACTCTCCGATCATGTGACCACTATGACAGCCAATCACAGCGGTCACATGATTCGAAGATCTGCCCGGCTTTTGGAACCCTTAAAGGGCCAGGAGGCGGTCGGCACCAAGAGGTTAATATAAAAGAGGAAGTGAAAAGTTTTTCTTCAAAGCAGAGTTTCAGAAAACCAGAAAATGAATAAACATGAGAATGTCTAAATATTTGTAATTGCAACAATTTTCTGGGCGAAGTGATGCATTATTTGACAGAAATGCAGTGGGTGCCAATATTTTTGGTCATGACCAGGGGTGGACTGACCATTTGGAAACTCGGGCACTGCCCGAGGGCCCGGGGTCAGTAGGGGGCCCAATGAGATGCCCCTGGTACCTTTTTCATAGACTTTTTGAGTTTGGGCAAGGACATAGGGGCCCCATGATCCCCTATTGCCCAGGGGCCCCATGAGTTGTCAGTTTGCCCCTGGTCATGACTGTATTTGCAGAGGAGCATTTCAGGCTGAAAAAAAAATCACAAGTGCATTTTTGAGACGAGCTTTCAGGCAGAAAAAACGCTTGACCCACATAAACACAACTAAACGTACTGTTTAGGAGCATTCGGCATTTTGCACATTGATTATAATGAAAAATGAGCAGAGGGGAACGTTTTTGGAAAAAACGCTTATAAATGCTCAAAAACGTTTGTGCAATACGGGCTACTATGAGCTTTTTTTCTTTTATGCTTCTTTTTTTTGCCAGAGGTTCTGCCATTTTTTCAGTTGCCTAGTGTTCATAGACCCAAAAATGTATTTTATTGTTTATGCCATCCATAGACAAAAGTTGTAACATGATTTTTTTTCTAGATTGACTAGTGTTACTTTTAAAACAATAAGTGGTCCTGTTGATAAAAAGTTATTTTTTAACTTTCAAGGTTTAACTGGCATATAGTGCAGCTCAAAGTTCTCCTCTTTAAAGTGATACTAAACCCAGGACCCTGCAGTCACTATATCTGGTTTCCCAGGACCCTGCATTTACTATATCTGGTCTCCCAGGACCCTGCATGTACTATATCTGGTCTCCCAGGACCCTGCATTCACTATATCTGGTCTCCCAGGACCCTGCAGTCACTATATCTGGTCTCCCAGGACCCTGCATTCACTATATCTGGTCTCCCAGGACCTTGCAATCACCATATCTGGTCTCCCAGGACCCTGCAGTCACTATATCTGGTCTCCCAGGACCCTGCATTCACTATATCTGGTCTCCCACAGTACACAGAACATGGAAATGTAATTATTTTAATAAATATAAACTGCTAAATATCTATTCTCATGAGCAGTTAGAGCAGTCTTGTGACTTCTATCAGCGTCCAGCAGAGCACTAGTTAAAACATGTAGGATGAGTTTTCTTTCTGCTCTAGGAGGATGAAGAACCCCTGGCCTCTGTCTGGACAGTGCTGATTGGCCCTGTGCTAATCACTCTCCCAAGAAAAAAAAACTCTCTAGCAATACACACCAAACTGAGCATGTGCAGAATGTCTCCACATGATATGTCTTATCAGGAGATAAGAGGGGGGCACTGAAAGAAGGGGAGGATCAGAGAAGACATGATCAATCAGCATTTTTATACATGCAGAGGGTTAACCCCATAGGTCCCACAGTGAGTATAATAAGCATGCTTTACTGCATATACAAACTGATTTTACTGTTGGGGGTATAATAACACTTTAATCTTCTATGAACAAACCAGGAAAGTTACAATGAAGCAACAATACCATTGCTACGTTTTAACTCTTTTTGACATGCGGATGTTGTTCTGTGGATGGATAAAACAATCCTGGCTGTATTGCCTGTAAATGTGTCTAGAGAGCTGCGGGGGAGGGGCTGGGCGTACTACACATGCCCAATGTCTGTAATCGGGCAGTTATGTGTTAATATTGAGCTACATTTATTTGTGTCATTTATCCCTGCTTAGAATTCAGTTTAGGCTCATTTAGGGGTTAGCTGTTTTAGTATTAGGTGGATATAAATTTAAAGCTCAATTCCATCCTCCTACCTCTTGTCCCCCCCAGTGCTACCCTCTCCCCCCTGGACCACCCTTGCATGTATTTATAGATATTTTATTCTTACTTTTTTCAGATGGCTTCTGGTTGGTCAACAGGGTCCAATATGCTTCTTCTCTGGTGCTGGGTGGCTCTCAATGATGCAGATAGTGTCAATGATGTGATATCAACTCTGTTCTCATCAGTACACTGTTAGCACACGGCACCAAGCTGATGCCCACAGGCAGGGCCTGGGCTCCTTTATAGGGCCTAGGTCAGCAAGGGGGATAATGCAGGCAGCTGGGTGGGCTGGAAGTGTGATCTGCACGGGGAAAGGGGGGGTATTGGGTGACAATTACTGCAGCTGATCCCCTGTATGGGTCTCTCTGCAGCAGCTGAAAGCCAGCTTCCCTCCTCTCCATCCCACCTGCAGCTGCAAAGTACGCCCTTCCTTTCCTGAATGAACACAAGTGATCAGTACCGATCATTCACTCTGTTCATTCATAACTGAAGCATAGTAAACTGTGTTTTGTTTGGGGGGGTGGGTCATGTCAGGTTGGCTGTAAGAAGCCCCGTGGTTTCTAACAGCAGCCCTGCCCAAAGGGACTGGGCTTATAATGTCCTACATGCACTCACAGGAAGTTGATTGAATCACAGCATCATTCAGCCTGAAAGAGAACCACCACTGGGTCACCACTACAACACACATACCTAGTGCACAGCAACACACTTACATTGTAGCAGACCACAATGCACTGTTGTAAACCATCTTGTGTTTTTAAAAAAAAAATCTTATATTCATGAGGCTTTGACAGCCCATTTGAAATGAATGGACTGTCTAAACACAACATGCCTCAATGGGCAAAGACATACACTCGTTAATTAAATAACATAACAAATAGTCAGAATGGACCCTAAGGCTTTATTCACACCGGTTGCATTCTGGGAACAGAAACATATGGTTCCAGGTGTGTTCCCAGGATGCACTACACAGTCAGTAGCATACAATCAATATGGTACTGGTTGTATTTGCAGACATGTTTCTGGTGGTGTCAGTATGGTACTGATTGTATCTGTGTATGTACAGTATATCTGGTGGTGTCATTATGGTACTGATTGTATTTGCGGACATGTTTCTGGTGGTGTCACTATGGTATTGATTGTATCTGTGTACGTGTATCTGGTGGTGTCAGTATGGTATTGATTATATCTATGCATATATTTTTGGTGGTGTCAATATGGTACGTATTGTATCTATGGACATTAGGCCCAGACTGGCCATAGGGCACACCAGGCATTTGCCCAGTGGGCTGGGGGTGTCCTAAGAAGAGCTGCCTGTTGATGACCTTACCTACAGCAGGACCAGCACAGGAAAACTAGGAGGTGCAGAAGAAGAGCGCCACATACCTCCCACAGGCCTGCCGCTGTAAATACATTGCACTGAAGGGACAATGGCAGGCTCTCTCCTAACATTACCCTGCACACCATGACAGCTGCACAGGGGAGGAAGGTGAGCACATTGAACCCTGCACTGATCCAGTGTGTGTTACAACCAAACATCCTGCTCTGTATCCTGCTGTGCATGTGTGGCGGGGGTGGGGGAGATCGGACTGTCTCTTTGCTGGCTTGGGCTGTCTGGATTGGACCAACTCTTTATTCTCTTGGGCTGTCTCTTTGCTCGATTGGGCCATCTCTTTGCTATATGGAGTTGTCTCTTTGCTGGATTGGACTGTCTCTTTGCTGGATTGCGCCATCTCTTCACTATATGCAGCTGTCTCTTTGCTGGATTGGGATGTTTCTTTGCAAGATTGGGCCATCTCTCTGCTATACTGTATGGAGCTGTCTCTTGCTGGATTGGGCTTTCTCTTTGCTGAATTGGGCTGCCTCTTTGCTATATACAGCTGTCTCTTTGCTGGACTGGGATGTTATTATTATTATTATACAGGATTTATATAGTGCCAACAGTTTGCTCAGCGCTTTACAATATAACGGGAGACAATACAGCAACAATACAGTTCAATACAAGAGGGTTAGGAAGGCCCTGCTCCTTGGAGCTTACAATCTAAGAGGGAATGGCTAATGATACAAAAGGTAGTAATTATGGGGGATGGACTGGTAGGAGGAGTAGAAGATTCCATTATTAGCTGAGGGCAGGATAGTCTTCCCTGAAGAGATAGGTTTTCAGAGATCACCTAAAAGTGAGCAGAGTTTACAATAGTCTGATAAATTGGGGTAGAGAGTTCCAAAGGATGGCGGAAGCTCTGGAGACGAGCATGGGAGGAGGAGACAATGGAGCTAGAAAGCAGGAGTTCGTGTGAGGAGCTGAGAGTATGGTTTAGGTGATATTTGGAGACAAGATTGGTGATGTAATTTGGGACAGAGTTATAAATGGTTTTATACGTTATTGTTAATGTTTTGAATTTTATCCGTTGGGCAATGGGAAGCCAGTGGAGGGATTGGCAGAGAGGGGTGGCAGATATGGAACGGTTAGTAAGGTGGATGAGTCTGGCAGCAGCATTCATGATAGACTGAAGAGGGAATAGCCTGCGATGAGGCAGGCCAATGAGGAGGGAGTTACAATAGTCACGGCGAGATATAACCAGGGAGCGAATAAGTTGCTTAGTAGTTTCAGAGGTTAAGAACGGGCGTATCTTGGAGATGTTGCGGGGGAGAAGTCTACAAGATTTGGACAGCGATTGGATTTGGGGCTGAAAGGACAGATGAGAGTCTAGGATTACGCCTAGCACCCTGGCATGAGGGGAGGGACTGATGGTTGTGATGTTTATCTTGATGGAGAAGTCAGGGGAGGGGGCATGGGCTGGAGGGAATAGTATGAGCTCAGTTTTGGAAAGACTGAGTTTGAGGAAGTGGAGTGACATCCATGCCGATATGTCAATTAGTAGGTTAGTAATGCGAGAGGAGACTGAAGGGGTGAGGTGAGGTGATGAGTAGAAAGATTTATCTGTGTGTCATCAGCATAGAGATGGTACTTAAAGCCATGGGCGTTTATCAAGTGACCAAGGGAGGAGGTGTAGATGGAGAAGAGTAGGGGTCCAAGGACAGAACCTTGAGGGACCCCTAGAGAAAGAGGGAGTGGAGAGGAGGAACCAGAGTTGTAGGTGATGCTGAAGGAGCTCTGCGATAGGTAGGTGGAGAACCAGGAGAGAGCAGAGTCTTGGAGGCCAAGAGAGTGGAGTTTTTTGAGGAGGAGGGGATGGTCAACAGTATCAAAGGCCGCACAGAGGTCAAGTAGTAAGAGTACGGAGTAGTGGCCATTGGTTTTAGCTGTTAGTAAATCATTAGTGAGCTTTAGTAGGGCAGTTTCAGTGGAGTGTTGTGAGTGAAAGCCAGACTGTAAAGGGTCAAGAAGGTTGTTATCGGTGAGGTCGGAGCCCAGGCGCTTGTAGACTAAGAGTTCTAGGTAAATGGCAGCAGGGAGATGGGTCTTAAGTTGTTCAGGTCGGTGGGGTCCAGGGAGGGCTTTTTAAGTATGGGAGTGATGTGTGCATACTTTAGAGGGGAAGGCACTGTTAGAGAGGGAGAGATTGAAGATGTGAGTGAGGGAGCATAGGATGGAAGAAGAGAGTGACCATAGTAGTTCTGAGGGGACAGGATTTAGGGGGCAGGTAGTGAGGCAGGATGTCTCTTAGCTGAACGTTACTGTCTCTATGGTAGATTGAGCTGTCTCTTTGCTATATGGGATTGTTTCTTTGCTGGATTGAGCTGTCTCTTTTGTGAATTGGGATGTCTCTTTGCTGGATGGTGATTTCTCTTTGCTAGATTGGGATGTCCCTTTGCTATATGGAGATATCTCTTTGCTATATATGGATGTCTCTTTGCTGGATTCGGATGTCTGTTTGCTATGTGGGGATGTCTCTCTGCTGGATTGGGATGTCTCTTTGCTATATAGGGATGTCTCTGTGCCATATATGGAAGTCTTTTTGCTGGATTGGGCTGTCTCTTTGCTGGATTGGGATGTCTCTTTGATGAATATATGGGGATGTCTCTTTGCTGAAGGTAGGACTGTGCAGGGGAGGCAGAGAGTAAAAGGGGGCACTCAGATTGGAAAGAAAAGGGGGTATAACTGCAAGGGGCACTGTGATGGGTGGGCTGTGATTGCTATGTGCACTGTAATGTAAGGGGGACTGCACTGTAATCAACACCAACTTCAACACTGTAATCAATACCAACTCTGTGAATATCCCATCATCAACATCCCCCACAAACACCCACCATGGTGTCAGTATTATACTGATTGTATCTACAGATATGTTTATGGTGGTGTCAGTATAGTGCTGATTGTATCTGCTGACATGTTTCTGCTGGTGTCATTATGGTACTGATTGTATTTGTAGACATGGTTCTGATAGTGTCAGTATGGTACTGATTGCATCTACTGACATGTTTCTGCTGGTGTCATTATGGTACTGATTGTATTTGTAGACATGGTTCTGATAGTGTCAGTATGGTACTGATTGCATCTACTGACATTTCTGGTGGTGTCAGTATGGTACTGATTGTAGTTGTGGACAAGTATCTGGCTATTCTTTGTATTTGCAGACGATTTCTGGTGGTGTCATTGTGGCACTGGTTGTATCTCTGCAGACATGGCATAGCACAGCTCCTATAGTGTGTAGGATGGGGGGTCATTCTTCCCTCCCTGTAACCCTGACTTTAACCCTCCTCTAATGATTTATTAGAGTGAACACAGCTATCTCGCATTGATAGGCATGCTAGAAAAGGCCCAATTATCGGCTAAGGCTGACTCAAACCCTACCTGCTACAAAAGACTGACTTTTCATACAATTGACATTCACTGTAATAATAGGCACTTGTAGAATGTATCTTCAACCTACTACAAGGAGGGGGAATTAGCTCAAATGGTAGAGCGCTCGCTTAGCATGCGAGAGGTAGCGGGATCGATGCCCGCATTCTCCAAGTCTTTTCTCACGTTTTATTTTCTATTTTAGGGCTTACTATTTTAATTTCTGTTCGCCAACAACACCAACATAATTAGATGTCTCTATATAATAAATAGATTTAAGCATGTATCAGAATAATCTTCACCAATGCAAAAGCCATCCTTCCACAGAAATATTTACTTGAATATGAGTAATTCATATCTTTTGAATATGAGTGAATTTTATTTGTTTCTTCTATTAGTAAGTTGGAACGAGCTGATTACAATGTTTTCATACGAGTCCAGCTCTGCACATAAGTCATTTCTCCCTTGGTCAGCATTTGTCATATTTCTACTCAGTTAATCCTTTGGTGCCTTACAAGTTGACATTTTTCTTCACAAATCTTGTGACATAGTAACTGACTTCAGGTGTGAAAAATGTACTCTATCCAATGTATGCATTTAGTAAATCGTGTGCACATATTTATATACTGCATTGTATTTGATGTGAAATACGTTTAACGTTTTACGTCTGCAGAGACACCTAGTGGACAATCAGTGAAGTGTAACACAGAGACACCTAGTGGACAATCAGTGAAGTGTAGCACAGAGACACCTAGTAGACATTCAGTGAAGTGTAGCACAGAGACACCTAGTGGACACTCAATGAAGTGTAGCACAGAGACACCTAGTGGCCAATCAGTGAAGTGTACCACAGAGACATCTAGTGGACATTCAGTGAAGTGTAGCACAGAGACACCTAGTGGACATTCAGTGAAGTGTAGCACAGAGACACCTAATGGACAATCAGTGAAGTGTAGCACAAACACACCTAGTGAACAATCTGTCAATTGTAGCACAGAGACACCTAGTGGACAATCAGTGAAGTGTAGCACAGAGACACCTAGTGGACAATAATTGAAGTGTAGCACAGTGACATCTGGTGGACAATCAATGAAATGTAGCACAGTGACATCTGGTGGACAATTACAGTTCCCTTCAAATATTGGCAGCAAGAAAGACATGAGACAAGTATACTGCATAAGCTGCCATTACTGACCTCTCCTAAAACTGCCAGTAGCCTGGCTGTCATGTGAATGCTTTGGAATTAATGCTTTCTGAGCAGCAGAACCAGGACAAGTACAACGTTAATGGAGTCTGACTATTTTCTGACATATATGTATATTTTGGAGCCAGACAAAGCCAGGCAATTAGCATTATACCACTTCAGCTCTCCTACCTTCAGCTCTTCTACTTATTACAGACTCATTTTTATATTTATGCTATGGCCTGCATATTTGGTGATACCTTTTATAACTTGAGATGCCGTAGTAATATATGCAATTTTTTCTGTTTTGAGGGTTGTGAGGGGGATACACTTTTTTCTGGCAATATTGTCTTCGAAAAAATTTTTCTGTCTATACAATTTATACATTTATAGACAAAAAGATGTTAAAATCAAGGAGTATCAGTGTAAAGCTGCATACAGCCATTGATTTCTATGGGCATCTGCACACAGCACCTGTGGCTTCCAGGTAGGGAAATACATTGAATTTTACATAATAAGGTGTGCACAAGGCCTAAAATAAGCATTTTTACTGTGGCCATAAGTATACATTTTATTCTACAATTTGCCCTTTTACAATGACACTAAAACAATGCTTCTAGTACAAAGCATGACAAACTTATTTGTAGGGGGCTTTTTGTTTATTTTGCACATTTTTGATGCAACACTGAAAAAAGAATAACAAAACAAGTGAAAAAAGTTAAAATATTAACAGGGAAAAATCAACAGAAAAATAATAGCTAAAAGAAGAAGGTGAAGAAGGAGTTAATTAGGGCTGATTAGGATTAACTAAGGGTTAATAAGGGGAAATAGGAATACAAATTTGATTTTTTTTTTATGTGCAGATCAACAGTCACCCCTTTGATTTACATGGCAATGAAATAATAAATACAATGTATCAATACAGTGTTACATTGTGTTACCCAATGACACCTCCATTGCGATAACAGTCGTAATAACAAGTTAAAAACACTCCTCAAATGCCCTATGTGCAGTTTTGAAGTGTTTTATAAGCATTTGAAAAGCATTAAAATCACATCACAAACTAAATAAACTGTAATGTTATTAACGCTCCACAACCGTGCAGCAAATGCTTGCCATTGCGTTTGAGGAGCATCACTGTAGACTTGAACGGGAGGCGTTGAAAGGCTTCAAACTCCTCCTGACTGGACATGAGGCTTCAATTTTGAAGCAACACAATGCAAATGCTTCATGTTTTGATAATGTGAACAGCACTGTGTGCTGCCCATAGTATCATTTGCATAGGCGTTTAAGGAGCGTTAAAAACACCCCTCAAACGCCTGCTTTCAAAGCCAGTGTGAATTAGGCCTAAGGCTATGTTTAGACATTTGGCTGCTATTGCCACACCTCAGAAATGCGATCTGCAGTGGATAGCTTTTCAGAGGCATTTGACATGCAGTGAGGAGGCAATATGTCACCTTCTCATCACCTGTTTTAACCCTGTATATACTGCTCCATTAGCAGTTGCAGTGAAACCCCATTAACTTGAATGGGTTGCGTTGAGTGGTGGAGCTGGATCATTTTTGTGACATCACATGTGCACCCCTTATCCAGCTGCCTTTGAAGAGGCCTTGGCTAGAATGAAACCTCCTGTCAGATCTGAAAAATGACAGTATCCAACACAGAGTGGTGACTGTGAGGATATATACAAAGCTTCCAAGTGCCACAACATAATAAAGTTATTGAAATAAACAAACAGGGAGGGAAGGCCATAAAATTGACTTTATAGGCCCTGCAACAGTGCCTATAAAGTCCATTCTATGGCATTCCCTCCCTGTTTGTTTATCTCCTGTCACATCTGGTGGGCAGTATGGCCCTCTGAGTACAATCCATTCAACTGAACGGGACCACACTGCAACTGTTGCACAACCATGTGATGGTGCAGGCTTTTAGGGGTTAAAACAGACAGTGAGGAGGTGACCTAAAAACTTCTCACCACCTGTCAAACACCCTCTAAAATCCACCATGGGCACATCTATGGTGTCCCCCGTCCCGGGACCAATGACTTCTATTTTTCAAAATCCCTCGTTCTTGCCAGGCTTGTGCCCAAAGTTTCAACAACAGTGTGGGTTCCAAGGGAGACCCAGAGCGGGTGAATTTTTTGTCAAGGGAAGGTCTGCATCACAACAGCTTCTCTCTTCGTGGTCAGCTGAAGGAGACCTCCCGTCGTGGTCGTAATTTTCCAGATACATTAGTTTTTTAACTCATACCTCTCGATGGGAGGCAGTTCAGAGGTCTACTACCCCCTTGGAAGACCTATGCTTGCTTTCTTCTCCACGCCGCCACCTTATTTCATATTTCCATATACTCGCTGTTGCTCGAGCTTGACCATCTGCATGAGGACTCTTACTTCTGGAGTTTACCCCCCTGCAATTCTTGTTGAACCACTCTTCAGACTTGAAGGGGTCTTATAGGAAATCTCTATCTATGCATCTAATTAATGGATGACAATGCATTCCTGTCTACTGGAAACAGTCGATGGTCCCATCTATGAAAGACTGGTTCCTGAAAGTGACTCGTGTGTCCAAATTGGAAGAGCTTATTGCTATATCAAAAGAGAGCATGTTGAAATACTGTGCGACTTGGGCTTGCTGGATGGACTTTGAGGCCACAGCTGAGTACGCTAACGCTTTGGGGAGACATTGAGGAGCCGAGTATCTACCTATACTTTTGTTAGAGATGGTACAGGGTGGAGGGCCCCACAGTGTACCATGAGAATTGAGCTGATTGTCGTTTCCTGGAGGGGACTTTTTGGGTCCTCCTGTCAGCCCACGTGCACATTTCTTTTCTTCCCTGCTTCCCATTCTTTTTCCCTTCTCCCCCTCCTTGTGTCTTTCTCCTATTCACCTTTTCATTTTCCCTTTCTCCTACCCTTCCTCTTCCCCCCTCTCTCTCCCTCTCTCCCCCTCTCTGTCTTCCCTCTCTCCCCTCCCCCCTCTCTTCCCTCTCTCTCTCTCCCCTCCCCCTCTCTCTCTTCCCCCTCTCTCTTCCCTCTCTCTCCCCTCCCCCCTCTTCTCCCTCTCCCTCTCCTCTCTCCCATCTCTCTCCCCCCCTCTCTCTCCCTCTCTCTCTCCCTCCCCCCTCTCTCCCTCTTCCCCCCTTCTCTCTTCCCTCCCCCTCTCCCTCTCTCTTCCCCTCTCTCTCTCCCCCCTCTCTCTCCCCCTCCCCCCTCTCTCTCCCCCCTCTCTCTCCCCCCGCTCTCTCTCTCTCCCCCTCTCTCTCTCCCTCCTTTCCCTCTTTCTTTTCTCAGCTTTCCTGCTGTCTCCTTACTGCTTTTCCTCCTTTATTCAATGGTAACATCTTTTCTTTTCTTTTTTTAGCACTCAGCTGGTATGCCAGTTGTGATGTTCTTTGTCTTTTCTTTTTTTAATGTTATTCTTACTGATATTTTGAAATTATATTTTGAAATGTCTAAAAGGAATTTTGTGTACATCTCTATATACACCTCTTTAGACACTGGAGACTCGTATTGTACTGTTGGTTGTATGGGAGATGTTTTATACTGTATACTGAACAATTCTAGAGATTTTGGTCTTGGGAATGCCCATGTTATTGCCATTTGCTGTTATGTGCAGATTGTACGAAAAACGAGGGGCAAACCTCTGGTGTCGATGTTCATGTATACTACTGTTTGACTCAATAAAAACTTTATTAAACTAAAATCTACCATGGATTGCTACTCAGGGGGCTAATGCTAGTCCATAAAGTTTTTCCAGATCTCAGAATTTGCTTTTTTTGCACCAAAGTTAATCAATATTAAGTGAAATAGCGACTCCTCCTGGTCAGTCATTTTATTATCTAAAATTAATAATCCACTTAATCCAAAATAAACATTTGATTCTGATTTTTAATCTAATGTCATATTTCCCAAACAAGAGAAAATCTTCAGATTAATTTGAAACATTTCTGGCTGATTGTCTCTTCTGCTAGATATCAATGTGTATACAATGGATTGCTGCAAGTTCCTTTCCTCAAACTTCTGAGTAAAAGAAAAAAAAGATTTCCTTCCTGTTCCCTGAGGCTGCCACACAGGAGACGTTCCATGCTGCACAGAGGGCTGGTGAGTAATGTCTGCAGATCACAAGGCACAGCACACAATCAGATGATTAGAGGTGGGGGGACAAGAGCCATCCAGGGGAAATCTTCAGCTTTGCTTGTATTGGAGGGAGGAGGACAGAATTTATAAACAGGAGATATAAAAGTGGAAGAGAGCAGACAGTGAAAGAAGAACAAGCACAGCTATAGGACAGTCTCGTATACTACAACACAGACAGCATTTTACAGCTATCCTTGACATGGAAAATTGCTGGGACTAGGAAAACAGGAGTGCTGGTTCCTACAGGAGAAAAAAATCTACTCAAATCAATTAATCGATCGTCTTGGGCACAACCAGAGCCTGTCGGATTTTTCTATATGCGATCACTGCCAGCAGCTATTACCATTCGCAGTAATCATTGTGCTCTACCAGCTGGGAAGGCTTATCGCATCCCCCCACCAGCAGAACACAAAAGCACTGCCAGAGGCATTCCCCCATCAACACTGACTGGGCTGATGGGGGGATCAAGTGATTTTCCTTCCTTCCAGTGTGCTGGAAGGAGAAAAAAATCTACTCAAATCAATTAATCGATCGTCTTGGGCACAACCAGAGCCTGTTGGATTTTTCTATATGCGATCACTGCCACTTGCAGTAATCATTGTATTCTACCAGCTGGGAAGGCATTGCCAGAGGCATTCCCCCATCAACCCTGACTGGGCTGATGGGAGAGATCAAGTGATTTTCTTTCCTTCCACCATGTTGGAAGGAGAAAAAAATCTAATCATCTATAGTTTTACATGTAGGTACAGTGAATATCTCCAAAACGTGTGCCATTTAGGAAATGTTCACATTGACTGTGGTTGATGACGTCACTGCTTATACACAGTGACGTTCTGCATTCAGGGCAATGCTGAGTGTGCTGTGAATGAAGAGCGTTGAGCCATGATTATGTCTCCCCTGCAGTGACATAATTGCAGCTCAGCCATTCAAGAGCATGAACCCAGAAAGTAGACTGCAAAGAGTGACAATGCAGTGCTGGAGGGCTCCATTTTAGAGGTAAGTCTACTATAATGTGCCAGTAAGCACATGGCTCCTATGGGGGCACTTACCGCAGAGGAGGAGCCAGGAGTGGCAACAGGGGACCAAAGAAGAGGAGGATCGGGTTGCTCTTTTCAAAACCAATAGAGCAGAAAATATTTGTTTTGTTTTTTTTTTGTACCTGTAGAATCACTTTAACTCACTAAAAGGAAGCAAATATGATACATTTATTGTTGGGGTTACTGTACACTTTGGGCACGGAAGGCAATCTAATGTCAAATCAAGAAGTCATTCTAATATAGGTTACCTTCAGTGGTCTGATTTCTGGCTTGGTACAGTGCCGCATTCAACAGTTCTTAAAGTGCATATATGATGCTACAGATAGCACTTTCTCTGACCTCCCTCATTATAATAGGACCCAGCTCAGATCAAAGTGAGGTGCTCCCAGTCTTCCCCTATCTCAGAATACTCAGAGCCACAACAAGGGAACTGTCATGTACCCGCAGTAGGAGCCTGAGATGATGAAGGTGGCCTCTTGCATAACTCCTATCCAAGCACCCCTGGAGTTAGAGACAGGAACTGCTAGAGCAATGGAAGGGTGCAAGTGGCAGGAAGCTGGAACTGCAGACTTGAACTTAACCAAATCATGAGGAGGATCAAGGTCAGAGATGAGCAGAAGTTGACAACATGCAGGCAATGAGGTACTGAATTAATAGGCAGAATCTTGGTCAAGAGGCCAGGTTGAAGTCAGTAACAAAGGTAGGCAGCAGACATAACAGGAAGGAGTAGTCCAGAGGCAGGTCAGACCACCCTGCTTATAGCCAAATTTATGGCAAATATTTTCTGTCTGAACATCTTATAAGTGTAGTACTACCCCCATAGGAGTTGCTGAAGATTTGGGTCCCCTTATAGTCTTGCACAGCCAGGCAACACGCACATTCCACAGACTTGCATTCAGAGTCAGTAAACAGTACTTGAGCTTGGTTTCATGTTTTTTTAAGGGGTGTTAAACTTGGATAGGGTAAGGGGTGTATGGGATGCCCAATGGAACTGCAAACCCAGGAAAAACTCCTTAGCAACTATGTACAAGTCTTTACACAGCAAAAACTCTTTTTGGAGAGCACTCCATCCTCTCCTGGTGTACCACCACAGACCCCAGATAATCTTTTTCTTATCCAGGTGCCTGAGGGAATCCCTGGGCAAAGAAATCCAGTGCCTGCCACTTTATATTAAATGGTCCTGGGTAGGGAGCTAATCAAGTTTCCCACCAAAGTGCTCTTTTTCCCTTAACTGGCCTAGGGGGTGTAGGACTACTCACTCAGTCTCAGTCCTGCGAGCAGATTTACGTAAGTGGCTGACTTCAGGCCTTCTGCTGGGCTGGCTACTTTCCTGGCTCTACAGGCTACTTTCCTGGCTCTACAGGTGGTCTTCTTTCCAGCACCCTGTCTGTAGGTAGACCCCTTCCCACAGGCTCCTGCATCTCAGCTTCCTCAAATCTTCTGCTCGAACTCTCCTGGTGCTGAGCAGGCTCAGTCATACTTAAGGGCTGCTCTTGTCCCATGCCAAGCCTCCTGCCTGGGGATTGGCCAGAGTACCTTGAGTATACAGATCATCCCCTCCTCACCCCAGCCCACTGCTTTTAGAATCTGCTCCAAGAGCAGGGGGAGGTATCAAGGAACTTATCTGCAGAGCCTCACAGCCCTGACCCAAATTTGACCCAGCTGACTATTGCCCAGGTTGCTACTCAGCCCTTCTAACTAAAAAATAATCAGCTAACCCCCCCCCCTAGCTAACTAGGGGAGTGCTACATAAGCTACTGATATTTAAGAAATATGTTGTTTGACTGTAATAATAAATGGCTACCATTTTTCCTTTTATCTTTTTGGAGTCTCCTAACAAGATAACATCACTAAACATGGAAGAAGGTCCCTGGATATTCTCTACCAAATCATTACCTTCAGATTCTCGTCTTATGGCAACCCTGGCTAATGGATATCTGGGGACAAGAGTCTACGGAGATGTCCTGCATGTGAATGGAGTGTACAATGGGTCAGTAGGTGACTGTCACAGAGCAAACGTCCCAAGTCCTCTCAACGTCCAGCTTGACATTAGTAAAGAAGAAATTATGGAAGAGACCTTTTCTCTAAATATTAGAACTGGTAACAAATGTTTCAGTTTTTCCATGTAGACAAGATGTTTATTTCTTTGTATGTCCTGTTGGTGGTATTACCAGGTTAGCCTATTTATGCCAATATCATTGTATCTTATGTATGTAATTGCCTTATTCATGCTTCTAATGGAAAATACAGCATATACTGTACACTTCCATATCTGGACCACTTTTGTTCCGTTTTTTAATACTTTTATTTTTTGGCTGAAGCATGACTTAGACATACATACAGTATGTATTTTATTATTTGTGTACCCATTGGTAAATAGATTAAATCACTTTATATGTGGTCACATAAATTAGAAGTGAGCAGAATCTTCAAAGCTGAATTTGTATGGTGTCTTGTGTAGCAGAGATGGCATCTAAGCTGAAACAGAGTATCCTGTAATAGTGACCAGTTATCTTAGCAGCCTACCTATGCACTGTTTGACTGGCTAGCTACCCACCCTATGCAGATCTGGGCTTTCACAAGAGGGACACCATTTCTTTTGCTGTATCTCCATTACTGCTCTGCATTTCTTCACACAATATTTTCTTGGTAATTTTTAGGTACATTCAGCCATACCATCCAGTGCTCTTCATTTACAGCTACCCAACAGATCTTTGCTCATCGTTCCCACAGACATCTCTTGGTCAACATCATATCTTTAAAGATCACAAGGGGTTCCAGTCCTGTTAATGTCAATCTTCAAACACAGTTTAAGGCAGTAAGTGAAGATCTAGATCTTCAGAGAGGTCCTGATTACTTTAATGCTCAGTGAGTATACCAAAGTTCTTGATCTTGATAAATGTTTTTGCAGATATGGGACTGTCGAGTAATTGATTAATTTCATGTAATAATCTGAGATCAACAGAGTATTTTTGAACTATACACTTGGCATGAGTTTTAAATGTGCCTAAATGGGACTTTATACAATGTATCCTTTCCACATAATTTTTTCAGCAAGGCCAGCTAAAATCAGCTCTCTTTGATGTGGGAACCAATACAATACACAATTCATAAATGCTAATACAAATAAAATGTGCCTAAAGGGCATGGAATGTATCGTAAACGGCCTGGAATGGGACAAAAAATAGGCACGGGCATTTTAGACTGAACAGCCCTTTTCTTTTTTTTTAAACCAAATTGCAAATAATAACTACCAGTTTCTTAATGTTATTTATACATATACATACACAGTGCTCTGCATAACATCACATCCCTTTTGAAAAGCAAAATTTTAATCAATATCTCAATGAATACAAGAACAATTTCCCAAATTTTTAAAAAACTGAGTTTTATAGAACATTTGTTTAGCTCATTACATGAAAGTTAGTTAAATATAACTTAAATTACAAAATCTTCAGTTTTACTCAAAGTAGTTGATGCAAAAATGAATACACCCCACAACATCAACTACTACATCTAATATTTTGTATGACCTCCATGATTTGTAAGGACAGCACCAAGTCTTCTAGGCATGGAATGAACAAGTTGGTGACATATTGCAACATCTATATTTTTCTATTCTTCAAGAACGACCTCTTCTAGAGCCTGGATGTTGGATGGCGAGTAATGCTTCACTTGTCTCTTCAGAATTCCCCATAGATGTTCGATTGGGTTCAGATCAGGAGACATACTTGTGTACGGGCTTTAGGAGAGACTTCCTTCGTGAACAACACCCATGCATGCTGTTCCTCTGCACTGTACGCCATATTATGTCATGGGAAACAATCATCCAGTTTGGCTTCCTATTTATTTAGTTAACTGCAGTGAGCTTGCATGGCGATTTTCTTCCACCCTTCCAGGGGCGGACTGACCATTTGGAAACTGCCCGAGGGCCCGGGGTCAGTAGGGGGCCCCATGAGATGCCCCTGGTACCTTTTTCGTAGGCTTTTTTGAGTTTGGGCAAGGACACAGGGGCCCCATGATCCCCTATTGCCCCGGGGCCCCATGAGTTGTCAGTCTGCCCCTGCACTCTTCTCATCAGAAGACACTCCTGTCGAGGTGGTAACTTCCATAGACAGCCTGGACATCTCTGTGAGATGGTTGCAGTTCCACCTTTGTTAAATTTTTGTTTCACTTTTGCTGCAGTATTTTGACTGATAAGTAAAGCTTTGCTGATCTTCTTGTAGTCTTCACCTTTCTTGTGTAAAGAAATTATTTTCTTTCTCAGGCCTTGTGACATTTCTCTTCCATGTGGTGCCATTGCTGACAGCATGGAATGGGAAGGGGTTTTCTTTGTTAAGTAACGCCCTTTTATAATCAACTGTCTGCTGGACACCTGTTTAATGAATTAGTAGTTCACCTGTAGTTGAATTCTTGTTATTTAGGATATTGTTGTCTAAAATTTAGCTTTGCTCCTAAGACTTTCATTGGGGTGTATTCATTTTTACAACATGGTCTTGAATGAATTTCTTAGGAAAAATAAAATACTTTTTTGTGTGTGAAAATGCTTCAAAGTAGTTATGTGAAGAAAACCTAATTAATTGTAATTTAAAAGTTATATATGGTTGTTTTATTTAGGTACATCTATGGAAGCACAAAGGTACCAGAGGTTAAATCTTGTCCACTAAAGTCTGTCCATATGATCTGCACCCCAGTTCCGGAGTGTCTAGTCATGTCTTCTGAGCAGGAGAAGTCTTGGATGTTCCTGACAGCGGTAGCTGAGACAGAACAGGAGGTGAAGAAGAAATATTCGGAGGGTCTTACTCTGGTTGATGAGAATCGGCTGTACTCCTCACATGAAGATTCCTGGACACAATTATGGGAGGGATGCTGGATAGAAATGGAAGCATCTCTGGCTCTCAGACAGGCTGTCTATGGTTGTCTTTATTATCTCCTGAGCTCCTTACCACCGTTGGGCTGTAATGAAATGTTCAATGGAATTAGCCCTGGAGGTCTCTCTAATGGTCAAAGAAATGAAGATTACTGGGGACATGTTTTCTGGGATCAGGTACGTCTAGGTATGAAATAACCAGGCATTGTATGCTTTCTTCAAAAATGTGGAAAACTCTGTAATTCGGGAGTCATGGCAAGCTTTGGAAATCATTTTCCCCTGACTCTTGATCAGATGCTGAGCAGCCGTAGGACAGTTAAAAAAGTGTCCAGTAGACTCAGAACTGCTTGGCTTTTTGGTGCAGCACAAACAGAACCTCATTTGTTTTCTAAAGCTTGGATTGTTTGCTAGTGATCACATACAAGTGATCAGCAGTCTGCCCGTGATTGCTGCATGAAAAATGACATGCGAGTAGCCACAATTAGCATTGCTTTCAACGGAGCTGCCTCCCACAGCTAATCGCAGAAACCTCTGCTGGGGTTTTCACATCTGATCAGAGTACAGAAGCATTCGTGGCTGTGAATGCACTCTTAAGCCTTATTTAGCACTGCTTAGAGCTAAACTCCAACTTTTCCTTTCGGTCATGCACAGTTGTACAGATTCCTGTCCTGTGGAGAGGAGTCTGTACAACTGAGATTCTTACTGTGTGCTTTAGAAGCTGCAGCAAGTCAGATAGGGCCCATCTCATTTTCTGGCAGAACGTCCAGCATTATCTAGCCCTTTATTCCATAGCCTGAATGTCTCTTGCCCACCCCTTTCATTTATTGGGTTTCAGTTCTTTCAATCATAGAGGCTCAGTATCACATGTGGGCATTGCTTAAAGCAGTCTCCATGCAAATACAGTCTGTCTGGGAACACCCACTTCTGCAGACTCACATTCACCAATCAAGGAATTTTGATATTTACATATTTCCTCCCAAGAGCCAGCAAACTTCTTGTATCAGGGCTGAAGGATACTGTTATGTTTTCAGAAAGCTATATACAGCACCACTGTGGCCCCTCCCACCAGCCATGATCTGTCTACATTGCTCAGAGAAGTACAGGAACCCAGTTATAATGTAACAGGGTCTAAATAAGGTATCTCTGAAAATGGAAATGCTATTAGTAAATATTCCATGGGCATGGTGATAAGGAAGGAAAAAGGAACCATGCAAGGCAAAATATAAGCAGATTTAAAATGCAGAAGAGACATGCTTTGTCTATTCTACATTAAAGCTACTTACCTGTCTGTCCGCCTCTGTACAGTGAGCCATGCATGTACAGCTCACTGTACAAGTTCGGCAATGAACTTGACTGAACTCCTGCGCATGTGCAAGAATGATGCCATCCCCACCTGGCCAATGACAACAGCCCACGCTCAGGACCTGGAAGCAGCAAAAGTCAAACAAATTACCACTAATGATTATTCCAAGTATAGATCTCTGCTGTTTACTGTAAAAATTCTAGTTTCACTGATGCCGGAAACTACAGGCAGTGCTCTTTTTTTGGCACTGCAACTGAGAACTGTGGGTCTTGTACAATACAGGGATCCTGTCATTCACCTACCCTTTAATCTCCACCATCCATTCACAAAATGCCTTCTATTCTGCTCACAGAATACAAGGTACTATGTGAATGGACAAGGAAAGAAATTGAGCCAGCAAAAAAAAAAGGATCTCTCCTTGTCTATTTACAGAGCATCCTGTATTTTGTGAACAGACAAGGGAGAGGATCCATTTACTGTACAAAACATGTGGCTTTCTGTAGTTTTTGGTGTCAGCAAAGCTAGGATTTTCACAGAGCAAAGATCCACGCACAGCATAATTACCATTGAAGGTTACTTGTTTGACTTGTGATGTTTGCAAAAATAGAAAACTTTTTTTTGGAGTTATGCTTTAAACTTTGAGATGAATGAAGAAGCAAAGCCTACCTGCTCTGTATTTCAGTTTTTTATCTAACCATTTCTATAGAACACAGTTTGTCCTAGTTTATTTCATCTGTAGTCTGGTGATTTGAGAACCCCTGCTTGTGATGCAGGAAATGCATTCCCAAACACAATCATTGAAAGCCCCTAGCTGTTTCTCATGTATGGAAAGCAAAGTATCACAAATAATTAGAACAAAGAATTTTCTCACAGCCACCATCAGGGTGTAAAGTTGCCCAGATGTTTGATTGTGGTTGGAAGGGCAGCACAGTGGCTGAATGGTTACAACTTCTGCCTGGCAGCCATAGGGTTCAAATCCCAGCTATGGCACCACCTGCCTGGAGTATGCATGTTCTCCCTGTGCTTGCGTGGGTTTCCTCCCACACTCCAGACATGCTGGTAGGTAAATTTGTGTATGAGTATTTATGAATTTGAGTTGGGGACCTTAGATTGTTTGCTCCTTGATGGTGAGGGACTGATGTGGATGTACAATTTATATGTAAATTGATAGCACCACATAAGTAACTGTAATAAATAATAATGATGAAGAAAGCACAGGCTTTGGAAATAATCAGTAATTTAATCTCTTAAATTTGGTTTTAGTGGATTGCAAAGAACTCAGTTTCAGGTAAAATAGGTTCCTGTTCACAGCAGAATATGGTGTCGGAAACTTATGTTGTGTATGCATTTCCTGCACTGCATTCAAAACGCACTGCAGTTGTGTTCTGCAGCAGGTGTCAATTGTAGGGATATTGTAATTATATATATATATATATATATATATACACACACACACACTGTATGTGGTGTATTCTCAGGTTATTGAGCAGGCCAGGATAGGACTGAGCTAGATGTATTTTACACAACAAAAGCATAGCCAAGGACTCTTTGCTATGTTAATTTTATGCAATATCACCTTGGTTCTTGGGGCCAACTTGTTACATTTCAAAAGAGATGATTTGTAAACTTGCAAGGGTGATAAAATGCAGATAGCTCAGTCAGAATTGAAAGGACTTGGTCAACATCTACTATCTAATAACATGAAAAGGTGTATTAAGTATGGTAAATAGTATTCTTCAAAGGGTAACATCTAATTATTAGTACAAGAATGTAGTTTAGGAAATATCTAGACAACTTTGATTAGAGTTATGACTACAGCTGTCCAAGCCCAAAAGGCATTACCTGTCACCCAGAAGATCAAAGGGGCTCCTAAAAGTGGCCAATCAGAGTGCTTGTGAGAAAGTGAGTCCTCTGAGGGTTTCTGATGGTTGCATGAATATTCTTAATACCCTGTCATCTGCCTTATCTGTACCTCTTTTTTATGAACTGCCGCTGAACAGATTAAATGCATCTCTATGGAAAAGAACTGTTGGACTAGTTGCTGCAGAAAAGTACATTTATAAATATACACTGGTCATCAACTCTGTTTTATGGATTGTCGTTGAGCCCATTAAATCTCTCTGGGAAAAGAAATGCTATATTTGCTGCTATATTTGGCATGAGATAAGACAACATCAATGTAAGTTAATGACACCCCAAATGTAGTGCATTTGCCTACACCATATTGCATGGTACAGAAGTACCATGTGATCCGCTTGCAGTCCAGTGAGATTTAGCCTATTCAAAATGCATGGGCTCATTCCTGTGTGACTCCTAGTGTGAACCAGTCCTAGAACTGTCAGATTTTTTCACAGGTATAGTTTGGTGCCCTGACATTTTTATGCGCTCATCATGGAAATTGCATACACTGTACAATTTAGTATCAGAAGTCACCTTTCACATTGTAAAGTGTTTTTAGATTAACAATTGTCTTTAGCATTGTGTATAAATTAATTTATAGTTTTCCAAGTTTTTTGCTAAAATATCAATTTTGTCTGCACTGCAAAAGGACACTTGGCTGTATCCGAACATTCTGCTGTTTTATCCAGAGATGGCCCGTCATATACTTAAATACAGGATTCAGACACTGGCAGGAGCAATGCAGAATGCTGAACAGCAAGGATACAAAGTGAGTACCATATATATTATGTGGATTTTTTACATTGTTTATATGAAAATAAAATGAGCTTGAGCTTACACAACTTTTTCTCACAGTCCTGTATGGCAGAGCAGGGATCTGAATTTTATCTACTACAGTTAAAGTGTATCTAAGCCCAAGAACAAATATGTAATTGATTATATCTTGCCAGTCCTTAGCTGTGATAGCTGCATTCATTTTAATTTTTCAGGTTTAGAACATTTTTGACAAGTACAGAAATATCTGTTGCTCTTGCCAGAAATCGAGTGTTTGTCCCTTCTTGTGAAATGCATTGGAAGCAAATTTGTGTTCTCTTTCTTGTGTAAACTACTAATACCATCACCCTCACGTAAAGCTGCCCATTACACTAGTAGAATATTGTGTGAAAATTTTTATTTTAAGAAATTTCGTTCAATTTTCTATTTAACTAGTGGAGTCATTTTCCAAAATTAGAGGGCGCAAGATTACATTTTTTTCTCAAATATGTGGTTTTTGTTCAGAAAATTCTATTTATTCCAAAATCAAATGTTAAAGGGACACAACATTTAAAAAAATAGTTAGTCATGTGTTGCACTCCAGTGTGCTCCCAGTGTAATATCTGCATTGTTCATGCTTCAGAAATATTGGAGTTGCACCTTAGACAGAGTTTTGCACCTCTTGTTGGTGACACAATGGGGTAGATTTACTAAAACCGGTGCACTCACAATGTGGTGCAGCTGTGCATGGTAGCCCATCAGCTTCTAACGTCAGCTTGTTCAATTAATCTTTAATAATAAAACCTGGAAGTTGATTGGTTTCTGTGCAAAATTGCAGTAGATTTTGCATTCTACAGTTTTAGTAAATAACCCCCAAAGGGTCCACTAAACCTTGTAATGAGGCAGAGGTGTGTAAATCACACACATTTTGTCAGTTAAAGCAGCTCAAAAGCCAAACTATGATTCATCTGAATAAAATTATGAGAAAGCAGGTGAATTGATTTTTACAGTTAGTATAATTGTAGCACTACCGTTGTAGGAGTTGCTAAAGTTTTGGGTCCCCCTATAGTCCTGCACAGTCAGGCAACACGCATTATCCACAGACTTGCATTCTGGAGGCAATAAACAGTCCTTAAGCTTGGTTTTTAAGTTTTATTAGGGGTATTGAACTTGGATGGGGTAAGGGGTGTATGGGATGCCCAAGGAACAGTAAACTGAGGACAATTTCCTGGCAACTGTATACAAGTCTACAATAGGAAATTCTCTTCTTGCAGAGCCTTCCCACCTCTCTTGGTGTACCACCCCATATATATCCTCTTCTTTACCCAGCTGTCTGGAGGAATCCCTGAACAAAGGGAACCAAAGCCACCACTTTAAACATAATAGTCCTGGGTGTAGAGCTAGTCAGGTTTCCCACCAGGATGCCCTCTCCCCTTGTTTGGCTCAGGGGATACATGGTTACTCACTCAGTTCTTGTCTGTGAGCTGGTTGAGTTTGTGGCTGCCTTCAGGCCTTCTACTGGGTTGACTCCTTTCCTGGCTCCACAGATCCGGGGACCAATGAGGCAGAATGATCCTCCTTTCCAGGTCCCAGCCTGTAGGTAGGCCCCTCCCAAGTTCCTGCATCTCAGCCTTCCTCACATCTTCCACCCAAACTCTCCTGCTGCTGAGCAAAGATGGCACAGTGTTGACATACATTCATATACACGAGTCATATAAATTAAACCAAAGTTTTAATTTAGTTAATGTTTGCATGCTAAAAGAAAAATAATTTTTTAACTTCAAATTGTAGGGTGCCAAGTTCCCCTGGGAAAGTGCTGTAACAGGATGTGAAGTTTGTCCTGAGAAAATCTATGGTGATCAAGAAATTCACATCAATGGAGATGTTATGATGGCATTTAAGCAATACTATGAAATTACAAAGGTATGTGAAGAGAAATGTCAATTTACATATTAAGGATCTTCACTTTTTGAGTTCAGTTCCACTGTAACAGCTCTTTTTGTCTATTTCAGGATTTAGATTTTTTTGTTTCGAGTGGAGGCTGGGATGTCGTGAGTTCAATTGCAGACTATTGGTGCAGTAGAGTGGTATGGAGTAAAGAGGAACAAAACTATCATATAAAAGGTAGAATCTAAAATGAGGCATGGTGGCATGTCTACCTAAGTCACTGTGTACTACTTGGCTGAGCTTACAAATTAATAAATAGCTCTGATGTGCTCCAACAGTCAACCGTCTTCTAAAGTTTAAAGGGCTGTTTTAGTCATTACTAGTGTCATTTCTGACCCAGATCTGTACAAGGGTAGCTAATACCAACCAGGACCATTATATTCCTTTAACGTAAGCTTAAAATCAACTTTGCTGAATCCCCAGTCATCGTAATAAACATATGTTCTAATTTTATAGGAGATTGTGACATGTTCACTGTTGTGAGGTAGGCTTGCATATGGAAGAAGAACATGTCATGATGTGCCAAGTATAATTTGAGGAAAATAAATATCACAATGGTAATGAAAGAGAGGTGGAACAGGTTTAATGAAAAACTGTAAAGCAAATCTGTTTAACCACTTGCTGTCTGCCCTGTAGCAGATTTACTGCTACAAGGCAGACGTTCTGTGCAAAATCACATATATAAATGTGATTTTGCACTTCCACCATTCACCTGCTGCCAGAGCACCGCAGAAGCTGATCAACAGGTGCTGGCTAATGGATGAGCACCTGTTAATTGCCGAAGAGACTGACAGAACACAGCTCTGCATATGTAAACAAGGCAGAGCTGTGTTATGCCAATGGCGATCTGCTAGATTTTATTCAGGGAATAAAATCTAGCAGATTGTCTAGTAAAAACAGTACACTCTACGTACAAAAACATGGCTAGGCAGACAATTAACTCTTTGATCGCTCTAGATGTTTACCCCATTCCCAGCCAGTGTCATTAATACAGGGACAGTATATTTGTATATTTTTAGCACTGATCACTGTATTAGTGTCACTGGTTCCCACAAACTGTCAATGTCAAGCTGTCCCCCGCAATATTGCAGTCCCGCTATAAGTCGCTGATCGCCGCCATTACTAGTATTAAAAAAAAATTCCAGTTTATATACCGTCATTTGTAGACGTTATAAAATAAAAAATAAAAACCTCTCTCTGGTTATAGAACCATGCGACAGTGACTGTGATAGTGGAATATCCCCCCAGAAAGAGTCTGTTACGTTCAGCCAGGGTTGGCAGATTTTTGTAAACTTTTTAGGGCAGGCACGACCTTTGTAGATCAGCTTGTATTTAGGCAGGTCAAGATTAACCATTCAGTAGAATCTTTGTATAGAGAGCAGAGTGACACTTTTCCAGTTCAACAAGACAAGTTTTCTAGCATAAAACAGGAGCATACGTATTAATATTCTATGCTGAGTTTGAGGTACAAAATCATTCAAAATACCCAAAAGGCCAACTTCTGGTATACATGGAATTGGCAAATGGAGAATTTTGTAAAAAAAAAAAAATTCAAGTGGTCTTGCCAGTACGAAGCAAGAGCCGGACAGGCCCAAAACATGTGCAACAGATCAGCACCCCAAAAGCCACGAGGACAAGAGGTCGCGATACTAAACCAATACGGGCCATTCTTTTTTTTTACCAAGAATATGTAGTAGAATTAATTTTGGCCTAAATTTATGAAGAAATTAGATTTTTTAAATATTTTTTATTGGATATGTTTTATAGCAGAAAAAAAAAATTATATATATTTATATATATATATATATATATAAATGCCAGTGTGTTTTTTCATTTATAGCGCAAAGGGGGGTAAATCTTCCAGATGTCAAGTGGTTAAATAATGTGCTGTGTCACCCATTTTATTTGCATCATATTTGAATTCAGCTGATCTGAACGTCGAGCATGCTTGTTGTTTTGGAAAATATGCTGCATGAACATGGAGATGCATTAATAATTACACAGAAATGGTGCTGGTCCCAGCTAAGGAGAATTGAGCTTCGACTGAGAGATTTTGAAAATCTAGGTTAGCTGACAGCCATGCCAACCAGTGTAGATGAGATAGGCGGCTCTCTCAATATGCTGGGACGTCACACTTCAGGCTTTACAATGTATTTATTCATCAATGCAATTCACAGAGTACAAATGGAGCTAACGTGTTTCGGGAAAAAAGCTACCCCCTTCATCAGGGCTAGTATACAATGAAATATTTAAAACAAATAAATATTTCATACTCAAAATAAATGTAGTAATATTGACAAAGTTCAAAGGGTTTGTGGTAAAATTCTGTACATTGCTATAAAATTTCAGAGGCAATAATCTGGTGGAGCTGTAAAAGACTATTTACCTGTTTGGAAAGAATTATATGCCATGGAGATTTATATAGTGGTGTGATTTTGGTGTGGGTGTCGCTAATGTACCATCTCCTAGGTATAGCAGGCATAAAGATTTTGAACATGTGGCACAGCCACATATGGGAGCTTTGCAGAGGCTATTGTTCTATTGAGGAGGGAAACCAAATGGAGAATGCAACTAATCTGAGGTAGTGGATGAAATCATCTCTGGCTTGGAACTGGTTGCTGGAGCTCTAGTGAGGCTACGGGTGATATAACAAACAATGTCAAGCATGGGGATGGACTGAGTATGGAAGAGATGGGTATAAAAAAGAGGAAGGGAGAAAACAAATGGAGGGGTTCAGGAGTGGTGGTGGGGTGTGAGGGGTTTATGGTGGTTATAGTGGTGGTGGTAGGGGGTGGTTTGGGGGTAGTGGGGGAAACAATAAAGAGGATAAAGAGGATAATTGGGAACCTTGGGGTAGGGGAAAGGACAAGGGGACGGGGATGGCATGGGTAGGGGCTCATCCAGTGGCTTTCATACTTTCTGTACCATGGAAGAACAAAGAAAAAGAAAAGTGTAGATCAGGAATTTTTACTTCTGTCTGACTTATGATTAAAAATAAGAGACAGTCAACTAACTGACATTTTCAGAAATGTGTCTCCAGTGGCAGTATCCAATTTTCTCCCAACACAGGTCATCTTTAAATGAAAGAACAGATTTTCTGTCTTTCTCCTAGAATATGAAAAGCCCCTGTGCAAACCTTCCTGCTGCTGACAACAGGGGTTGTTCCTTCTCCCATTAATCATCCATTGCACACACACCTCTATACAAACCTAATGTGGCTCTCATTAATATCATATGGGTTCCTAAGGTCTTTGCATCACACTGGAAGTATGCAGTAGTTGAAGCCTCACCATTCCTCAGTTGAATTGTTCTTCTAATAGAGTGAATAAAAGTGTTGCAACTCCCACCAGTTAGCACCTGGGGGCACGGACATGGGTATTACCCTCTGTAGGTGTAAGTAAGTGACTAATCATCAGCTTTACAGTGACATTTATCTCCTTCTTGGCATAGGTGTGATGCCTCCAGATGAATATCATACGGGTGTTGATAACTCTGCCTATACAAACGCTATTGCTCAGATCAGGTACTTTCTTTCCTTTTCTTTCCTTTCCTTCAGTAAATTCATTTAATAAGGTACTGTAGAGAGAAATGGCCAGTCCAAGCACAATCGCCAACTATGTTTTCATTTACTTTATTATTAATATTAGTAAATAGTGAAGCAGGAATGGATACAATGATATACAGGTCTTTGCAGATGTACATTGCCTTATTGAATAAACCTGTTATTCTTCTAGAACTATTTAATTAAGAATAATCCATTCTGGACATTTTAAAGGCTAATAGGGGATTGTAAAGAAAAGCCATGGGAAGCTGTAGATTACCACGGGCGATATGTACTATTGCAAAAAAAAAATATATATATATATATATATACAAGGGGATTATACAGAGGGGATCTCCTGTAATGAGATTTTGAAAGTGACTTGGGAAAACCACCAATCCTTTTAACTACATACTAATGAGATGTCTTTAAGCTGTATGTTGTGTTATGGAACACTATGATTCTCACTTACAGTTTCAGTGACACCATATTTTGGCATCACATTCATTTTGCATTATTGCTTTGTTTAAATACAGCAGCTGCACTCCAATCTGATTCATTAGAACTTTAGAAATTAACGTTTTTAGATAGTTTTGGCCGCAAAACCTGATTTTTTTTTTTATTCAGTGTTGAAAGGCCTTAAAAATTAAATCATAGATATAGCAGCCACAAGAGATCTAAACACTCAGAAAGTGTTCTCTTCTAAATAAATATATAAGGCTAAAGCTCTCAACTCCCCGCAAATTGGCCAGTGTTTTTGTTTTTGCCACACTGTATTGTCTAGAAAGCTTAAAATGCAAAACAGTTCAGAAGGTTAACTACATGTCCACCCAATATCCCTAATTACTCTCAAACATTCTAAATTTAGACTTCAGGTATGTGTTTGGCAGAAACTGTCTAGTGTCAGGACAGTATGCAAGGACTTGGACAGGCAGCAAATTTAAAGAGAATATGCAGATTTTTCCCTGCATTAGAAGTTAGAGTATTATCTGAAAGACAATAGCCACAAATATTGTTAAATGGCTGGACAGCAAGTAAGCAGGTTGGTAAGGCTGCAGTCTAAAAGGGAAATATCAGGTACATTGTGTTTTGAAATAAACAGTGTATTATTTCCATAGCTATATACACTGTTCAAAACAATTAAAGGGATGCTTTTTAATCAGAGAATAGCATCAAGTTAATTAAGCTCCTGGGCTATTGATCTGGTCAGTTAAGTAACAGATGGGGTTGTTAATCAGTTTTAACTGCTTTGGTGTTAATTAAATAAACAGGTGCACTAGATGGGCAACAATGAGATGACCCCCAAAACAGGAATGTTTTTACAGGTGGAAGCCAGTGACATTTTTTCCTTACTCATCTTTTCTATTTTTCACTAGTTTTGGCTAAGTTTCAGTGTCACTACTAATAGCATAAGGCGAAACCTGGACCCTACAAAGGTTGCACAAGCAGTCCAACTCCTCCAGGATGGCACATCAATACATGCCATTGCCAGAAGGTTTGTTGTGTCTCCAGCACAGTCTCAAGAGCATAGAGGAGATTCCAGGAGACAGGCAGTTACTCTAGGAGAGGTGGACAGGACCGTAGAAGGTCCTTAACCCATCAGCAGGACCGGTGTCTGCTCCTTTGTGCAAGGAGGAACAGGATGAGCACTGCCAGAGCCCTACAAAATGACCTCCAGCAGGCTACTGGTGTGAATGTCTCTGACCAAACAATCAGAAACAGACTTCATGAGGGTGGCCTGAGGACCCGACATCCTCTAGTGGGCCCTGTGCTCACTGTCCAGCACCATAAAGCTCAATTGGCATTTGCCATTGAACACCAGAATTGGCAGGTACACCACTGGCGTCCTGTGCTTTTCACAGATGAGAGCAAGTTCATCCTGAGCACATGTGATAAGACATGCGAGGGTCTGGAGAAGTCGTGGAGAACATTATGTTGCCTGTAATATCGTTCAGCATGACTGTTTTGGTGATGGGTTGGTGATGGTCTGGGGAGGCATATCCATGGAGGGATGCACAGACCTCTACAGGCTAAACAATGGCACCCTCACTGGCATTAGGTATCTGGATGAAATCCGTAGACCCATTGTCAGACCCTACGCTGGTGCAGTGGGTCCTGGGTTCCTCCTTGTGCACGACAATACCACGGCCTCATGTGGCTAGAGTATGCAGGCAGTTCCTGGAGGATGAAGGAATTGATACCATTGAATGGCCCCCACGCTCGCCTGACCTAAATCCAATAGAACACCTCTGGGATGTCATGTTTCGGTCCATCCGGCACCGCCAGGTTGAACCTCAGACTGTCCAGGAGCCAGTGATTGTCCAGTGATGCCCTGGTCCAGATCTGGGAGAAAATACTCCAGGACACCATCTGTCATCTCATTAGGAGCATGTCCCGACATTGTCAGGCATGCACACAAGCATGTGGGGGCCATACAAACTACTGAGCACCATTTTGAGTTGGTGCAATGAAATTTCAGCAAAATGCACTAGCCTGCTGTATCATATTTTAACTTTGATTTTCCAGGTGTCTTTGAATTCAGTCCTCTGTCGGTTGATAATTTTAATTTCCATTAAATGATGGGGCATTCTTACGTTCCTAACACATTACCCAGTCCATATCAGTATAGATATTCAGCATGATATTTTCCACATTGAGATCTGATGTGTTTTCAAAGTGTTCCTTTAATGTTTTTGAGCAGTGTATATTGTTCAGTGTCTGGACAGTATGTAAGTGGGTTCTTTATGCCACAATATAACAGGGAGAGATGGGGCAGGTTGTACATTGAATTAAAAATTAATTATATTATTTAAGAAACAATAGCCACTCATATTGTACAGTGGCTGGACAGTATGTAGCCACCTTGGCCAGGTCACAATGTAAGAGTGGGAGGCAAGGCAGATATGCTGAAATAAAGATTAGAGTTTATTACTGTATTTCACAGAAAATAGCTATACATATTGTACAGAGGCTAGACAGTATATAACCAATATGGTTGAGCCGAAATGTAAGAGAGAGAGAGAGATGGCAGGTTGTATCCTCTGTAACATGGCGTCTGGAAAACCTGTGATGTTGTCCAAAATAGTGTTATAAGATGTATTTAGCTCCACATTTTCTAAAATATTCATTAAGTTCCTAGAGCGAAGAAATCTAGAGCTTTACCTCATGTTGTTTCAAAAACATGCACTGGATCTGGTTTCAATAGGAATCCCTACGAAATTTGGGTGAATTGCTAATCCCATGGACCATGTTTTGGCTTTAACTTGACAGGTTCAGGTTTATAGGTACAGCTGGTCCAAGCTGAGCTGAGGAGTGTGTTTGCATGTCAGCTCCAGGAGAGACACACTGGGCTGAAAAACTAAGGCAACTGCATATGTGATAGGAGCTTGTTTTATGGAAAGGAACATCATCTGGAACATGGAGCTTTGTTCAGGTCATAAACTAAGTAAAGTTTAGATGAGCAGAAGGTTGCTTCATATTAATGTCATACATCTACTTTGTTGGATACACAAAGTAAATTAGATGAACTAACTTGTCAAATTTACCCTCTTACCTGTCAATCAAGGCCTGAGAGGAGGACCGAAACATCTACTGTATTCCAACAATCACCATACTATAGGAGGTACAAGATGCACAAGCAAACTAAACTGGAGCCTTTCCCCTGCAGGGCCCCCTAGTAGCAGAAATGCAGATTTCTCTTGTCTGAGGACTGCTATGAGAAGTACGGTGTTACTTGATTTGAATTCCAGAATTTGCTTGTCTTCAGCTGAAAGGACTTTATATCTAAAAGTCTCAGAATCTTTCATTAAGGTGGTCATGTTCTATAGTTTGAAACCATGTCATATATATATTCTTTATCATTTTAAAAGAACATAATCCATTTCTTTTCCCCCCCCAATTTTTATGAAAAAAAAACAAAAATGGCGCTTTGGAAAAAAATGTTTCCATTATGTTTTTCCCAGGCCTTCCCATCTCAGACAACTGATCTTTGTTTCTGGTCAGAGACTCCCTGAAAGAAGCAAAGCTAAAGATAACAGCCTGCAGCATGCTCCTTCGAAGATATTTGCAGCATCCCTGTTTTAAACTGATAGGTTTCCTCCAAGTTATTCATAGACATGAGATAACAGTCTCTTCACATGGCTGGTGGCTAATGGATTCAAGGATGTGCACATAACAGGCAGCTTAGAAAAGCAGACATGATATAGTTTCTGTGATACATGTATGCCATCACCTTTGCTTCCCTGACCTAGGCCTCATGCACACTTGAGCTTAAAATTGCCTGTTGTACATATGTATTTATAGGAGTTTAGAGGCTGAAAAAAAGGAACAAAAAACATCTGATGCGCCTTAACATGAGTAAAAGCGTGTAAACGTGTCTCAACATTCTTCAGCGCTAGGCACGTGTAGCTCTTGAGCTTTTTTTTTTTTCATTTTAATGGGCAGAATAAATTAATATTCTGGCCAATTAAATTAATAAACACCCAAGCACATTATGCGCCCAAATGCGCCTAAACATGCTTGCAAAGATACGGCTTAGGCATGTTTTTGAAGAGCCCCAATGTGCACGAGGCCTTATTGCCTATTGTCAATAGAGTGGTCTAAGGAGTCACATGCCTGAGGGTGGTTAGATTATTCCTGGACATTATAAACAAATGTACAGATTAAAAGATCCTATATCCTCATCATTCAGGAATTCAAAAGAAACTAACTTAGACTCTATTAATTCCTAATAATATTTAACGTAAAAAAAACAAGCCAAAATTTAAACATCTTATGTAAAATACTTCCACTAGAGGGCACCAACATACTCTTAATAAATTATAAATGGATATAGAACAGCTTATATTTAAACAAGTCACATGTAAAAAATGTCTGCGGCATTTTTAGCCGCAGGGTTGTATAGCACCAGTTATGCATGATTCACAAAGCTGCATGAAATCAGCATATGTTTGCACATTTGTATTGTGTTTTGCAAAAAAAAAAAAAAAAACTCCTTCAAAGGCATGTTTTAGTTAGGTGTAAGTGGTAGTAGTAGTCATAGTTAGCAGAATTTCTAGGAAAGTTTGAGTAAAGTTGGGCATAAGGCTGAAAAAAAAAAAAAACAGATTCCTCCATCCACACAAATGAGGTGGATGGTGGAAATCCCCAGCCCCCCACCCTAGGGACATTGTATTCTGACAGCAGCTCCTGTTGCTGTCAGAATTGCCTGATCAGCAGCTGCAGCCACTGATCAACAAAGGTTTTTTCCATTGCATTAATTCCACTGTGTTAATTCAACTTTTGTTGAGTGGGGGGACACATACAGATCAAAATTCGGCCGATCCTAAGTAAACTGTCCGAATTTCAATCCGTCTATGACACCTTAATAGTTAAAACATAAATATTATTTGAATAGTGTCCCCATGGCAATTAAAAAAGAAAAAATCTGGTGTCATTTAAGCTCAATATTATAAGTACACCTTTAGTATTAGTATTGTATGCTCATGATTAAACATTATATATGTAAGTCACAGCCACATGTGCATAGGAAAGTTTGGGCTCCGCAGCTAACCCTTTCTTATCCAGATGAAACTGGCTCCAAGGTAGTTGTGTGCACCATATAGGATGCAGTGACAGTAATTTCCAGTCCCTTCAGTCCAGGGGGCATGGCTGGAGCGGTCATTGGATCTTGCAGGAGTCTGGGAGTCACACAGTTAGGAGGGAAGAGGGAGCAGCACAGCTTTTGAACAAACAGCAGATGCAGAAGTAAATGGGACAGAAAGAGGTGAGGCTGGAGTTTGGCTCGGATTCCAACAGTAGAATGCAAACTGTGCAAAAGGGAACAATTTTAAATATGCCAAGTGGGTACACTAGTATCTCATAATTTAAATGCGGCAATTATAGTAGAACTTTAGTCAGAATATAAAGTCCTGCTAGATGACTTCAGGCTGGCTCCTTTTGCAGGCATAGCTATTAAAAATAAGTGTCTATAATGTTAAAAACCCAGTAATACACTGTTTCACTCTGCTCTGCACATGCTAAGTTGCTCTCTAATTTTAGGCATTGCCAAGTCTGTAGAGGCCGATCTGTTGGCAGCTTTAAAGCAGAATTAAACCCTCCTATCCTTTACAGCCAAAGAAGCTGCTTCTGTTTGATCTGCAACTGCCATGGTGCTGCACATGTGAACAGTTATGACACCAGACATATGATGGTTTGATAGTTTGGTTGAGGACACAAGCAAATATGACAGTTAGCAATCCCAGCATTCCAGGAATGTAACTGTTTTTGAAACTGTTAAATCAATGGGTTTAGTTCCACTTTATGGTTTACTGCTGTTCAGGTGCTTCAGCAAAATGGCAGCCTCCAGCAAGAGGAAACTGGAGCAATGCTGGAGGTAATTTACAGCATACACTAATTTTAGTAGCGTAATTATTAATGTGTATAAGTAAAGGCAATGTTGGTCACTCTAAATATAACAAAATACCCAATGTCCAACTAAAAATTTAATTATAAATTTCTCCATATACCCTGATGGAGTCTTCTTTACGTCCACCAGTTCTTAGTGATCCTTGAATTTCCAATACTCCTCAAAGCATTTGCTTTGAGGAGTACTGGAAATGGAAGGATCACTAAGAACTGGTGGACGTAAAGAAGACTCCATCAGGGTATATAGAGAACTTTGGAAGGACTTTATAATTTCGTTTTTAGTTGGATATTGGGTATTTTGTTATATTTAGAGTGACCAACATTGCCTTTACTTATATCTGTGGCCTCCAGGGTGGAGGTATTGGTGCTTTGGGTCTGAAGAGTTTTTTTCACTGTAGGTTAGGTGTGGTTTTGTTATATATAATTATTAATGTGGAATGAATGTTTTTTGCTAAAAAACATTATTTTTTTTTTGCCAAGTTGTTATGGGTAAAGTTGCACTTTATGTCATGATTTATATTGATGTCTTTCTATTTCTCTCTTGTTAGTCAGTTGAGGTTTTTTCCATGATAACGCAGTGGATTCTGAACACATCCACTAAATCCTTTGTAGCTTTGTTAACAGATGCGTATTGCTCAGACCTTCCTGCAGTGACATGCAGGTACAAAATAGAAGCAACACAGGAACATTGGAGGTTTGAACTTTTCTGCATCTTAGACAGTTAGATCTCTGTTGGCAAGTGTTTATACAGATAGGGTTTTCCAGCAAAAATAGGTGTTAGAGGGTAAAAACAAATATAAAAAATATTTTAATGCTTACCATAACTGATTTAAATGTCTTTGTTTCCTTTGACAGTTTAAACTTTTCCATAGAACTTGCTAATGAATTACAATATCAGGTCCCAGAAACATGGAAGGATGTGGCAAATAAACTCAAACTGCCTTTTGATAAAGAAATCAACTACCACCCTGAATATGACAAATATTTTGTAGGTAATTGATGCTGTATAAAATACACCATGGCAAAGCATGAACAGCCATATGAATGTAGTTTGTGTACCTGTGCACAAAATTTACAGGGAAGAAAAAGAAATATGTTTTACAGATAAATGACTGTTGTTATTCAAGCAATGCTTGAGGGGTCCTGATGTTGAAGTTGAAAAACTGAAGAAATTAAAGGGACATTCATTTTTCACAGCCAGAGAGGTAGACGAGCTTGCAGTCGGCCCCTTAGGCTTCATGCACACTGCGGCTCAAAAAAGCTGCTTCTACAGCTCTTTGAGCTTTTTTTTCTCTGCCTGTAAACTCCCCTCCATGTTAGCCTATGTATCTATGCACACTATAAGCGTTTTCAGGAGTTTAGTGGCAGGAGAGTTTAGAGGTAGAAAAATAATCACTTGTGCATCCAGGAAAGGAGCTTTTGCGCATAAAGAAATGCGTGAGTTAACTAGGTGCATTCCCGCATTCCACCATTAATGCATTCTTTTAGACAGAAATCCTGGCCAATGTGTTAAACCCGGGCGCAGGAATGCGTAATAACGCACATGAATGTGCATTAAAAATGTGGCTGTTCACTGCAAATTTTCTGCTGCTAAACTCCTGAAGGAGAAAAAAACATGCAGCGTGCATGAAGCCTTAGGCGTCTTCCACTGAAGAAGATGGGTGCTTTTACACCCAGTACCATCCTTGATAACACTTAGGGTTCATCCAAAGAGGCTCTCAAACTACATGCAAGCCAAACACCTTGTAGAAATAGGAAGAGATAACCTGTCCGCTGCACACCTCGCCCTGCCCAAGTTGTTAGCAGGTAAAAGCAGCCTCAGCTCGATTCATCTAAGCCATGCTCCCAACATGTTTTGCCCCACCTCTTGGTCTTAATCATGGAAGACCACTCAGGCCGGGTGAGGTGTGTGGTGGCTATCTCTCCCTATTTCTACAGTGTGCTTTTGGGTTGGATGAACTTTACCGCAGCCTGCACCCTCAGTAGTCCGTGGCATCCAATTAATCAGACCTTATTAGCCTGAGCAGGGGCCACTAAGCATTTATTGCAAGTGAAACACTTCTTACAAAATAGCTCCACAGTCCAGCACTTTAGCCAAAGTTCCATATACAGAAACACTGATAGAAAATTAACACTGGCCATACACTAGTACAAGTTTGTTAGAAATGTTTCATTTTTAGATTGTTTGTTCCATTGTCTAACAATTAGTAGGGTAAAATCGTTGTTTGTTTTCGACCACAGTAATAAGAAAAACTTGAAGGAGCAGGATAGAAAGTGTTTTTGAACAAATTTCTAACAGTGAATGTGTTTTTTGTTCGGTAAAGCCCAATTGTTCCAAAATTGAATGGTAAAAGAAAATTAAATTTTAAAGTACATTTGAATGACATTTGTCAAGTCATCAAATGTACTGAGAATTTCCTTACAAATTTTCATGTTTATATTTGTACTGATGTTCATTAGAAAATCGACTAGTGTATGGCCAGCTTAATGCGAAGAAGAAGGTTTCCAGTAAGCAATCAAAGCTGAAATTCAATGCCAAAGCCATCTGTTCCACATGTTCCACAATGAAAGGGCCAATGACAGTGGTGGTTAGATCCTGTTTTAGGAATTTTGCCCAGTCAGACATAGTTTGAGAAAGCAAAATCACAGCCAGAATTGGGTGCAAGGCAGTACCTGCCAAAGATAAGAGAGTTCTAGGAAAGGTTTCCAACTACTTACTGGTTGGGTCTTTAAAAGCAGGTGTATCCTTCCTCTAGAAAAGGTCACATTGTTAAGGAAAGGAATGGCCAAATCCGCAGAAGGAACAGACCACTTCTCAACAGAATCTGCACCAAGTGGCTAACAAGCACTTAGGGGAAGTAAACAATTTACCAGGGTGCTTCCAGTCTTCCTGTAGAAAATGGAAAAGTGGGTGCGAAGTGAACAACTTTGCTGCCAAAAGAGGGACTATATGAGCCTAGGCTGGAAGCACCAATGGTGCAAGCAGCAGGCTGATCCCCCAGTTTTCAGGGTGTTACCCACTGCTTCAAAAGGGTCGAAAACTGTGTTTTTATAACTTGAGAGTAAAACAGCCCATAGATTATGTGATTTTCTTTCCTTCCACCTGTGGAACATCGCTTGATTCCCCCATCAATACAGTCAACTATTGTGTTCTGCCAGTGGTAGCCTTTCTGGCTGGCAGAACACAATGATTACTGCTAGTGACTATAGGTACAGGCAGTAATCTCATGTAAAAAATTTGACAGCCTAGTTGTACCAAAGTCAATCGATGGATCAAATTGGGTACAACTAGCCTGTCCATAGGTGGATTGAATCTCAGCTGTCCCCTGCTGAACCCTTCCGACATTCAATCCATCTATGGCCGACTTAGCAGCAGCTAATTTAGCCAGAACAAAAGCTAGCCATAGACAGGTAGTGTTTTTTTTGTTTAGCAAGTGGGCTGAATGGAAAAACAAATAGATTCCTCTATGCACACAAGCGAGGTGACTGCAAGGATCCCCTCCCCCCACCTAGACATTGTATTCTGACTGTGGGACTCACTGTTGTCAAAATGCATCAGTTGGCAGCTGCAGCCGCTCAACGACAAATGTTTTCCAACTTGTCTGCTCAACAAACGTTGATCAAACAATTGACTTCTGTTGAAAAGGGACTACCACACGCTGATTGAAATTTCGATCTGCCTATGGACAGCTTTAATCTGGAAAGAGCCCCATTACAAACCAAGTTTCTGAAAGTCACAGGCTAGCCCTGCAATTTAAATGGCAATTGGGCTGTTGATAAGAGGTACCAGATCAATTGTAGTATACAAAATATTATTTTAAAAAATATCCTTTTTTTAAATTGTTTTCATTAAAGTTTTTCAAGTTTACAAAAGTAAAGAAAAAGTTCAAGGCACTTAGTCAATACATAAAACAGTGGAGGTGTATGCATAACTTTATATACAGTATATAAAATACATAGGGGTAACAAAAAAAAATCTGCTTCTAAAGAAAAAAGAGAAAGCAAAAACACAATATACTTTTATTAACATCACATAAAAACATTTTAAACTCTGTTGCTGACAAATATTTCAATGTGTTGTCCCAGTTGTGCAGGTTTCCTCCTCCAGCACCAATAGCCATTTATGTATTTGAACATTTGATTCCTCATACATACAACACATTTTTTATAATTTTATTGCTAATGTGGCAAGGGAGTAGAGATGTTTCAATGCTTTTCACAGATAACACAATCCGCTTCTTCATAACTAGAAGTGCAGATGTCTCTAAATATAAACTTTATATCAATTATACATAAATAATTAGTTATGTTGTATTGTCTGAGTCAATAAATAAACATCTAGTTACCTGCTTATATGGTCATGAACTCAACTAGATGGGTGGCGGGCTTTAAAGGAATATTATGTAAAGGTGCAAATACACTTTAACATATTTTTTATAATGCAGTATTTTTATATCATGTGCATTTGCTTTTACAGGTGAGAAGGTGAAACAGGCAGATGTGGTTTTGCTTGGTTACCCTCTGATGTTTCAAATGACTCCTGAACAACGCAGAAATGACCTTTTAATTTATGAGTTAGTAACAGACCATGATGGCCCTGCTATGACATGGGTAAAAGAATTTGTTTTACACTGGTGACTTTATGAACTTCTACACTGATCTTTGCTTTAATGATTGTAGGTAACAATTTTGTTTCTCATAACTGTATGAGATTATTACAAAGTCTTTGTATTTAATACACAACTTTCTTTTTATTTACTTTACAAGCCTTATATTTTTTTTCTCTACATTTAAACCCTGCCAATAAAGGCCCATTCATACCTTTGCATGCGTTAACACACACTGCGTAAAGGCAGTGTAGGACATTGTTTGTCATCATTCCCTCAATATAATAAATAACATACCAGTGCTCTTTTTTCACTCATCTGCGTCTTGTGTTGCACTATAGCATATGCACATTTGTTGTTACTGTGTGCTTTGGGGTGGCATTTAAAATAAATGACAACACACCTCAACGCACATATATTGCACACGCATACATTTGAATCAAGGCTAACATATGACAGTAAGATGACTGTTGTAAATACGCTTAGTATTGTTAGGGTATTTACCAACCAGTGTCACTGTTATATTTACTGGTCAGCTTGGTCTGCACGCAGATGAATATGAAAACCTAAATGTGTGTGTGTGTACAAATATATATGGAATACTGAAATACTGTAATGATCACATTACACGTTTTGGTATATGTATAAAATATGCAGCACTAATAACCTACAGAAAGCAATCACATAAATCAAGGTTTATATAACATATAAGGTGCTGAATCCCACTGGGGTGGGATTTATAAAATGACTATTGTGATAAAGTCAATAAACTTGTTATGCAGAATATCCGTGACTCCAGTGGTAAAGTCAGTAAACTTATTATGCAGAATATCCGTGACTCCAGTGGTAAAGTCAGTAAACTTATTATGCAGAATATCCGTGACTCCAGTGGTAAAGTCAATAAACTTGTTATGTAGAATATCCGTGACTCCAGTGGTAAAGTCAATAAACTTATTATGCAGAATATCCGTGACTCCTGTGATAGTGGAAATGGATATAGATTGCACTAACCAGATAGCGAAAACGCTTGCACATGGAGTATATAAGACCTACTCCTGGTTCTCTGGATCTGGATCACTGCAGACGGTTAAGGTCATCAGCGCAGCAGCCACCAGGTGTCATATATCCGGATATGGTAACCAGCCTCCAGAGATGTCGATAACAGCCACCAGGGGGATCATGTGTACACAGTGATTAGGTGCCCCTAATCACTGTATACACACCGCATGGCCTTTATGGACGGCCGGCGGCCATCTTGGTTTTTTATGTAAGTGTGATCCATCTTTTATATTCTAATTTCAACTATTAAAGAATACTACACCATTGGAGGCTTTCTCTGGGGCTCTTTTTTGTTTGTGAGCCCCTTCTTTGAAGGTGATTCCTGATTCCTGCTGACCTGACACATGACATTGTACATGATCCCCCTGGTGGCTGTTATCGGCATCTCAGGAGGCTGGTTACCATATCCGGATATATGACATCTGGTGGCTGCTGCGCTGATGACCTCAACCGTCTGCAGTGATCCAGATCCAGAGAACCAGAAGTAGGTCTTATGTACTCCATGCGCAAGCGTTTTCGCTATCTGGTTAGTGCAATCTATATCCATTTCCACTATCACAGGAGTCACGGATATTCTGCATAACAAGTTTATTGACTTTATCACAATAGTCATTTTAGAAATCCCACCCCAGTGGGATTCAGCACCTTATATGTTATATATACCTTGATTTATGTGATTGCTTTCTGTAGGTTTATTAGCGCTGCATATTTTATACATATACCATTTTTGATTTGTAAGTCTTTGAGGTTCGCCTTTATATGCCAGCAGCTACTTTCACTTTACTATTCACCCAGCACTTGATTATTTTTGTTTTACATTACATGTTTTGTTCACATACAGCTAGAATACAAGATTTTTTTTTTGCAACTATGGTCCTTTAAATTACATCTATTATTTTGTGTGACTAGAGATCAATAGAGTGCCATGCAGGTGTACCTCGGTTCTACGAAAGCCTCGGTTAACGTAATTTTCGGTTTAAGAATGAAAATCCATTGAAAATAATGCCTCGGTTTACTAATTTGTTTTGCAATATGAAGCAAGTTTCCCCAGGATGCCTTGTGCCTGGGAGGTTTATAGCACTGGCCCTATGCCTTTAAAGTGCACTTTATAAAGTGTTTTGAACAGATAAGACTTTTTTTTACTTTTTTCTGACCTCCGAAATGAATTAATTTGTTTTCAATGCATTTTCCAATTTTTTTTTTAATCATGTCCCTGTACAGTATTTATGACTTTAACTACTTCCCGCCTGGCCTATAATAAAATGATGGCCGAGCAAGCCTCTGGTACGGCGTCATATGATGTCCTTCCCGGATCACGCTTTGCACTTGCCCGCAGGGCCACGTTGTAGCGAGATCTGTCCCCGGCTGTGTACCACGGACACGGCCGATGACAGATCTGTGTACCAATCACAGCAGGTCACATGACAGTTGTATACATTGGATGGCTTCTTTTCATGCCACCCATTGTATACAAGTGTGTCTAGCTGTGAATGGTCACAGTGGTCAAATGCACAGGCTGGGCCAATCACAGCCCATCTGTGCCATGTGATTAGCTGTGGCCAATCACAGCTAATTACAACAAAAAAACCTGAATGAATCAATTTCATTCAGTTAAATGCTTGCTTATAGCAAAGAAATTCTTTGCTTTAAGCAGTCAAATTGTGTAAAAATAAATAAAAATACTGATCACTTCCCTAAAGTAGTACAATGTTACTATGGTAACATTATACTACTTTGGTCATAGTGTAATATGGAAAAAATCTTAAAAAAAGAAAAAAAAATGTAATAAAAAGTTATAAAAAAACGAATAAAATAAAAAAAAATTATGAAATTTTTTTTTTTTTGTACTGTCACCGGTCAGTGTCCCTGATCACCGCCACACCAGTTATATAATAATACTGTACTGCACAGGTGACGGTATGTAAAAAAAAAAATTGTGAAAATTATTTTTTTAATTTCTTTATTTTCCGAAAAATTATAGCTTAAAAAAACTCGCCATGCCTCTTATGAAATACCTCGGACTGTCTACTTTGCAAAAAGGGGTAATTTGGGGGATATCTGACATTTTTGGGCCTCAAGAAATTAGATTGGCTGTCAGTACTTCAGGATTGATCAATTTTTGGATATATCCCATAGTTTGTGAACTCTATAACTTTCCTACAGACTAAATAATAAATACTGATTTGGGTTATTTTCACCAAAGAAATGTAGCAGAATACATCTTGGCCTAAATTTATAAAGAATAATTATTTATTTGCAAATTTATATAACAGAAACAAAGAAATGTGGTTTTTTTTTTTCAAATGTTTTGCTCTTTTTTTGTTAATTTAGCAAGAAATAAAAACCCCAGTGGTGATTAAATACTACCAAAAGAAAGCTCTAGTTGTTTGAACAAAATGATAACATTTTAGTTTGGGTACAGTGTTGCATGACCGCGCAATTGTCATTCAAAGTGTGAGAACGCTGAAACCTGAAAATTGGCCTGGGTAGGAAGGGGGTAAAAGTGCCCGGTATTGAAGTGGTTAAATAAAGAGTTTTGAACAGATAAGACTTTATTTTACTTTTTTCTGACCTCCGGAATGGATTAATTGGTTTTCAATGCATTTACTAATTCATTTTTAATCAGTCCCTGTACAGTATTTATGCCTTTAAAGTGCACTTTATAAAGAATTTTGAACAGATAAAAGACTTAAAACTTTTTTTCTGACCTCCGGAACGGATTAATTGTTTTTTAATGCATTCCTATGGGAAACCGCGTTTCGGTTTACAAATTTTTCATTATTTATTTTTGATAACCAATTTAAGCTGTACTACATTTCAAATAATAATGTACTTTCTTTTTCAGAGTATGTTTTCAGTTGGTTTTATGGAATTAAAGCAGATTGAGGCTGCGCAGAGACAATTAAAGAAATGCTTTGCAAACATAACAGAACCATTTAAGGTGAGACATTGTTGGGTGAATGTCATGCTGCAACATAATAGTAGCTTTGGTTCATTGAATCCCTATCATTACTATGATGACATTACTAACCCTGGTCTAGGATGCTGCCCCACTGACCTCAACTGAAATCAGAATGCTTAACCTAGAACACTACTTTACGTTGAATCCCCTTTATTGAGTTACCCAGATTTTGGTGTAGAATCACAGGACTATGTTTTGTCTTTTGTTGACTTTGTGTCACATTTATTGTTTTTAGATTTGGACAGAATGTGCTGATGGGTCTGGAGCTGTTAATTTCCTTACAGGAATGGGAGGATTTCTGCAAGCTATACTTTTTGGTTATACAGGTTTCAGGTTTGTAATAACAAATAATATAATCCTGCCCCCTTGGTCCTGTAGCCTCCTATATATTATGCATTTCTGTTCTGGTAATATGAGGATCTCTTTTGGTGTTTTATATATTACTGGTTCATGGATTAAATGAGATGAAAAATTACAGAACTCAAACATTTAAGTGCAGTGCAAAATCATTACAAGCCACTTCCTTTGCAACAGTAAGATAGTACATCACAAGAATCAGAAATAGCATCTCATATACAATAACATGCTCAAGCACAAACTTCACTGCAAAAGTCCCTAAAGTATAAAAGAAGCCAGCAAGTGATTCTCCTCCCTGTATCTATCAAAGCTCAAATATTGTACAATATTAAACTCTTTTTTTTTTTATGGGCCTCAGGTGGTTGATGGCATAATGTGTTTAGTATGCACTGCATATTAGCACATTATGACAGACTTACCTATAAAACAAAGCCCTCCAACGTGGAGCTGTCACCACTCCTGGCGCTTCCATCTTCACCCAGTCTTCCCTCTGGCCACTTAAATGGCTGAGCTGAGATGACATCACTGACACGCATGTGCACGGGAGTCACCATCACGGCAGGCTTCTCTCTGTTATCACAGGACAGGCAGTGTGCCGTGAATGCAGAGTTAACTGTATGTGCACAAGTGACGTCCTTGGCTAGAGCTGACATCTCAGACTACTCAACAGAAGAGCTTTATATGGTTTAGGATTTAGGAGGGGCCTACAGGTAAATCTTATTATAATCTTTAATATAGGGCAACGTTAAACAGTTGACTTTACTACGCTTTAATGCAGTTTGTATTTATTAAAATACTGTATATGTAAATGCATTTATGAATATATTCACCCTGAGTTCATCACAGAGGACAAGGGGGCACTCTTTACATCTGGAGGAAAAGAAATTTAATCTCCAAACATGGAAAGGTTTCTTCACAGTGAGAGCTGTGAAAATGTGGAATAGACTCCCTCAAGACTTGGTTCTGGCCAGCTCAGTGGATTGCTTCAAAAAAGGCCTGGATTCTTTGTTAGATACACAGAATATAACTGGATACTAACATTTATAGGTAAAGTTGATCCAGGGAATATCCCATTGCCTCTCGTGGGATCAGGAAGGATTTTTTTTCCCTGCAGGAGCAAATTGCATCATGCTTTGCTGGGTTTTTTTTTGCCTTCCTCTGGATCAACTGTGCGTATAGGATTATAACTTTTTTTTTTTTAATGCTTGAACTGGATGAACATTTGTCTTTTTTCAGCCAGATGAACTATGTAACTATGTAACATTCTTATATTGGTACAAAAGGGAAGAGGTGGAAAGCGTTAGAAGGCAATTCAGATATGTAACCCAACAGATGGTCATAAATAAATAAAAAGGATAAATGGGATAGGTTGTGGACTATTGAAGTAAAACATCTGTATGTACAAACAAGTCTTTATATGTAGAAGTCCAAAGGTGAATAACTTCTCCTGATGGATGTTGATCCCAGAGTGTATGGAGTAGATGGCAGCCAGCTGTCAGAGCAAAGAGCAACTCTAATGCACAGAAGGAAAGAGGAAACACAGCGGCATCACTCTAAGTGTAGATGTGCTTAAAACCAAAAGTTTTAATAAGGTAAACAACTCACAAGCATATAGAGTAAGATCACATGTCAATAATAACTCACTCCCAGCACAGCAGGTCTGGAAGCTGGATGCCATGCTGTCCTCCTCATCCCGGCCATGCTGGCGGTGTCCAGGGATGAGGAGTAGCAGAGAGACACAGGATGGCTGACAGCTGTGACATCACAGGAACAGGAGGAGTAAATGAAGCACGTGCTTGGAGCATATGCGCTCTTTGCTCAGGCCATAGATCGGTCATCTTGAGTGTGGTTTATATTGTATACCCAAGCTGTCATATAGGAGGGCAGGAAATGTTAAAAGCAAAATGGCCTCCAGCAACTTAAAATCTTCTGAAATGCTCCTTACCTAAGTTCCTGGCTATTAACCTCCATGGTGGTATTCCCGAGTGTAGCTCGGGGTAAAGTTTCAGTACCACAAGCGGTAACCCCGAGCTACACTCGGGATTACCATGCTCCGAGATCCATTCTTTGTTTACCTTGTCCTGCGCTCCCGCGATGTCCTCCCTGCAGTGTCCTCTGTAATGTCCTCCGGCGGATGCCGGCATCTGTCTTCCGGGTTCCGTTCCCTGCGACGTTGGGACGTACGGGGACAGAACGGCAGGAAATTTGAAAATGACAAAAAGGGACATTCACTAAATTCACTAAAATCTCATAGTAAATCATTACTGTATCAAACCATTTCACATACATTTTGTCCCTAGTGCTTTGTCCTGCCTGCATTTTTACTGTTCTTTCTGCCTGGAAACTGAGAAATGTCCATGGCGTCCAAAAAGCGTCCCTTTAGGTCAAAATCGGTTTTAGACCGGCTAGAGAACAGCGATAGTAAATCAGAACTACTTGCAGAATTGAGTGATAATGATTCGTGGGGAAATACGTCATCAGACACTGAAAACGATTTTGCGACTTTGCTCAGTGATGTGCGAACTTGGCGCTATATTTCAAATTTCAGTGTTTTCGGTTTGATTATATTATTGAATTAAAATTATTATTATTATATTATTATTTTTTATGATTATTTACTAAATTATAATTTATGATTTCATGTTTCAAATTTTAACATACCCTGGAGGATGTTTACTAGACTCTTGTTTGGACAGATTTCAGTGAGTTATTCCTAAAAATTAAAGGCCTACAAAAAAGAAAATACATATTTCCATGCAATAAATGTACTGCTTTGAGCACAGAAATATGGACATAATCAGACCGCTAGGGAGGTTAAAGGCATGTACCAGTGCTGAAAACCAAAATGCCTCACGTGGAAATATGTCCAGCATGGACAGAAACAATTCACTACCAAGGGTAAAACTTACACTCTAGATGAATTTTACAACTTTTCATCAGAGTTTGCAATTTACTGTCTACTTTGTCTGTGCGGACTTCTTTATGTTGGTCAAACAATCAGAACCCTACTACAAAAATGTGGGGAACACAGGCGTTCAGTTGATGATGGTAAGGACAAACTTAGTGTCCCCAAACACTTCTCTGAATTTCACTCTCAATCTTCCGCCTTCCTTAGATAGCAGGTAATTGAATCTAAGGATCTCCCTCAAGCAGAGCATTATAAGCGTCTCTGCATGAGGGAAACCTTTTTGGATTCACACTCTTGATACTGTGGCCCCAGGGGGCCTTGATGAAGTAAATACTTTTTTGTAACACCTCATTCCATTGTATATTCTTGGTTTGATCCTTCTATCATACCAGGTATATTTACTCCCTTTATAATCATGATAACCTTTGTTCATCTTAATCTTTATATTTATGCAAGCCTTTCAGCAGGCATTTACAGACCTTTTCAATAATATATTATGTTTTAATTTATATAATTTATACATTCTATAATATATCCCTAATAATTATCCAATAATACTTAGTGTACAGTTCCTTTATCCATCCAGTGATCTCTTTTAGTCTCATATACTGTACATTTATATCTGCTATAGTATATTTTTTGTACCTGTATATATAATTTCTATTTTTACCTGTATCCTTTTGACCCTCTGTTATTTTAAACCCCTTTAAATAACAGAGTGGTTATATAAACCACACTCAAGATGGCCGATCTATGGCCTGAGAAAGGAGCGTTTATGCTCTGAACGCACGCCGCAGTTACTCTTATGGTTCCGGTGACATCACAGCTGTCAGCCATCCTGTGTCTCTCTGCTACTTCTGGATCCCTGGACACCACCAGCATGGCCGAGATGAGGAGGACCACACGGTATCCAGCTTCCAGACCTGCACTGCCGGGAGTGACTTATTATTGACATGTAATCGTACACTATATCCTTAATAAACTTTTGGTCTTAAGCACATCTACACTTAGAGTGGCGACGCTGTGTTTCCTCTTTCCATCCTTATATTAGTACCTGCTAGTCTTCTGAATATCAGGATTCAGCCTGGCAGAGGATAATGCAATGTGGACCAGCCCAACTCGATTGTGTTGCAACTGCATTGACAGCATTCTGGCAGGGAAGAGAGTACAGAGATGATATCATCAGTGAGCGTCAGCTCTTTCACTATCTAATTACAGGCTGGTGTGATGCATGGTCAAGCTTTATTTCTTTAACCAGCTGGTTTCAGCAAATTGTAGAGCAGTTGTCCCAGGCAAGGTGCCCTCTGCCAAGGTACAGGTATTCTACACCCACAGTTGAAAGCTGGGAGCATGTAAAGATACACCCTGCAAGTTGTCAAGACTGTGCTGTCTCTTGACAGCTGCAGTATCTACTAACGATCTGGAAATTCCAAATCCAGATTCCGGTGTTCACACAGAAAAAAATGTTTCTAAAGATAATAATATAGTCTTTAAAAATAACAATAAACTTATGTAACGCCCTCCAGGTTTAGCCAGCTAGATTTGGGTTTTTAGATAGTGGCTGAGTAGCAGCTTGGGATGAGCCAGCCTGTGAGTGAGGCAGGAGTTCACCTCAGGATAGGAGGTTCTACAGATCAGGGCTTCTGGAGCCCTCCCACCTTTGAGAAATTGGAGAACTTTCTGGAACATGAGTGGAGGAGGGGAGGAGGCCCAGATCTGCATGTTTGAGGGACTCTGGCCAATCCCCTGGCAGGAAGCTGGGCATGGTGACCACGGACAATCCTTAAATTTGGCAGAGCATAGGGTGCAGTGTGCAGTGTTGGGTGGAAGATGGAGTGAGGAAGGCTGGAGTGTGGAGCATAGGAGGGGGCCCCAGAGAGGAGAGCCTACCTACAGGCAGGGTGCTGGAGAGGAGGATCTCCACTGCCTCAGCATCTCCTGGGGAGGACAGCCTGTGCAGCAGGGAAGGATCCAGCCCAGCATAAGGCCTGAAGGCAGCCACCAACCCACTAAGCTAACAGAAGACAGTGTGAGTACTCCTACACCCCCTGGGCCAAACAAGGGGAGAAGGTGGTCAGATGTAATACCCAACTAGCTTCTCATCTGGGAATGTTTGATTGGAAGTTCTTGGGCCCCTTCATCAGGGATACCCTCAGGCAGCTGGGAGAAGAGGAGGAATCATCTGGGGTCTGAGGAGGTACACCAAAGAGCTGTTAGTGCTCTTTAGAAGAGACAGTTTCTATTTACATCTTTGTACATAGTTGCCATAAAGTTGTCCCGAAGTTCCGCAGTTCCTTAGGCATCCCATATACCCCTAAATCCCATCCAAGTTGTTAACCCCCAATAAAACAACAAAACCAAGCTCAAGGACTGTTTAATGACTCCAAGTGTACAAGTGTGGAAAATGCGTGTTGCCTGGCTGTGCAGAGCTGAGGGGGACCCAATTCAAATCCAGTGGCCCCTAAGGGGGTAGTGCTACACTTTAAAAAAAAAAAGATTAAAAATATTTTTACACCTTTTTTTGTTTTAAAAATGACATTTTAAAAACAATATACCAAATAAAATATGTCCTTGAAAATCAATGCAACAGTTATTAATATAATAATAACCCATATGGAAAGAAAATATATTTGAAATATATTTTAAAAATATTCTTCCCAAATATATTGCCATATATTTGAAATACAACAATTTTGGCCATATTCAATATATTTAAATAAATAAATAAATAAATATATATATATATATATATATATATATATATATATATATATATATATATATATATATATATATACTGCATGTTGAAATGCATTTTATTACAAAATATATGAAAAGGTATTTTAAAAATACATTTCAAATATACTGTATGTCTTTAAAAATATAAATCTACATTTGTGGAATGCATTTACAAATATATGTAAAAATATGTTAAAATTAATTTTTATATGTTAAACAAACTGAAGAATATATTTAAAAAAAAAATATGTTTAAAAATTAATTTTTTTAAAATATGCTCTTCAGATTTGTTAACATCTAAAAAAGTAATTTTAACATACATTGTTACATATATTTGTAAATGCATTTCAAAAATGTAGATTTGTATTTTTAAAAACATACAGTATATTTGAAATGTATTTTAAAAAATATTTTTTCATATATTTTGTAATAAAAACGCATTTCAACATGATATATATATATATATATATATAGATAGATAGATAGAAATATATTTTGAAATATATTGAATATGGCCAAAATTGTAGTATTTCAAATATATGGCAATGTATTTGGGAAGAATATGTTTTAAATATATTTCAAATATATTTTTCTTCCATGTGGGAATATAATATAAATAATAGTAAACCTCTATTTGGAGCTTCCTAAAAGGTTATCAATTCCAGTACACAACTGTTCCTGACACACTGTTCAGTATAAGCTGACTATTGCTACCCAGATACAATCAGTGGTTAGGGCAAACAAGCAGTATGTTGTTTTTTTTTCTTTTTTTTTTTTTATAATGATGCTTATGTTCCATTCAGAATCAACAAACAAAGCCTGGACCTGGACCCAGTTGCCACTGATGAAATCATTAAATTGCAGATTACTGGGGTTTCTTATCTTGGGAATAAACTTAATTTTACTTTTACAAAATTGGATACAACTGTGGAGTTGACATCAGCAGACAGAAATCCAAAGAACTCACTGGTTATCTCATTTGACCAATTAACACCAGATTTACCGTTATATATTGGTAAGTTTGTACACCTTTCCTGTTGTCATATACTGTGATTTTCATTATTTAGATGTTAATTAAAAAAAAATACTTCCATGATGTAAATAAAAACAATACACCTTGTTTTGCTAATAATTGTTCATAATTCCCCTCCTGAGCATCAAAGCCAATGTGTAATAGAATAAATCTGTAAAATAAAGAAAGTCATCAATTGTTTAATACTGTTTTTGTTGATTTTCACACTTTATGCTATTGTGATTGTGTTTTATTTCTGATATACGTTTGACATGTTTTACTGTTTTTGTTAGTTTTTACATTTTATTCTTCAGCTCAGTCGGGTGTTTATTATAGGTTGGCCAGGTGTTTATTGCTACTTCATTTTGGTTTATTTTTTATACATGTTTCACAAATCCTTTGGATTTAGTGGCTCAGACCGTTTTTTTTTTTTTCTTTTAATTTACTATTGAATGTATTTGTTTCACATATTTATTCTATTACACATTGGGTTTGATGCTCAGGAGGGTGTTTATTTATTATTAGTGTATTTTTTGGGTCACCAGGGGGCAGCGCAGCACTATTCTTGGGGAGTTTTATTGATGTGGGAACACACTTAGGTGCTTGCAGCAGCTTATCATTTATTTGTAGCAGCGCATAAGTATTATATCCTTATAATTGTTCATTACCAATTATATTATTATTGAATTTTATTTCTTTTCACAGGGAAACCAGTTTCCTTTCCAACGAAAGCAGCCCATATTCACCCAAAGAGTACTTCTATTTGACCCAACATTTTCTGGATTAAGTACCCTGTGTGCAGGATTTTGGGTGTTTTGCCCTTGAGAAGAGGGTACTGAATAATTTCTTTTTGCCTGACGTTTATTAGAAGGTTTTCCAGGGTTTAAACACAATACAAATGTGTCAGAGGCAATCTGTCTATAAATACAGAGCTGAACATGTACACTATATTGCCAAAAGTATTGGGACACCTGCCTTTACCCGCACATGAACTTTCTTGGCATCCCAGTCTTAGTCCGTAGGGTTCAATATTGTCCCACCCTTTGCAGCTATAACAGCTCCTGGGAAGGCTGTCCACAAGGTTTAAGAGAGTGTCTATGGGGATGTTTGACCATTTTTCCAGAAGTGCATTTGTGAGGTCAGGCACTGATGTCGGATGAGAAGGCCTGGCTTGTGGTCCCCACTCTAATTCATCACAAAGGTGTTCTATCGGGTTGAGGTCAGGACTCTGTGCAGGCCAGTCAAGTTCCTCCACCCCAAACTCGCTCATCTATTCCTTTATGGACCTTGCTTTGTGCACCGGTACACAGTCATGTTGGAACAGGAAGGGGCCATCCCAAAACTGTACCCACAAAGTTGGGAGCATAAAATTGTCCAAAATGTCTTGGTATGCGGACACCTTAAGTGTTCCCTTCACTGGAACTAGGGGGCCAAGCGCAACCCCTGAAAAGCAACCCCACACCATAATCCCCCTCCACCAAACTTTCCACTTGGCACAATGCACTCAGGAAAGTATCATTCTGCTGGCAGCCGCCAAACCAAGACACATCCATCAGATTGCCAGACAGAGAAGCATGATTCTTCACTACAGAGCAGGGGCGGACTGACCATTTGGAAACTTGGGCACTGCCCGAGGGCCCGGGGTCAGTAGGGGGCCCCATTAGATGCCCCTGGTACCTATTTCATAGGCTTTTTTGAGTTTGGGCAAGGACACAGGGGCCATATGATCCACTATTGCCCGGGGGGCCCCATGAGTTGTCAGTCTGCCCTTGCTCCAGAGAACACATTTCCACTGCTCTAAAGTCCAGTGGCGGCATGCTTTACACCACTGCACCTGACGTTTGCATTGCACTTGGTGATGTAAGGCTTGGATGCAGCTGCTAGACCATGGAAACCCATTCCATGAATCTCTCTACGCACTGTTGTTGTGCTAATCTGAAGGCCACATGAAGTTTGGAGGACTTTAGCTATTGACTCTGCAGACAATGGGTGACTTCTGCGCACTGTGCTCCTTAGCATGCGCTGACCCCCTCTGTCAATTTATGTGGCCTACCACTTTGTTGCTGAGTTGCTGTTGTTCCCAGTTGCTTCCACCTTGTTATAATCCCACTAACAGTTGACTGTGGAATATTTAGTAGTATGGAACTTTCACGGATGGACTTATTGCACAGGTAGCAACCTATCACGGTACCACACTTGAATTCACTGAGCTCTTCTTTCACAAATGTTTGCAGAAGCAGTCTGCAGGGCTAGGTGCTTGATTTTATACACCTATGGCCATGGAGGTGATTGGCACACCCGAATCCTATGATTTGAAGGGGCGTCCGAATACCTTTGGCAATATAATGTATGTACTGTAGATGCAGATATTGAAATGTATCCATTCCAGTAAATTGACTCTTGTAATGTTTAAATCTGTTAATCATGTAAGGTAGAAGAGAAGGAACACGTATATATTTATGTATATCCATTGCAGCTAGGTTGCTGCAGATTCATTATGTTATTAAAATATCAGTTTGTAGTTCCATCTTTAGTTCTAGTTTTTTTTTGCAGAAAGGGTGCTATGTTTTACATACATATCCCTGACCAGTGATATTTTTTATAGCATAGTTAAAAATGTATCATTTTATGCTACATCTTTCTTTCAAACAACAAAAGACCATGTTTATACACTACACATGTGCTGTGCTTTGATTAGTAAACTTCTATCACATTTTTGTTTAGGTTTACAATGGCTTTCTTTAATCCCAGGCAAAGGCATATTTATATGGCAGTTTTACAGGAAAGGATTAACAGCTAAATGCTAAAGTTAAATGGCCATTACTGTTTTTAAATAGCATAAAACGGACATAAGCTCTTGGTCTTCCATTCTCTATAAAATAAACTAAGAAAATGGTTTGCCCTTTAGATACACTTCAACTGTAGTATTGACCTGACCTGGCCAATCAACATGGCTGGAGATCCCAAATCTAGAAGATGTCAGCGCCACCAAGGGAGCTTGCTGACACTGAAAGTCCAGCCACATTTAAACTGGAGCTCCAGTCAAAGTTAAAAGAATAAAAGTTAGCTGCTACAAAAACTGTAACTGCTTACTTTTTAAAAACAGACACTCGCCTGTCCTTTGATCTAGCAGTATCCTCACCGCAGCCGATTTCACCGACCGTTCTCTCTCCCCGGTGAGGGCATCTTAAGTGTGGGCACTCGGCTGTGACAGCTTGTGGCTTCACAGCCGGGTGCTTACTGTGCATGCACGAGTAGCGCTGCGCCTCGTGAATGATCCTGTAGTCTTCTGGGACCTGTCACGTGTCCCAGAAGATTATGAGGAGGGAGGGTAGGAGGACAACTTCTGCTTCTGATCACCTAGACGATCGCAGCGGAAGTGGAAGCGGGTACCTGTACAAAATTCGGGTATCCCCTTCCCCCCGCTCCAGCTCCCTAAATGTGCCAATCGTTAATGGGGAACGGGACAAAGCCTCAAAGTGGAACTTCACAGTTTGAGTCACAGCTTCAGTACTGGTCAGTAGAGCAGCAGGAAGCACAAATGAATGTGTGTTTCGGTGGGACATAGACTTCCAATCCCTGGCCCTAACAGCTCACCCCTCCCCAGTTCTGCTACATACAACAATCAGCTCCAGGAAGATCAAAGAAGGTGTAAAGTTACCTGTGAGTACTGTTACAATTAGAAGACGCCTATGTGAAGCCAAGCTATCTGCAAGAAGCCCTCGCAAAGTCCCACTGTTGAAAAAAAGACATGTGCTGAAGAGGTTACAATTTGCCAAAGAGCACATTGACTGGCCTAAAGAGAAATGGCGCAACATTTTGTGGACTGATGAAAGTAAGATTGTTCTTTTTGGGTCTAGTGGCCGGAGACAGTTTGTCAGACGATCCCCAAACACTGAATTCAAGCCACAGTACACTGTGAAGACAGTGAAGCATGGTTACGCAAGCATCATGTATGGGGATGTTTCTCATATTACGGTGTTGGGCCTATTTATCACATACCAGGGATCATGGATCAGTTTGAATACATCAGAATACTTGAAGAGGTCATGCTGCCTTATGCTGAAGAGGAAATGCCCTTGAAATGGGTGTTCCAACAAGACAATGACCCCAAACACACCAGTAAATGTGCAAGATCTTGGTTCCAGACCAACAAGATTGATGTTATGGAGTGACCAACCCAATCCCCGGATCTTAATCCAATAGAAAACTTGGGTGACATCAAAAATGCAGTTTCTGAGGCAAAACCAAAAAATAGAGAACTGTGGAATGTAGTCCAATCACCCTGCGCTGGAATACCTGTTCACAGGTGCCAGAAGTTGGTTGACTCCATGCAACACAGATGTACAGCAGTTCTCAGAAACAGTGGTTATACAACTAAATATTCATTAAGTGATTCAAAGGAAAGCAAAATCTTCAAACATTTTTCAGTTTATATAGTGACTGTTTGAGTTTGTAAAGAAGAATACAAACACTGCTATTTTTTTGAACAGTCTAATATTCACTTTTCTTAAATTTTTTTTAGAGGAACAACACAAATTTGATATATTTTTCTTCATGTTTTGATTTAGAATAGAATGTGTAGTGTTCCCAATGCATTTGTGTGTATGGAAATAAAAGCTATTGGAAGGATTTTGAGCTTTATTCACTTTTTTTTAACACACTGCTATTATTTTGAACACAACTGTACTTAATCTTAATTCTTGAATAATGGTACCACTTTATACTCTACAGTATGGTCAGCATCGTAGCTTAGTGGTTAGCACTTCTGTCTACCAGCAATAGGGTTGCTGGTTTAAATCCCAGCTAAAGCATGGCTTTTGCATGTTTTTCCTGTGTGAGTTTCCTCCCACACTTCAAAGACATGCTGGTAGTTGCTTTGGCTCCTGTCTAAATTGTCCCTAATGTATGAATATGAGTTAGGGACTTTAGATTGTAAGCTCCTTGAAGGCAGGGCCTGATGTGAAGGTACAATATATATGTGAAATGCTGTATAAATTGACAGCGCCATATAAGTACCTGAACTAATTTTGTTGGGGCGGGGGGTGCTCTCTCTTCCACCCTCTTTCCTGGCTTGCAGGACTGTATGCTCAGATAAAGGTATGTGAGTGATTTTGGGGGGGAAGCCACACCTTTTTTTTTTGGGCAATGGGGTTCCCCTTCAAATCCATGACAGTTTTATCTCAATTATATGACAAACCATTTTTAATTTGAATTTTGTTATAATATCTACTCATAAATATGTATCTTAATTCTTTAATCATGGTACTACTATATGTTCCACTTAATGTTAACAGCAGCTTAGTGGTTAGCACTTCTACCTATCCACACTATGGTTATTTGTTCAAATCCAAACTATGGCACCATGTGCCTGAAGTTTGCATGTTCTCCCTGTGCAGGTTTCTATCCCACACACCAAAGACATGCTGGCAGGTTAGTTAGCACTAGTATGAATGTGAGCTCATAGAGCTGTATAATTGCCTCTTCCATAAGCAAAACCTGCATTGGACATCAGAGTCCTGTATGTTTTCCAAGTATACACGTGGTGCAAAAAAGCCATGGCTGGTGAAGGATCTTGCAAACATAGCCAGCCCCAGCAGCACCTCATCCTCTTCAGCCATAATTGGCAGAAGTGGTCTTTGCCGCAAATAAATACACACAATCGACACCTGTTTGGTGTTCCCATTTTTTGAGTTTGGTAAATGTCACCTGCTTCAAGCTGCTGTGTATTTACTTTTAACTAAGGAACTGACATTTCTCGGTTTCTGGGTGCATGTGAACATACTTCTGCAAATGTGAGGATGCAATTCCAGTCCAGGAGCTGGTCCTATGACCATTTGTGCGTGATAACTAATTGTTATGCACTATCATTGGCTCCCACACATGCAAATAGATTTCCTTTTGCACTTTTCTTAGAAAAACTATTTGAATTCATTAACAAATTGATTGGTGTTCCTCAGATTGCAACTGGTGAATTAAAAAGAAAATTAAAAAAAACAACTGCCCAGGTTGACATGTTAAAGACTATATCTATGCCCCAGCTGAATTCAATGAAAGCTGAAATTCAGCTTTGGAGCTGTTAAAGGGTTTTTCCCCCCTCATTTTTAGGGGGGGGGGTGTATTTTTATTCAACACCTTGCATGTATACAGAATAAAATGTTTATTTGAAGACTAGTTGTATGGATGTTAATGCATTCCACTTGAGGTTTATTTATGTAACAAATACAGAAATAGTTTAATATTCTACATTTATTTTGACAGCAGCAACTCAATTATGTACACTCATTAACTTGTGTAAATTTAAAAAAAAAAATCAATGGTATTTATGGTGCTACATTTTGCACAGCACTTTACAATAGGATTAGAAGGGCTCTGCTCATAAGTCCTCATGAACACTGGACGTTTTGATAAAAAAAAATACAAAAACGCCGGTTTTCAGCATTTTACAGCGTTTGAGTGTTTTTATAGCTAAAAAAAACTCCTCTAGAAACCCACTAGTCCTGGGTATTTTTCTCAGCCAAAAAACATTGATTACAGTCTATGTGTGCATGGACACATAGGATAACATGCTGGGGGGTTTACTAGCTGTAGAAAAAATAAACATCAAAAGCCAAAAACAGCTGTAAAAACATCCAGTGTGCATGAGGACTAAAAGCTTACAGTCTAAAAGGGGTCACAACTTAACTTTCACAGTGTACAGCTGGGAACAAAACAAGGCCAATATTAACCAACACATTTCACAACATTTACATCAGATCTCACCATTCCACCCATATCAATTAATTAGGTGCTAGATTCTCAAAAATAAAACAGGGTATTAAAAATAGAAAACAAAAAACCATAGCACCAACACCCACCAGTTCCCACACAGATACATTTCTGATGATGGTATGCAGGAAGCTGCATTTCACACTACATGATTAAGCAAACTAGATCAAAGTTAGGAGTTATAGAAGTAGAACAATTGACATTTGTTAGTAACAAGGGCTAGCAGATGCTCACAAACCATAAACGCATGGTCAGACTGGAAAAATACAGTTTTGAGGGACAAATGCACAATTACTCGCTCTCTCTCCCCATCTCTCTCTTGCTCTCTCCTCCTCTCTCTCTTGCTCTCTCCCTTCTTTTTTTCCCCCTCTCTCTCTCCCCCCTCCCTCTCTCCTCCTCCGTCCCTCTCTCTCCCCCAAGGCTGGCTATACATTATGCAATTTTCTGGAGAATTTTACCTTAGATTTACCAAAAACCATATAACATGAGATCAAACCTAAACAACACTTTCAGTTGTATCCAACCAGGCAGGCCCTTGCACTACATAGTTGAAGGTAAATCTGTCAGAAATTGGACAGAAAATTGTATATGTATGGCCAGCCTAAGGCTAGGTTCACACCTATGCAGGTTGTGTTTGAGCCGTTTCTGCATCGCATTTTGAGTTGCGTTTTTGCACTTGCATTTTTGATGCATTTTGTTTTCATTTGTCTTGTTGCTAGGCAGATTTAAAACTCATCAAAAATGCGGAAAAAATGCACCAAAACCACAATACATGCTTTTCCATCGAAGTCTAGAGAAACAAAAACGCAACTTTTTGCGTTAAAAAAAGTCCCTGATCCTTTCCAAAAAACGCACCGGGAGAAAACGGACAGGTGTGAACATGTCCCACAGGAAATCATGTTAAATGGACTGTATTGCGTTTCTGCAAAACGCTGCAGAAAACGCCTAGGTCTGAACCTAGGTTAAGTCCATTAGCATGCACAGAAAGAAAGCAACAGTTATCTAAGCATATGTATCTGTGCAGTGTAACAGAAAATGTGAAATGTCCCTGGGCATGCTCAGCGCTAAAAAAAATGCAAGTTGTAAGTCCTTAAGCATGTGCTGGGTACAGAGCAGGAAATCTCACTTTTGTGACCCAAATTGCTGACAAGAACATCCATCATCTAAAACACGTCCCGTATTTCACATGTGCTCCAATAGCTCCAGTTCACCCCAGTGCAGTGTGTTCTTGTGCAGCCCACCAAATGAGAACATGATGAACGTGTTCTGCATGGACCTACACTGGGACCTCCTAAATGCACTGACATGCTGTCAGGCTCCGCCCAACGTGATCTCAAGTGGTCCACAGAACGGGATTCCCCAGGACGCGGAGTCTAAATCACAGTCTGCCTTTTCACCAGAGCCCCTGATGGTGGGGATGGACTTGGTGCAAGACTGAAACTAGGTCGCGACCCCTGGGTGCACCCAACTATGGTAGAGGGGTTCCGCTGAGGTTATGTGCCTGGGATGAGCCTGCTGTGAAGGGGTTGTCAGGTCCAGGTCCGAGCGGGATGGATGGATGACCGCCAGGAGTGAGCGTGGTCAGACTAGCCGGGTCGGTAACAGTGGCGACAGGTGCGGTACCAAGCAGCAGACAAAGAGTAGTCAGGTCACACGCCGGGTTCAGTAACAGAGGGTCCAAATAATAGTAACGACAAGCAGAGGAATGGTCAGGGACGAGCCGGGGGTCAGAGCAGGAGAAGGTCAGCATGGATCAGAACAGGCAGGGTCGGCAACAAGGAATGCACTACAGGAACACAGGAACAGGAACTAGACCTTGCAGCAATGAGGACATTGCCTGGCCAGTTTAAATAGCGCGCCCTGCACCGTCATTGGTGCCCGGCGCGCGCTGGCGTGCACGGTCGCAATCGCCGCCGCGGACGCCCAGGTCCTAATGCCCACTTATTGATGTGCCTGGGCGATCCGCGCATGCGCAGATTCGCACGCCGCGGTGAAGCCCGAGATCTCTGACACATGCCTTGCTGCCTGCAAATTCTATGGGTTGTTAGGAGACAGCACCTGCTGGCATTATAACAAGCAGAGACTCATCTTCAATGACAGCAGAATGAAAACAGCATAGTCAACATGTACCAAAGAGCATGGGCCCTTCAGCCTGTCATGGATTTGAAGGGGATCCCAAAGGCCAAAGAAAGTGGGGCTTCCTCCCAAAATCACTAACATACCTTTATCTGAGCATACAGTCCTGCAGGCCAGGAAAGGGGGTGGTGTAAGACACATGCACACATGCACACACACTTTTTGTTTGTAATGTCAGATTTATTGATTGATTTCAGGTACTTATATAACACCGTCAATTTATGCAGTGCTTTACATATATATTGCACATTCCAATCAGTCCCTGCCCTCAAGGGTCATACAATCCAAGGTCCCTAAACTTACATTCATACATACACATAGTAGGGCCAATTTAGACAGGATCCAATTAACCTACCAGCATGTCTTTGGAGTGTGGAAGGAAACCGGAGTAGCCGGAGGAAACCCAGATATTTTGTTTACATTATGTGAAACACTTCTAAAATGTTCCAGACTGCAAACATGCATTTTTATTAATTCAGGTAGTTTTATAGCACAGTCAATTTACATACATATTGTACCTTCACATCAGACCCTGCCATCAAGGAGTTTACAATTTAAAGTTCCTAACTCACATTCATATACTAGGAACAATATAGACAGGAGCCAAAACAACCACTAGCAAGTCGTTGGAGTGTGGTCAGAACACAGGCAGAACATGCAAACTCCATGTAGGTAGTGCCATGGTTGGGATTTGAACCAGCAACCTTAGTGCTGCTAGGCGGCAGTGCTGACCACTAATGCAGGCAATAGATGGGTCGAAAATCGGCCGATTTTTCGGCCGAAAATAAAATCGGCTGATTTTCGGATCATTAGTGGGCTATTTGTTCGGCCATTTTTTGGTATTTTGGCCGTTTTTTTTATCGGTAAAGTTGGAAAAAAATCGGCCGATTTTGCTGATCAGCCGATTTTCGCGGCAATAATGGGCAAATCGGCCGATTTTTTACCGATAAAAAATCTGCGCATGAGCAGTGACCTGCAAGAGGAAGACAAAAAGAAGAAATAGAAGAAGAGGAAGAAGAAGAAGAGGATGAAGATGATGATGATGAAGAAGAGGATGATGATGATGATGATGATGATGAAGAAGAAGAGGATGATGATGATGAAGAAGAAGAAGAAGAAGAAGAAGAGGATGATGATGATGATGAAGAAGAAGAAGAAGAAGAAGAAGAAGAGGATGATGATGATGATGAAGAAAAAGAAGAAGAAGAGGATGATGATAATGATGAAGAAGAAGAGGATGATGATGATGAAGAAGAGGATGATGATGATGATGATGATGATAATGATGAAGAAGAAGAAGAGGATGATGGTGATGAAGAAGAAGTAGAAGAAGAAGAAGAAGAAGAAGAGGATGATGATGAAGAAGAAGAGGAGGATGATGAAGAAGAAGAAGAGGATGATGATGAAGAAGTAGAAGAAGAAGAGGATGATGATGAAGTAGAAGAAGAAGAAGAGGATGATGATGAAGAAGAAGAAGAAGAAGAAGAGGATGATGATGATGATGAAGAAAAAGAAGCAGAAGAGGAGGATGATGATGAAGAAGAAGAAGATGAGGATGATGATGAAGAAGAAGAAGAAGAAGAAGATGATGATGAAGAAGAAGTAGAAGAAGAAGAAGAGGATGATGATGATGAAGAAGTAGAAGAAGAGGATGATGATGATGATGAAGTAGAAGAAGAAGAGGATGATGATGATGATGAAGAAGAAGAGGAGGAGGATGATGATGAAAAAGAAGAAGATGATGATGAAGAAGAAGATGAGGATGATGATGATGAAGAAGAAGAGGATGATGATGATGAAGAAGAAAAAGAAGAGGATGATGATGATGATGATGAAGAAGAGGATGATGATGAAGAAGGAGAAGAAGGATGAAAAATAAGAGGAATTCCAGTCCGGCAAAAAGTGTCCCTGCAGAGAGCTCCGCTATTTCTTTGACAGTTCTTTGACAGTTCTTTGACAGTTCCTTGACATTTACAGCGGTTGCAACATTGTATCTATTTGTTTCCGAATAAAAACATCTGTATCCTAAATGGATACAAATAGATACATTGTTGCAACCTCTGTAAATGTCAAGGAACTGTCAAAGAACTGTCAAAGAAATAGCAGAGCTCTCTGCAGGGACACTTTTTGCCGGCTGTAGACGGGATGAAAATCGGCCGATTTTTTTTTACCATTGGTGGTAACGTCGGCCGCTTGAACGACCGATTTTTCATTTTTTAAAAGAAAAATCGGCCGTTTTTCTCCCCGTCTATGGCCTGCATAAGCCTCTGTGCTGTCACATGCCTGTAGATTGCAACTGTGTGGTGTGAACCAGCCCTCGGTCCCTGGGCATGCTCAGTGTAACAAGCAATTACTAAGCAGTTACTAATTCATATATGTGTTGGCTATATGTATCCCAATACAAAGAATCATATTATTATCCAACCCCCCCCCCCAAAAAAAATAAAAAAATAAAAACAGAGGGTGACACCACTACCACAAGTGACACACAAGAAAAAAAAATCCATAAAGCCGGGATTCACTGTTTCCACCTCTGCTCTGTCATGTACATTAAGCCATGCAATTTATCCCAGTACTTATGCGAGTAGATGCATGATACGTATTACACGAAATCTGCAGGTTGCACTATGGAATGTGTGGAATGATTGCTTATATGATTGCTGAGTGCCATTGAACAATCTGTTGCTGTGATCTGCCATATGGTTCCAAGGCTGGTGATGGATGATTACTGACAACATGCTGCTTTAAGACCACCTAAAATTTGGGGTCCTTTCGTTTGGTAAGAAGCTGCAATTGGTGTTGAATTCACAAGGCTGCTTATTGACATTCTCGAGTGAAAACATATGACAATGATTTACAATGATGGTGGAACCCTCCTACACATAATTTTACATATAGGTAGTGGGCTTCCATTTGGATCTGTGTTTATTGATTAATGAATTGATATTTGTTGGTGTGTCTCTGTGGAATAGTGGTGTCACCCTCTGAATGTTTTTCATAATTTTTATGTGTATTTATAATGCTGGGACACATATTACATTTTTCTGGAATAATATTATAATCCTTTGTATTTGGATACTTATACCCAACACACATTAAATTTAGAAACACAGGGCAACATTTGTATTCCTTTTAATTTTGCTTCGGCACTGGTATTGTCTGTGGTTCGTGAAGACAGCTGTGGGAGTTTTGATTTAGACTTTTGTTAGATGCTGAGCGCCAAGTGCATTTTTTCTACTAATTGGATAATATATCTCAAAAGTCCAAGTCCCTGGACATGTTCAATGCACATGGAAGTACATACAGGTGAAACTCGAAAAATTAGAATATCGTGCAAAAGTTAATTTATTTCAGTAATGCAACTTAAAAAGTGATACTAATATAGGAGATAGACTCATTACATGCAAAGCAAGATAGTTCAAGCATTGATTTGTCATAATTGTGATGATTACGGCTTACAGCTCAAAAAAACCCCAAATCCACCATCTCAGAAAATTAGAATTTTGTGAAAAGGTGTAATATTCTCGGCTCAAAGTGTCCCACTCTAATCAGATAATTAAGCCATAACACCTGCAAAGGGTTCCTGAGCCTTTAAATGGTCTCTCAGTCTGGTTCAGTAGGAATCACAATGATGGGAAAGACTGCTGACCTGACAGTTGTGCAGAAAACCATCATTGACACCCTCCATAAGGAGGGAAAGCCTCAAAAGGTAATTGCAAAAGAAGTTGGATGTTCCCAAAGTGCTGTATCAAAGCACATTAATAGAAAGTTATGTGGAAGGGAAAAGTGTGGAAGAAAAAGGTGCTCAAGCAGCAGGGATGACCGCAGCCTGGAGAGGATTGTCAGGAAAAGGCCATTCAAAAGTGTTGGGGACTTTCACAGGGAGTGGGCTGAGGCTGGAGTCAGTGCATCAAGAGCCACCACACACAGACAGGTCCTGGACATGGGCTTCAAATGTTGTATTCCTCTTGTCAAGCCACTCCTGAGCAACATACAACATCAGAAGTGTCTTACCTGGGCTAAAGAAAAAGAGACCTGGTCTGTTGCTCAGTGGTCCAAAGTCCTCTTTTCTGATGAGAGCAACTTTTTCATCTCATTTGGAAACCAAGGACCCAGAGTATGGAGGAAGAATGGAGAGGCACACACTGCAAGATGCTTGAAGTCCAGTGTGAAGTTTCTACAGTCTGTGTTGATTTGGGGAGCCATGTCATCTGCTGGTGTTGGTCCACTGTGCTTCATTAAGTCCAGGGTCAACGCAGCCGTCTACCATGACTTCATTTTCCAGCAGGACTTGACACCTGCCCACACTGCCAAAAGCACCAAAACCTGGTTCAATGACCGTGGGATTACTGTGCTTGGTTGGCCAGCAAACTCACCTGACCTGAACCCCATAGAGAATCTATGGGGCATTGCCAAGAGAAAGATGAGAGACATGAGACCGAACAATGCAGAAGAGCTGAAGGCCGCTATTGAAGCATCCTGGTCTTCCATAACACCTCAGCAGTGCCACAGGCTGATAGCTTCCATGCCACGCCGCATTGAGGCAGTAATTGCTGCAAAAGGGGCCCAAACCAAGTACTGAGTACATATGCATGCTTCTACTTTTCAGAGGTCCGATATTGTTCTATGTACAATCCTTGTTTTATTGATTGCATGTAATATTCTAATTTTCTGAGATTGAAGATTTGGGGTTTTCCTGAGCTGTAAGCCATAATCATCACAATTATGACAGATCACAGCTTGAACTATCTTGCTTTGCATGTAATGAGTCTATCTCATATATTAGTTTCACCTTTTAAGTTTCATTACTGAAATAAATGAACTTTTGCATGATATTCTAATTTTTCGAGTTTCACCTGTATATAAGTATATGTACTGCAGAAAATATGTGCTCAAAAAAAAAAGAATAACACAGGGTACTAGCATTATTTAAAAAACGAGAAAAAAAGAATATGGTATAAGAAGCAAAACAAAGCTAAATAAAATTACAAAGGAAATTTTAAGGAAGTTCTTAGAATACCTATGTTAAGCCCCCCCACCCAAAAAAAAATTAAAATTAAAAGCAGTAGAAAATATTAAATCAACAAAACATGAAACTGGTAAATTTCTTTTAATTTGCAAAAAATAAGTGCCATAAGACGCCACCAGCACCAATATTAAAGGCAAAATATATACACTGCTCGAGAAAATTAAAGGAACACTTTTTAATCAGAGTATAGCATCAAGTCAATTAAACTCCTTGGAAATTGATCTGGTCAGTTAACTAGCAGAGGGGGTTGTTAATCAGTTTCAGCTGCTTTGATGTTAACGAAATGAACAACAGGTGCACTAGATGGGCAACAATGAGACAAACCCCAAAACAGGAATGGTTTAAGGCTAGGCTCACACCTATGCAATTTGTCTTTGATCTGTTTCTGCAATGCTTTTTGCGGTGCATTTTTGCACATGCCTTTTGATGCGTTTTTTTTCTTGCTGCTAGGCAGATTAAAATGCCAAATGCATAAAAAACACAGCAAAAATGCACTACATACAATGTTTCCATTGAAGTGTATAGAATCAAAAACGCAACTTTTGCATTTAAAAAAAGTCCCTGACCCTTTTAAAAAAACGCTCTGGGTGAAAACACGGAGATGTGAACGTGTCCAATAGGAAATCATATTAAATGGCCTGTAGTGCGTTTCTTCAAAATGCTGCGGAAAGGTTAGGTGTGAACCTAGACTAACAGGTGGAGGCCACTGACATTTTTTTCCCCTACTCCTCTTTTCTGGCTGTTTTTCACTAGTTTTGCATTTGGCTAGGGTCAGTGTTACTACTGGTAGCATGAGGCGATACCTGGACCCTACAGAGGTTGCACAGGCAGTCCAACTCCTCCAGGATGGCACATCAATACATGCCATTGCTAGAAGGTTTTGCTGTTTCTCCCAGCACAGTCTCAAGAACATAGAGGAGATTCCAGGAGACAGGCAGTTACTCTATGAGAGCTGGACAGGGCCATAGAAGGTCCTTGACCCATCAGCAGGACCGGTATCTGCTCCTTTGTGCAAGGAGGAACAGGATAAGCACGACCAGAGCCCTACAAAATGACCTCCAGCAGGCCACTGGTGTGAATGTCTCTGACCAATCAGAAACTGACTTTATGAGGGTGGCCTGAGGGCCTGACATCCTCTAGTGGGCCCTGTGCTCACTGCCCAGCACCATAGAGCTCAATTGGCATTTGCCATTGAACACCAGATTTGGCCGGGCCGCCACTGGCACCCTGTGCTTTTCACAGATGAGAGCAGGTTCACCCTGAGCACATGTGACAGATATGAATGGGTCTGGAGAAGACGTGGAGAACATTATGCTGCCTGTAACATCGTTCAGAATGTCCATTTTGGTGGTGAGTCGGTGATTGTCTGGGGAGGCATATCCATGGAGGGATGCACAGACCTCTACAGGCTAGAAAATGATATCTTGACTGCCATTAGGTATCGGGATGAAATCCTTGGACCCATTGTCAGACCCTACACTGGTGCAGTGGGTCCTGGGTTCCTCCTGGTGCACGACAATGCCCGGCCTCATGTGGTGAGAGTATGCAGGTAGTTCCTGGAGGATGTAGGTATTGATACCATTAAATGGACCCCAGGCCCTACACCCTGACCTAAATAGAATAGAACACCTCTGGGATACCATATTTTGGTCCATCCGACACCGCCAGGTTGCACCTTGGACTGTCCAGGAGCTCAGTGATACCCTGGTCCAGATCTGGGAGGAAATACCCCAGGACACCATCTGTCATCTCATTAGGAGCATGCCCCGACGTTGTCAGGCATGCATACAAGCACGTGGGGCCCCTACAAACTACTGAGTACCATTTTGAGTTGCTGCAATGAAATTTCAGCAAAATGGACTAGCCTGCTGCATCATTTTTTCACTTTGATTTTCAGGGTGTCTTTGAATTCAGTCCTCTGTAGATTGATAATTTTAATTTCCATCAAACGATGGGGCATCCTTATGTTCCTAACACATTACCCAGTCAATATCAGTATAGATATCCAGTGTTCCTTTAATTTTTTTGAGCAGTGTATTAACCAAATATAAACTAACTGTATTAACAGACAGAGAAACATAAAAAAAAGAGACAGAGTTACAAACCTTCACAGTGATCACCAGCCTGCTTGCAGTAAGGGACTGAGTCTGAGAGGAACACTGGAAGGAGCTGCAACTCAGCTGCTACACTGGGCCCAGACACCTGGCATCTTCCTCTGTCCTTTCTTCCTCCCCCACTGCCGCCCCTGCCCCTCAGCTGAAGGATCATTCATGATGTGGTGGCGTCCCACACGATCAATCAACATCCGCTCCCCTCCCCCTGACCATTGTCTGCCCTCCTCCTCCTGTCACCTCCATGACCCGCCATCCTCCTAGGCTCGGCTCAACTTTGATGGCTCCTGCCAGAGTGCGGAGTCCAGACTCTCAATGAGAACAGGCGGCCTCCCAGCAATACACAGCTTCCCTCTCATACACATCGGGCCCCAGTCATCCTACTCACATAGGGTTAATGCTGCAACCAGAGCACAACCCCCCCTATTGATTGGCTCCAGTTGTGTAGAAGACGGCGGAGCTAGTGCTGGACATGCCCATTCGTTCACTAGCCAGTGCCCTGTTACAGCTAGAGGATCATATGTGCCAGTTTGTATACTGGAGATGTACTGACCAATTCTCCGATCAGAGACTGCTGACCACCTGGGGTCCTGGCCTAATGTCATCACTTCCCATCATACGGGGAGCTTACACTTCACTGCTACATGGAATACTGTCATATATATATATATATACACTAAACGGTCATGTGTGTGGACAGGCTGTGAGACAATTGTGCAGAGTAAAGATACCATCATTCCTTGTGTATGAAGAATTCATGCAAGAGGTCCACAGAGAGAATTCATGCAAGCTACACAGAGAGAATGCCAGCCTGTGCTGTGCCCAGGCACCCCTATGTGGTAGTGCACCCTAGGCAGCTTCCTAGTTTGCCTTGTGGAAGCACCAGCCCTGCCTATGTTGGTGTTTCTGTGCATAGTTCTAACAGTTCTATAGTTACAAGTATTGATGTATACTGTTAAATAAATATATATATATATATATATAATAAATGTTAGCCTGTTTAATAATCACGCTTTCACAAAAATAGGTTCACTCTTTTCAACGACATTTCCAGGCTTGCCAACAAAGGCATTTACTATAGCACTTCACAAAAAACAATAGCGTGAAGGCACTTGTTAGGTTCCCTAGTCTGAGCACGCTCAGTCATGTCACTATTGAGACATTTGAACTAGGTGAAGGTAATGCCGGTTTGGATTTTCTGAAATATGTCACTTTTTACAGACAGATTTAGAATTCTTTTAAAGCAGTTATTCTTCAAAATGTCCAACATATGTATAGGAAGTATACATTGCTTGAGATCATGTCATTAAAAAGATTAGCATGCCTATCAGCATGTCTTTGGAGTGTGAGAGGAAACCATTACAGGAACAAGGAGAACTACAGGTAGATGGTACTGTGGTTGGGCTTTGAACCAGCAACCCTAGTATTGTCAGGCAGAACTGCTACCCATTTAGCCACTGTGCTGCCCAATTTATTAGATTTAAGGAGTTGTGGGGTCCACTAGATATTTCTCTGAGGAAGGGGGTTAGTCCTCCGAAACACGCCAGCTATGTCCGGTCATTCCTTTTATTTCATGAGGTTGGAGGGCTGACTTCTGAATTCTGTTACCTTGTTACGCTATCAGTTTTTTGGTTTGTAAGTGTATTTTGTATCTTTCATCTTTTAATGAATTGCTGGAGATAATGCACTAGGTATTTGCGTCCCTTTTTGTTGTTTGCCTTTTTATTAGCATACCTGTTTATTTCTGCCCTATATTCTCATGTGTTATTTTTTACAGAATATGTTTTATTTATTTGAATAATAGTATTGCTTATTTATATAAAAAAACTTTTTTTTAAGAAATTTAATGTGGAAAAATAACTATAAAATATTCACTGAAAAGTCACAATTAGTTTTTTATTTATAATACAGAAAACAAAATAAATGCTTTTTAAGAACCTAGACAATTATATAATATACAGGTAATAAGTAGGGATGCACCGATTTTTTTATCAGTGAGTACAAGTACTGATACTTTCGGTCAAGTACTCGCCAATACTGAGTACAATACTTTGCAGTGCAATTTGCGTCAATACAAAATGTACCGCATGCAATTTGGACAGGAATTGTATTCCTCTTCAAATCGCATGCTAATCTTTGCGGTGCAATTTGTATTGATGCAAATCGCACCGAAAAGCATCGGTTTCCGGTATCAGGAGCAATTTCAAAAGTACAAGAACTTGTGAAAATATTCAGTATGGACACCGATACTGATATCGGTATTGGTGCATCCCTAGTAATAAGATTAAAAATATTGTGAGCAATAAAAGAGTAGAGTATTTCACAGTTCATACATTGGTGACACATTCAACAACACAAACCCCACAGCCAGCTGATATCACATTATCGAACCAACAGCATGCAAAACCATACTGTACATTGGCTGATACAGTATTCACATGTTTTTGGGGATAAGGTAAATTGGGTCCAAAATAACATGCCTGCACAAAGGGCCTTAACATGAAAAGGAAAAGCCCAGTAGGAAGTGCTATGGGCTGGTATGAACAGCGGCAAAATACTGGCCATTATGTATTTATTTTATTTTAGTACACTATATTGTGTACTTACAGCGCAAAAGCAAACTATATAGAAGCAATACTAGAGTAAAAAAGTAAATAGAACAAACAAAGGACTTAAAGTAGTACTAAACCCAAAAACAAACATTTATTATATTGCTGCATACTAATTCTTAGATGTGGTGGATGCATTAGTTTTCTTTTTAGGCTTTCTTTCCCTCATTTTCACTAGGTGATCTGGTCAGTAAGTTTGCTGTTTTTCAATAGAACAAGCTCTCTGCAGATTTAGAAGTTACAGAGATGAGAAAAACCATTTACCACTGACAGGAGTGGTTACAATGATCAACTTTTATTTATTTATGTAAAACCTTTATCCAAAATAGAAAAAAAACTTTTGCTGTAACTGCATATAGGGTGAGAGCTGGAATTCCACTTCAGTTTGTTAATGTATATAAATCTGTTAATTAAGCTAACACTTCCCTCCCCCCAGACTGACAATGCTACTGTCCAAAGGTGCCCCTGTGCTCCTTCATCCAGAGTGGGAGCACTCTAATACAGGAGGTGTGTTACTGGCCAGATGACCAGGTGAAAACAGAGGGGGAAAAGCCCAAAAAAAAGAAAACTAAGACAGCCACCATATCTAGTGGTTGCTAAGATGCAATACATTTTTGGTTCAATACCCCTGTAAATGAAAATATTCACATTTTTACTTGTGAGTAGAAATTAGAGTGAATATTTAATTATTTTTGTTTCTATCACCATATCTCTGATGGACTTACAGTATGTTTTTTCAAAATGTTTTGATTTTTATAATCTAATGAAATATTTCAGTGTGTACTCCCAATCACATCATTCATTTTCAAATAACAAAATTTTGAAAAATAAATCCATGGTGTCCATGGTGTGACAGGCAGGTTTAGTATGGCAGGTTTTGTATGTTCAGTTTTCCTTCATGTTCTTCATGATCCAGATCATGGAGGGCAAGGAATTAGTCTTCTGTTCGAATCATTAATGACGGCGCTTACTGGATATGTTGTGATACCACAGACGTTTTTCCCACGGAAAATTTTGAAATAGCCCTGAGGAATTAAAAACACAATTATTATGATGGTAGAACTGGTGTACCTTAAATGCAGAAAAATGGGCAGCACAGTGGCTAAATGCTTAGCACTTCTGCCTGGCAGTACTAGGGTCGTTAGTTTTAATCCCAACCATGGCACCACCTGCCTGGAGTTTGCATGTTCTCCCTGTGCCTGTGTGGGTTTCCTCCCACACTCCAAAGCCGCGCCGGAAGTGCGTCACCACGTATTGCCGTCGACGCGTTGCGTCACGTGACCCCTCCCAGCGGGTCACGATTGGAGGAAAGGCTGGCCTATTTAAGTGAGTGCTATAGACCAATCACATCAGTCCTGAGGAAGTCACGGGGTCACGTGACGCAACGCGTCGACGGCAATACGTGGTGACGCACTTCCGGCGCGGCGCCATCTTGGTACACCCTCAGCCACACGCATACACCCATGCTATGGGAAACAGCTTGTATGTTATTTGGCAAATGTGAGTGTATTATACATTTATTTTCCGGCATTTATTAAACGGTTTTACACTATGGAGGATGTCTTTTGCTTCCTTTATCCCATGGGGGCTTGAGCTGGGGTCCATCCTGCTCAGCTCACCTCGGAGGATACCACAGGAGAGGTGGAAGCTGTATACTGGGGATATACCAACCATCCACTCAAGAGGAAGCATACCTTGACTCAGTGGGGATCTGATAAAGCTCTGTGGCCCTGCAGGGTCGCAGGGAGGAGGTGAGAGGCCACTTCAGCTGATTTCGGATTGCACGTGGTGGTGTGCGGGCCCACATACAGTCCAAGGACTCTGTTTGAGTGCAAATATTGATACAGGATCACTGGACTTTATATTCATATATGTGCACTGTGTGTAGGGGTTGCACATCTGTTTTCCATTTTGTCAGTATCATCACGCACATATATGTATTATGTTCATATAGGATTTTAACATCATGCTGCATGTCCTAAGGCACTGACGCTTTAAACTGGGTGTTTTAGCGCTACATCATTTGTATTTTTTTTTTTAGATTAGGTTATACTCTTTTATACTGTTTTCTATCTTTTTTACTATATGTAAACAATCTTTGACTATAATGAAAAAATGTATATATAACAATGGATTACCAGAGCACTACGGTTATCTATAGAGAAGCAGTAACAGCCTGCATCATGGCTGGGTTTGTCTGACTGAAACGTTGAATAGGGCTGTCCTCTTTATGAGTTACTATGATGTGCCATTAACCTATGTGTGTTAATTGCATCTTGAACTATGACATTTTGTAAAGAAAAGGATTTTTTTTATCAAAGGGAGCCCGTAAATATGTGAAAAGGGACTGAGAGCTCCACCTGCTGACTAAAAAATAAAACATTAAAATCCAGTATTTCATATTTACCTTTCTAAAGAGAAGTATTTTAACATTTTTATTTGACAGTCCTGAGCACTATAGAGAAAAAATATGTACAAAACTACTCCACATTCCCTTAACCCCCTATCAATTGATCTAACATTACCACTTAACCCTTACCTTAATCACTAACTTTTAATCCCGCAGACTGTGTACAAGGTATATGTGATGTGGTATAGTAGCCAGGAGGACTGACAATTCATGGGGCCCCAGGGCAATAGGGGATCATGGGGCCCCTGTGTCCTTGCCCAAATTCAAAAAAGCCTATGAAAAAGGTACCAGGGGCATCTCATGGGGCCCCCTACTGACCCCAGGCCCTCGGGCAGTGCCAAATGGTCAGTCCGCCCCTGATAGTAGCATAACCATTGCATTATTCCTTCCTAAACTCAATGCCCTCCTAGCTGATGAGCCCTGCAATCTTTTTTTTTATGATGTCAGCAACAGTTTGTCTTTGTGAGCAGTAAACAGTGATGAGGAATCATAATCCCAGCATTATGTGATGAGCATGGGAAACATTATAAGCAACACTGCAGCCGAGTTAAATTTGCCTACTATAACCACATGTATAAATCAGAAGCTTTCAGAATGTTAGTTTTTCGTCAGAATATGTGCTTTTAATTAATTTTCACTGCCCTTCCCCCCCCCCCCCCACTGGTGGGACCCTCAACTTCAGAAGGATAAAACAAAAATAAAACGCACATTATTTGTGTGTCTTCCAAAAACTTTGCATGCATTTTTAAAAGCAACTGATAAAAATGCATAAGTAATGGTAATGTCAGTCTCCTGTAAATATAAGGATGTCACATGACGAGACAGGACCATCCCATAATGCACTGTCCCATGACTGAGCTATTTACCAGCATTGGGCATTGCAATACGGGAGACATACAATGACTCCTGGAGACTTACGGAAAAAAAATCACATTTTCAAAGTCACTATTTTCATGACCTCCAGTAATTTTCAAGAATGGAATATACAGCAACGGGTATGTGCTGACAATTCATATCGTCACTTACCTGCTGCTGCTATTAGGCTCCTTTCACACAGGTGGACTCCTATTTGAGCAGAGGATCTGTCCACTGGTCCCCTGTTGAGCAGAGCAGAGTGGGCGGATGACAGGTCCATGTCCGCTCATTTTATGCAGAGCAGACACAGATAGAGCATACTTTGCTCTATGGGCTGCCAGATGTAAACGGACTCTGCTGTCTGTTTATATCTGACTGCTCTCTTATCCAATCCACCTAGACGTAAGGGGACAGATCCCTTTCCGTTTTTTCTTTTTTTTTTAGTTCACCAGATCAAATTGGAAGTAGGTGGGTGTAAATGGACACAACTCTGTTTACACCCACCATTCCATAGAGATACATGGACTATCCGATCAGGTGAATAATTTACAGGCGTACCTGATTTGGATCGCCCGTCTGTTAAAAGGGATTTAGCTTTGTTATTTTATTTCAACCATAGGTTCAGTTTAATGAATCAAAACCAAGACTTGCATGATTAATGTGCAGCAATACATTACAATATCTAAGGAATGTGTTCACTATTATACAAAAAGGTGAAAAGTGAATATAATTAGGTTACTATGCACTAACAGTACTTACATTTTCTCCCCAGTCCTTTCCCCAGCTGTTTTTTGCAATCCAGTATGGGCAATTATTGTTATCTGGAGTACAGAAACAAAGTAAGACATGTACAGAAATATATTTTCCACAAGGTATTGTAAAACACCTACCAAGGTATTGAATACTACAGACTAGCATCAAAATGAGTTAACTAAACACAAGTTAAAAAAGTATCTTTATTAGCCTAACAAACACATTAAAATCAGTTAAAATCCAAATTCACCCACCTGGTACAGCATCATCCCCAAACATATATCTAGTATAACTTGTAAATACGTACCACAATGCTAATATACAATAACTAAAGGAGAGCTAAGAGTTTTCCATACCATACAAGTCAAATTTACGCATATTATTATGTACAGTGTCACTTATTTGGGGGCTACATCTTACTAAGATTTAATATTAATCCATTTTTTTTTATTCCTTTCCTTTGGGGGTAATGATTTTATTGTGTTTTGGTGATTTATGTTGTATTTTGTATTTTTGATACATTAATAAAATTATGGTTTTATTTATACCTGAATGTTTAGCTGTCCCCGGGTCTCATATAAAGATAGTAGTGGTCTTGGAGGGATTAGTAAGAAATTTAATTGTAAGAAAAGAGGTTGAGCCCTAGACAGGTTTTGATCGTTATTGTTATCAATATTCAAATGCATTTTAACTGCTCCGGAAGATTTTACCCCCTTCATGACCATGCCATGAAGGGGGTAAAAAATGTATTAAATATAAAATCTGGGTGGGAGATGTGAGTTAACTGCACCTCATCCCGTACGGAATTGAACTAATTTTCTTTTAGAATCCTTTTATGTAATGTTCTAAATAAATTGTAATTTTTTAATCAATGTTTAGTGTAGGCGTGTAATATATGCACCTAGATAATCCCATTCCTATTTGTTTCAATTAAAACATTTTAAAAAATTAAAAAAATCAAATTTCTTCATAAATTTTTGCCAAAATGTATTCTGCTACACATCTTTGATAAAAAAAATCCCAATAAGTGTATATTGATTGGTTTGCGTGAATGTTATGGCACCTACAAACTATGGTATAAATTCTGGATTTTGTTTTTTTAATATACTACTAATGGCGGTGCTCAGCAACTTATAATTGAACTGTGGAAGAGCAGCGAGAATCTGACACCAATTGGCACTGATTAACTGCCACTGACATCACCAGTGTCATTAACACAGTGATCAGTGATAATACTATACATTGTCACTGTATTAATGACACTAGCTGGGAAGTGGTTAACATTTAGGGCAATCAAAGGGTTAAATGTGTGCCTAACTATGTATAATGTGTGAAAAGTGTGCTGTTTTTTACTATTATATCTCTCTGTTTCTCATCCCTGCAAAGATCATTCCCTCTGTGCAGAGCTCTGTGTTGTTCACCAACACAGAGTTCTTGGCTGGGATTGTACACACCCAATTAGCAGGTCCCGGCCATGGGAGCAGGTCCTGGATGATCAGCAGGTCCCTCCCAAAACATAATGAAAAGACAACATTCACATTGCACTGGTTTGTAAACAATTTTTTCTCATTTATCTTTTTTCATTCATCCCTTATTCCAGAGAAATATGTGCCAAAGGGTCCATGGTGGACCTTCTACAGTTTAAAAATAAAATTCCTTTTATTTTGTAATCTGTAAAGTTTCTTCCACAAATGTACCTGACCATTAGTACACTGAAGATTTAATCTCACTACTTGATGTCTTTAAAATGTGTCACTTTGTTTTAACAGTAAATACTTTACATAGGCTTCCTTTTGCTTCCCTTAATGCTTTTGGAAAAACATTTCTGGCTCTCCAGCTCCTTGCACATTTATTTAAGTTTTCTTGTAGAGTGCAAATTCTATGTATCAGAGGTCTTCCCTACATATCTTTCATTGATTATTGGTTTATTATAGCAAGTAGCATTCCTAATAATTGAGTGTATACTTGTCCTTTCACCATTGTCCCTATCGCAAAACCAAGAAATGTACCAGTGCTGACATTAAAGTGGAATTGCAGTCAAATTCTAACTAAGGCTACATCTATTCCCAATCGAATTCAAAGACTATTCTATCTACCCTGTAAAAGAAAAGATATCTATACTTACCTATTCTGAAGCCACTCCGGTCTGGTCACATGATCAGGAGGCAAGTGCCGGATTCAGTGTAGAGGAGAGGCAGCGACAACGGCTGCAGAACCTTAGTCCAGATGTCACCCATATAGACTTACAATGAGCCAGCTGTTATTGACTGTCCCTCCTCTACACTGAATCCAGCACTGGGACCTGAACATGTGACCGAACTGGAGTGTCTTCAGAATAGTTAGGTATAGACCTAATTTCTTTTACAGGGTAGATAGAATAGGCATGGAAGTAGATTAAGCCAGTGTTTCTCAACCTTTTTTCAGCCAAGGCACCCTTTAAAATTATGGACAGTCCCGAGGCACTCTTTAAAATTATGAACAGTCTTCAAGCACCCCAGTCTAAAATGTGAAAAACTATTATAATACTTTTATATAAAACACAGCAATATCCACTTATGTAGGACACCCAACATTAGAGATTATTTATTCTCCCAAAGCAAATACACTTTTGCACACTGGTACTGACTAGTATTCCAGTGTTTCTCTTCTCCCTCAGTTTTTCTCCATCACTGAGCTAATGTGGAGGGGGTAGGGGAGGGTCAAACTAGGATGCTGTGCACGCAGCTGACATCTTCCTTATCAAATGATGATGTTATTGGCTGTCAGGACACCAGCAGCTAGTAGATCATAATGGTGCACAATGAAAACCTGTTACTTTGTGTAACTAAAAGGCAGGCTTATTCCACCCGCTGGATTATATAAAAGTTTTGGTCAATTTTTAGACATTTTGCCAAGGCACCCCTGAAGATACCTCAAGGCATCCCAGGGCACCTTGGCACCCTGGTTGAGAAAGGCTGGATTAAGCTTTAGTTGGAATTTGACTGGAATTACACTTATATTATATTATTATTATACAGTATATATAAAACGCCAATAGTTCGCTCAGCGCTGTACAAAGGGGGGCAGAACATGTGACAGAACAACAACACTACAATGCAAAACATGAGGGGATCGAGGTCCCTGCTCTCTCGAGCTTACAATCTAGGAGGGGGGGATGGTGGCACAGGAAGAGATAGCTGTGGGGGATGGGGTGGTAGGAAGAGTGGAGGAGGTTGGCAAGTTAGCAGGGGGTGGGGTAGGCTTCCCTGAAGAGGTGGGTTTTCAGGGTGTGCCTAAAGGAGAGGAGAGGAGGTGATAATCTGATGGGTTGGGGCAGGGAGTTCCAGAGGATAGGTGACACCCTGCAGAAGTCCTGGAGGCGGGCATGGAAGGAGGAGACCAGGGAACTAGAGAGAAGGAGGTCTTGTGAGGAGCGGAGTGTGCGTGCTGGGTGATACTTGGATATTAGGTCAGTGATGTAGTTCGGGGCAGTATGGTGGACGGCTTTGTACGTCAGTGTTAGGATTTTGAATTTGATCTGTTGCAGAATCGGAAGCCAGTGGAGGGATTGGCAGAGGGGGGTGGCGGAAATGGAGAGGTTGGAAAGGTGAATGAGTCTGGCAGCTGTATTCAGGATCGACTGAAGCGGGGAAAGCCAACGGCAAGGCAGGCCAGTAAGGAGGGAGTTGCAGTAATCGAGTCGTGATATGATGAGGGAGTGGATGAGCTGTTTAGTGGTTTCTGGGGTTAGGAACGTGCGTATTTTGGCGATGTTGCGGAGGTGGAGTCTGCACGAGCTTGTTAAAGATTGGACTTGGGGCTGGAAGGATAGGTTGGAGTCCAGAATGACACCAAGTACTCTGGCCTGCGGGGTGGGTTTGATGGTGGCGTTGTTGGATGTGATGGAGAAGTCAATGGGGGGTGGTGTCCGGGCTGGGGGGAAGACAAGAAACTCGGTTTTGGAGAGGTTAAGTTTAAGGAAGTGGAGCAACATCCAGTCTGATATGTCACTCAGTAGGTGTGTGATTCGGGCGGAGACTGAGGTGGTGAGGTGGGGGGTTGAGAGATAGATTTGTGTGTTGTCGGCATATAGGTGGTAGTTGAAGTCGTGAGAGTGTATGAGTTGGCCAAGGGAGGAGGTGTAGATGGAGAAGAGAAGGGGCCCGAGGATGGAGCCTTGAGGGACCCCAACAGAGAGGGGGAGTGAGGGGGAGGATGGTAGCATTATAGGTAATGCTGAAAGAGCGTTGTGACAGGTAGGATGAGAGCCAGGAGAGAGCAGAATCTCTGAGGCCAAGGGAGTGTAGTTTTTTGAGGAGGAGGGGGTGGTCGACTGTGTCGAAGGCCACAGAGAGGTCAAGGAGTAGGAGCACTGAATAGTGGCCATTAGCTTTGGTGGTTAGCAGGTCGTTGGAGAGTTTAAGTAAGGCAGTTTCGGTGGAGTGTAGGGGACGGAAGCCAGACTGTAGGGGATCGAGGAGGTTGTTGTCGTTGGGGTGAGAGCTTAGGCGGGTGTAGACTAGGCGCTCGAGGAGTTTGGATGTAAATGGGAGCAGGGAGGTGGGTTTGAGGTTGTTCGGGTCATTGGGGTCCAGGGAGGGCTTTTTAAGTATGGGGGTGATGTGTGCATGTTTCAGAGGGGAGGGGAAAGTGCCGGAGGAGAGGGAGAGATTAAAGATGTGGGTGAGGGAGCGTAGGATGGAGGGAGGTTGTAGGAGTTGTGAGGGGATAGGGTCGAGGGGGCAGGTGGTAAGACGGGCATCAGAGAGGATCTTGGAGACTTCCTCGATGGTAGTAAGGTCAAAGGTGTGGAGTGTTGGGGGAGCTTCAGTATGAGGAATATAGGGTGGGGTGGAAGTGGAGGTCAGAGCAGTGGTGGGGCCGTGGGAGAGGGGTGATGAGGGGGTAGCTGAGTGAGGGGGAACGGGATTGGAGGGAGTTTGAGCAGCGATGAAGTCCCTGCGGGTTATATCGAGGGAGAGGGGGGATGAGGGGGTAGCTGTGTAAGAGGGGACGGGTTGAGAGGGCGTGTGAGTTGCGGCAATGTCCTTGCGAATTGTGTCAATCTTGTTTTTGAAGTGATTGGCAATCTCAAGGGGTCTGATGTTGCGTGTGGTTAAAAGCGCTAGTGAGTCAAGGGCTGTTGACAGCGCGTTGTTGTAGACCGTCATAGTCAAGTCGGGGCAGGACAGGGGGAGGATGCTGTCATGGAGTTGATCAGCTGCAGAGTGGAGGGGGGCAGAGTTAAGGTTGCGGAGGTTACGGCTGGTAGTAGTGTGACATTTGGAGGGGTAGGTGTTGGAGGATGAAGAGATAGAGAAGGTAATCAGGTGGTGGTCAGAGAGAGGGAAGGGGGTGTTAGTGAGGTTGTGGGGAGCACAGCGGTTGGAGAAGACAAGATCAAGGATATTACCGTCGGAGTGGGTGGTGGATTGTATGCACTGTGCAAGTGCAAAGGAGGAGGTTAAGTGGAGGAGATGGGATGTGGCCGGGTTGTCTTGGTTGACAGGGATGTTGAAATCCCCAAGGATGATGGTGGGTAGCTCAGAGGAGAGGAAGAATGGTAGCCAGGAGGAAAAGTCATCCAGGAAGCAGGATATGGATCCAGGAGGCCGGTATATCACAGCAATCTTCAGGGGGGTTGGGGAGAATAGTCAGATGCAGTGGGCCTCGAAGGAGAAGGATAGAGAGGGGGGTTTGGGAAGACTCGGAAGGTGCTCTGCGGTGACAGGAGCAGACCAACCCCACCACCTTTACGACCGTTGGGCCTGGGTGAGTGGGTCCAGGTGAGACCTCCGTAGGAGAGTGCAGCAGGGAAGGTAGAGTCAGTGGCCTGGATCCAGGTTTCCGTAATCGCTAGGAGGTTGAGGGAGCGGGAAACAAAGAGGTCGTGGATGGCGGTAAGCTTGTTGCACACCGATCGGGCATTCAGGAGTGCACATGAAAACGGGGGGGAGATTTTAGGGAGCAGGGGGACAGATACTAAGTTGCGGGGGTTTCGGCAGGACGTGGAGGCGGGAGGGTGTTGTATGGGTGAGGGATGTGGTGGAGGGCCAGGAGCAGTGAGGACACAATATACAATTGTTTGGGAGGAGCAGAGGGATATAGTGAATGGATTTTGGGAACGGAGGAGAGGAAAATGAGAAGGAGGAGTGGAAGATGCATTTTGGGGAGGTGCCCGGGAGGGCGGATAGGAGTGGTGGGAGGCTTGGTTGTTGATAGTCCAGCGGGCAGAGGAGTATCTCGTATATGTCTTCTGGTGGCTGGAGTTTAGGGGAGAAGGGGGAGGGGATCAGGTGTGGATGGATGGTTTCCAGGGGCGCTTGAGTGGTGAAAGTCTGGGGTGCAAAGGGGTCTCTTGGTGTGGTGGCTTTCCACAAGGGTTCAACAAGTCTTTAGGTCAAGTTGAGCCGGGGGTTGGTATGAGTGGAGGTGCTGAAGGCCCAGCATCTGGAGGTGGAGTGGGCTAGGTGTTGGTAGGCACAGTAGAGCCCGCCGTCAGTGGGTGTTGTGGGCCAGTGCATGTGGATGCTGCGGGCCAGCGACTGAGGGTGCTAAGGGGCCTGGCGTCAGTGGGTGCAGGTGGCTGCGCGGTAGGCTCGCCTCTGCCGGATTGGATGGGGCTTTAAACAAAACTGTGAATTTAGATTGTTACTGATGATCAGGCAAAGAGTATATTGAAAAGTAGAAGATGACATTCAATACATGTTTAGATTGTTACTGTCAGATAAATTATTAAGGGAATTAAGCTTGCTACAGCCAATGTAATGCATAAAAACCATGGAGGTTTTTTTACATAACCCTAACAAAACCTGAGCACATTCTTTATGTATATGTACCAAAACACATCCCAGCACAAGTACCTAGAGGCCCCCCAACACCAAATAAGAATTTTCCACTATAACAAGTATCTACTGGCATACTAATGTCTTTTTTCAACTTCACTAATTATGTAACTATGAACAATTATTATTATTATACAGTATTTATAAAGCGCCAACAGTTCGCTCAGCTCTGTACATTACAATGTGAGACAGAACATGTGACAGTACAGACAGAACATGTGACAGTACAATAACAATACAATGCGATACACGAGGGGTTCGAGGGCCCTGCTCCTTGGAGCTTACAATCTAGGAGGGAGGGGATAGTGGTACAGGAGGAAATAGCTATGGGGGATGGAGTGGTAGGAAGAGTGGAGGAGGTCGGGAATTAGCAGGGGGTGGGGTAGGCTTCCCTGAAGAGGTGGGTTTTCAGGGTGCACCTAAAGGAGAGGAGAGTAGGTGATAGTCTGGAGTTAAGAATTATAGAGTTAAGAAGATACACATTAATCTGGTTTAACTTGCTGTATGTTTAGTTATAATTAAATACAATATTCTTGTAAACATAAGCCATCAAAATACACTATTACATTATCACATTGTACATTAAGGGGGGTTCTGAATGAGCAATTAACATGTGAGCAAGATTATTACAGTAAATGCAAAATCAGATGATTAGGGAAAGGGTATATTGAAAAGTAGAAGATGACATTCAATACATGTTTTTACATTGTACATATAAGAAAAAAAGCAAAGCATATTTTAAGATTTAACTTTACCTCTGGAATATCCAACCAGTAAAACCATATGGTCAGCCAATGGACTGCAGTTTATCCGGTTTGGATAAAGTACCCCATGTTGGTAATACTATAAAGAGCCAGAATAGATTTTGTTAATTATAGTATCTGCAGAAATACTTTTTAGATTATGTTGTCATTTTGAATACTAAAAATATAGCTAACATTGGTCATTTTCAGGTGTACTCCACAGGGCTGTATCTAGTCTGTCCAATGTGGGGGTGCAGTAAAAAATGTCAGGGGGGCAGAGGATCAGAGGTCAGCAGGGAGAAGACAGGGGTCAATGCTGGAGGGGCAAAAGGAAGGGGCACAGCTCCTTCTCCCACACAACACACAGGCAGCAGAGCTGCTCCTCCCTACACAATGCATAACTGAGATCAGTATAGTGTCAAATTAGGGCAGGAAAGTATCAGATTAGGATGGTATAGTGTCAGATTAGGGCAGCATAGTGGCAGGTTAGGGCAATATAGTGTCAGGTTAGAGGAGTATAGTAGGTTGGATTTGGGGGGGGGCACAACTAAAATCTGGGGGGGCATAGCCCACCCCAGGACCCCCCTAGATCTGGCCATGGCACCCCAGCATGCTCTTTATTCCTCTTCCAAAATTTTGGTCAGTTTTTCTTTAAAGTTGAATCATTCCTCTTTGAAATATTGGTTAGTTTTCCCTGAAATCCCCTGATATCTTGGTCATTCTTATTCTAGACATCAGTCCCACTCATTCTCTTTAGCTGTTCCATTATTTTTTCCTCAATGACTATTGAAATGGCAGCCCCGGGTTGTCTCTCTGGATGACTGACACCCAGGCAGCCAATATAAGGCATCCGTGTCACTATGTCACGTACCTGATGGGAGACTTAAATGACGAGGTCAGCCTCACTTGTGTCACTAGCCCTGACCCCACTGGAGTTGGAACAGAGGGAGTCTAGGACCCAGGGGAACAAGAGCGCCAGTAGTTGTTGTTTGCAGCTCTTGCAGATGATGACTCTGGAAGACTGATTAGCTTCTGATTTAGGCACAGTAGTAACAAGCAGAGCAGATCTTTTAGATTGCCAGGCGTGCACCAGAGCAAGGCAGGTAGTGAGGGTAAGAGACAGGAGCAGTGTCATGGGAGTAGCCAGGGTCATCAACAGTCGGGCAGCACGGTACAGAATCAGAATGAAAGCCAGGGTCAGGAGCAGAGCCGAAGTCAGGAACCAGTATCAATCAGGAGAGCAATCAGAGTCAGGTGAGGAACAAGCCGGGTCAGCAACAAAGGAATCACACAGGAACAAGCAGGACAGGGGGAGCTGAAGACCAGTCAGCACTCAACATGGGCAGAGACACTCTTTAAATAGGCCGTCTGGCACCAATCTTCACCGTACGTGTGCATGTGTGTGTATGCGATCGCGCATTTCTGCGCGCATGCGCACAACCGGTAATTCTTCCCTGGGAATTCCTATGCGCATTTCTAATCGCGATTCGTCTTGCCGTAAATCCCTTACATACTATGGGCGTTTACCCTGACGAAGTCATGTGTTACTCGTGACGCAACGCGTTGGTACACCGTGACGGGACGTCCGCTGCATGGTGACATCACTTCTGGCGCGAGCACCATATTGGAACTCCATGTACACCCATAATATTAGGATATAGGCTTGTGACATTCTACTACTTCGTGAGTGGGCATTTTATGTTATATCAAAGCAATAAAATTACTGAGTTACACTATGGAGGATCTCTTTTGTCTCTGAATATTATCCTTTTGGTGTCAGCAGCAATACCAGAGTATCCAGTGGTTGGAGGAGGTCTGGAGGATATTGGTTCTACTGTGGTATCTGGTGCGGTCTCTCTAAGGGGGTGGTGGTTCCTGAGAGGAACATGATTGATCCAATAATTGAGCAGGCCTTTGTGGTTGCTGTGAGAAGGTGAGGGGGCATTCAGACCAGGGGCGGACTGACCTTTTGGAAGCTCAGGCACTGCCCGAGGGCCCAGGGTTAGTAGGGGGCCCCATGAGATGCCCCTGGTACCTTTTTCATAGGCTTTTTTGAGTTTGGGCAAGGACACAGGGGCCCCATGATCCCCTATTGCCCGGGGGCCCCATGAGTTTTCAATCCGCCCCTGATTCAGACCATTTAAGGATTATCACCAAGAATTTTGGCACCAGTGGCACTTTCACGTGTGCAGAGCTATTTACACAAGTGTGTTTGAAGTGGACTGTTTATGAACTGTATTATATACATTTAATTATCACTTATTGGCTGATCGAGTGGGGTTACACCAGCACCGCTTTGTGTATTGTGTTCCCACTTAGGGAACCACTATATTCACTGCTACATTTTTTCCCCCAGTTGGGGAAAAAGGGGGGAGTTATTTGTATGTTTCTCCACATATTAGCTTTGCTTAATCATTCACTTGGTTTGTGTGTCATTTATTATTTATCATATATTGTTATCTGTGTATATGTATTCTTACTAGCGCTACACCAAATAGATTTCATTAGATGTGTGTATTGTATCCCTGGGTTGACCTGCTGGGATTGGTAGATCTGAGAGGAAGGAATTAACACTGCTAGACAAGGGTTCCTGCCATTTTTCTGAGATTCACTGCCCCCTCCAGGTCATACCATATAAAAAGGGGCTTCTCAGAGCCTTTTGGAGTTTCTTGTTAAAGCTGTTACTCTGCAAGACTGTGCCCCCTGCTGGGGTTCCCTATAATACTGGAAACTTGAGGAGTCTTTGGACTCTGAGCTACCAATTTTGGACTTATTGCCTTTGTGGATTACTGCTAATCATGGACTTTAAAGGGCTACTTGGTACCTCTCTGGGTTATTTGCCAAAATGGAATCTTGCTCTAAATGGACTGTTTATGGACTGCCTAAGGTACAGTCACTTTATGGGGCACTTAGAGAACTCTGTACAGGACAGTATGTGAAGTTGCTTGGAGCAACTGTTTCTGTATCCTGGTGGACTACTTCCGTAAAAACCTTTTGTTGTTACTTCTAATATCTGGTCTGAAATCTCTCAAAGGGTTGCAATGCTTGGCGTATCAAAAGAACAGGGCTTACATCAAGGGGACTGTAGGTTAGAGCAGATACAGTACATGCTGCCTAGTACATGGTGGGGAATACTTTCTAGTCAGTGGTGTATTTAGGTTTAGTGCTGTCCTAGGCAACACAAAAATCAGACGCCCCTCCTCCAGGGGGTGTAGAGAGCCTGACACCAACCAACACCAGACCCCCCTTCCCCCCACGGAGAGAGTCTGTCAGTGACCAACAACACCCCTGCCCCACTAACATCCACCCCCCCCCCCCCTCGGCGACAGAGGGAAGGACACTGACCTTTACAGCTCTGGATATCCCCAGGAATGACAGTCGGGCTCTACATACATCAAGCAGTCCGCAGCCTCTATCGGATCCCACCTGGTCACCATGCTGCATATGTCCCTTCTTACAGGGGGCAGTGCTTCCCCCTTAAAAATTGCTGCCCTCGGCAAATGCCTTGTTTGCCTTGTGGTAAATATGCCCCTATTTCTAGTATAGGCTATATTGCCGTTGCTAGGTGTTAGAGTATCAAAGTTTAATATTATTCTAAATGATAAAAGTCTCTGAAAATATATCTATAAATGTCATAATGTTACAATATTAATTTTGAAGGTCATTGCTATATGTCTTTGACTTTGAAGTCAGTTTTGGTATTAATTATGTGTTTTTCAAAACTACATATGTGAGAGTGGGTGTTACTTTTAAATTTAGTATACTACTATACTTGGATAATGTGTAAGTTGTATTACATCATGTTCACATATAAATGAAGGACTAGAGATAAAGGGCTTCCAGAGAGAATCCTACACTCTGAAAGCAACGTACCATTTAATCTCTCCTTCTAAAAACTTGAAATTCCTTGAATGCTGTTTTGCTCAAAATTTTGCTCACTTTAAGAATGTGGCAAGCTTCAAGGTATCCAATTTCTACAAACAAGGAAGACTTGTTACACTAGGGACATCTAAACATGTATCTTTTGCTAAAAGCAAGCAACCAGTCAGGGAATGGATGACTTGGCAAGGGTGATGGTTACTCTGGTAGTAAAGGGGTGTTCTGCCTACCCCCTTCACTGGCAACCATGCTTAGGGACCTAGCCTGGAGGTCACGGGAGAGAGCAAGCACGTAGTCACAATAAAGTGCATTCCCTGTATCCAGTAACAGCATTCGAACAGGTCACTGGGAGTGTAGTGATAGGAATTGCTGAGGTGGTGGAGATTGGTAAGGCTCTGCAGTGCCAGTTCTTAAATGCTGCACATTTGGGAAGTGGTGTTTACTAACCAGTAGTTAAGTCCAGGGTTATCAGTGTAACTAGCTTGGCCATGGGTTACATAGAGTAAACTGTGCAAGTGCTGCTCACTTCTAAGTTTTGGAGACCTGCCTTATGTTGATTTCACATGACCTATGTTTTAGGTAATAGCGGGGACAGTTCCACTGTGTCCCCACATTGCCTGATAAGCCCCGTCCACACACAGGCTCTTCTATTACTACTGCGAGAGCTGTCTGTTACAGAACAAGTGTAGGGCTTCAATCAGAAGGGATGAGGGGATTATTTATTATTTTCAAGGTTAATAGGATTTCATCATTGCCATCATTGCTACCATTGCTATGTCAATTCACACACTATGTATACTTCAGGTATGTCCGTGATTAAAGTGGAATCCTGCTATAATTTAGAAATAAAATGTCTGTATTTTGTTAAAGTAAGCAAGTTTCCCAATAAAAAATGGCATTGCACATTATATATCCCTCTGATGCTTAATGAATATAATAAAACCTAATTTTGCATCTTGCAAACCTTGGGTCTATACTGACTCACCTTGAGCGCAGTGGAATTAAGGCAGGCAGTGAGGGTTCCTTTCTTACCAACAAAAGAAGCCATTGCTGTTAAATAGATTGACATAGACAAGTCACTTTCAAACCCCAAGTACATTCTTCATTATCTTTTATTTGTAAAGACTGCAACGTTAACCACTTGCCCTCCAGAGGATTTATCCCCCCCCCCTTCCTGACCAGGCCATTATTTGCGTTACGGCGCTGTGTTATTACTTTAAATGACCATTGTGCAGTCATGCAATGCTGCACCCGAATGAAATGTATGTCCTTTTTCCCCATAAATAGAGCTTTCTTTCAGTGGTATTTGATCACCTGTGCGTTTTTATTTTTTGCACTATAAAAAAAGACCGACAATTTTGAGAAAAAAACAGTATTTTTAACTTTTTGCTATTAAATATGCCCAGTAAAAAAAAGTAAAAAAATCTAATTTCCTCATAAATTTAGGCCAAAATGTATTCTGCTACATGTCTTTGCTAAAAAAAATCCCAATACGGGTAAATTAAATTATAGATACTGGGATTTTTATTTTTAGTAAGTAATGGCGGTGATCAGCGACTTATAGCAGGACTGCGGCGGGCATTCTAACACTGGAGGGAACTGACTTAGTGTCACTGACATCCCCAGTGACACCAATACAGTGATCAGTGTTAATAAAAGGCACTGACACTGTATTAATGGCACTGGGCAGGAAGGGGTTAACATGTCGGGCGATCAAAGGGTTAACTGTGTGCCGTTTTACTAACTGCTGTGTGTGTGTTTCAAAGTAAGCACACTGCTATGCATTGCTCTGCTATGCAAAGCCACACAAAGCAGTTTGCAGTTCTCTCCCTCCGTCGGTAATGCTCCTCGACCACCGGGTGCCGGTGAGTAATCACCGGCCGGGACCCAGTGATTGACAGCTATATCCACGAATAGCAGCGCGGGTAGGGCGCATGCATACCCAGAAATGCAAAATCATGTATATATACACATGATTTGTGCAACTCTGCCGCCCTGTAGCATTATATTTGCTAGGGGGAGTGGTTTAATGTGTATATTTAGCCTGTCTGCTTTTGCTTTTTGACACTGCAATGAGGTTTACAAATATCTAGTCAAAGGTTATAAGTAGCATAAGAAATTCTACAGTGGTTTCCTGGTATTGCATGTCTGTATTTTGGAGACCTAATACAGTCACTTACAGCGTTTAAGATGCTACATGTTAAAGATTGTTTCTCTTTTTTTTTTTTAAAACCTAATAAGAACCCTAAGCTGCAGATAAAAAATAGGAAAAGAGATGAGAAGAAACAATGCTTTATATTATACAGAATGTATTATAAGCACATACCTGGGAAATACTGGAGAATGTTAGTTAAAGAGGAACTATACTGGATCTGAGCACCACAAACCAAAAACTGTATTTAATTTTTAATATTGAAAGCAAACTCCCCCATCCATCCATGTCTCCTAGCATTTCTGGCCATGGCCATCTTGAGTAAGGGCAGATGATTCATGAAGCATTTACTTACTGGAATCTATCTGTCCTTTGCTCAAGCATTGACTGAGCTGAGAACCCACCCTCCTCTCCTGAAGACTCCTGGGATGTATGACATCATTTCCCTAGGCATGGAAACCAGGAAGTAACTGACAATTGTAAAATAAAGTTTAAAACAAGTACATACAATATACTTTGCTATCTATTTACTAATGCTAGCAGCATAAGTAAAATAGTCAATGCTGATTGAGAGAGTGAAGTTCCAATTTAAGTAAAAGGAAATAGGCAGCTTAACCTTTATGTGACTTTACCCATATTAACATCAGGAGTGAACAATCTGTGTTTGCCATTCAAACAAACTACTTCTTAAAGAAATGGATGGTAAATGATGGTTCTGGTAAATGAATGCCAGTACATATTTATTGCATCCATTGAAATTAATACAGCAACACTTACTTGATAATGGTTTTCTACACTACTGCGATTTGTTATGAACAAGATCTAACAAAGTTGAAAGGAATTATCAAGTAAGCCTTGTTGCATTGCTTTTATTGGATGTAATAAATATGGACCTTTAGAAATAAAATTTTAGCAAAATTTGCTGATCATACTCTTGAGGAATAGCAGTTATGCCTGGGATTTTATTTCATGAGCCTTGGTTAGGTTGGATACACTGCATCTTCCCCATGTAGTTAAAGTAATCCCACTTGTACCCTATGTGTGGCTCCAGGAATTCAGAAATTGGAATGATCTAACATGATAAAATACAAAATGAAGTGCTTAAATATTCTTCTGTGATAAGTGGTTTGTCCACTTTTAATATTTAAGAACTTCATTTTGTATTTTTCAGATTTTGCTATACTTTCTCATCAGTTGTATTCACGATATTTCATTTGTGACGGACTCATATGTCCCACTCAGGGGCGGACTGACCATTTGGAAACTCGGGCACTGCCCAAGGGCCCGGGGTCAGTAGGGGGCCCCATGAGATTCCCCTGGTACCTTTTTCATAGGCTTTTTTGAGTTTGGTCAAGGACACAGGGGCCCCATGATCCCCTATTGCCCAGGGGGCCCCATGAGTTGTCAGTCCGCCCCTAGTCCCACTATTACTGTGATTTAGTTAATATTTTATTTCTCCCTGATCATTTCCGTGCGTTTTGCCCACGGTCACGGTTTATTGTCTGTTACACCTTTTGGTCCTCATGTTGGACCTTTATTATTTCACCTTTCCCTTCACTCCCATATTCCTTCCATTTACTGATTATGTTATGGTGTATTATCTATTGTCTTCACCTCTCACTATTTGTTTTGGAATGTCTGTGGCATTATTGTGATTAGCACAACATCAGTTTTCTGTTGGTCATCATCATCATCAGTATGGCTTTTATCAGGAGATTTGCAGTGACTGTGCTTTTATTTATTTTAATCATCATCAATCAGCGACCCTTTTGGGGTTACCTGGGATACAATAAAGTGTCACTTGAGTGATAGATGGGGCTACTGACATCACATTCAAGTGTGCCCAGAAGCAGAGTCAGGGTTTGTTTGGGAAGATTGTTAATAAAATGAATACTCTGGAAACAGGGTCTCTTTAAACTTATATTTTAAATTATATTTAAATGACATTTGAATTAAAAGTATACTTTAAATTTATAGTTCACTACCAGGGGGTTGAAAAGTTCCCTGCGAACAGTATATATATAAGCAATGACAGGTTCCTTTTAATGAAAAATGAGGGGTCTAAATTGACTTCTAAGCTCTCCCCTGTGTGCAGTAAAAGGAGATCTGAGTTTGGCATTTTCATAACTGTGTTTATTGTTTGAATAGGTGTTTTTGTAACTGTACAAAAAGCAAAAAATAAAGTAGATTACATACCTAATATTTTGATGAGTGTTTTATGAGAAATCTTTATGGAGGAGCAAATATTTTTCATAGGCATTACCCTTACCTCCTTCATTTTTAGGGAGTTTTACAAAATCTTCTATCCATCCATATTTCTTCAAAATGTAAGATTTACAGCGCCCCCTTGATCCCTGATATGGGTAACTCTGTTCAGTTACCAGTCCTCCTTTACATAAAAAACAGATAAATAATAAATATAAGTAAGCAGTAAGGTAAGTAACTTATTTCAGGGACACTGAAGCATAGTCATATGTTTTAGGCCTCTGCTTATCCACTTAAAGCGGACCTCCACCCAAAAGTAGAAGTTCCACTTTAAGGACTGGTCCCTCGCTCCCTGTTAAGAATTGGCACCTTAGGGACTTTCCACCAGTCCCCTCCTTCCTTCCACCCCTCCCTCCCTTCCTTCCACCCCCTCCTCCCTCCTTTCCTCCACCCCTCCCTCCCGTCTTTCCACCTCTTCCTCCCTTTCTCCCTTCCTTCCACCCCTCCCTCCCTTTCTCCCTTCCTTCCACCCCTCCCTCCCTTTCTCCCTTCCTTCCACCCCTCCCTCCCTTTCTCCCTTCCTTCCTTCCTTCTACCCCTCCCTCCCTTCCTTCCACCCCTTCCTCCATCCTTTCCTCCACCCCTCCCTCCCTTCCTTCCACCCCTTCCTCCCTTCCTTCCACCCCTCCCTTTCTCCCTTCCTTCCACCCCTCCCTCCCTTTCTCCCTTCCTTCCACCCCTCCCTCCCACCCCTCCCTCCTTTTCTCCCTTCCTTCCTTCCACCCTTGCATCCCTTCCTTCCTTCCATTTGCTTTCCTCCTTCCCTTCCTTCATTATGCATAAAACATTTAACAGTGCCATCTCAAGAGATAATTTAAGAGGGCGTGTTTTAAAGGTGGAGCAGGGTAGGGGTTGGGTGTGGCAACTGGTGGTGAGTAACTCTTAAGTCCTGGCTAGTATTCCTGCTGTACACTGTCATTGTACTAATGACACTGGCTGGGAAGGGGTTAACATTAAGGGGCAATCAAGGGGTTCACTGTGTGCCTAATAAGTGTGTTGTGTGTAATATGTGCTGATTTTAATAAGAGATCGCTGATCTGTGTACAGAGCCTTGTGTGTTTTTAAACACGGGGCTCTGTGCTGTGATTGGCTACAGCCAATCAGCAGGTTTCAGCCATAAATCATTGGTCGGGACCTGCTGACAAAATCCTGCTGTAGCCAGTGATATTGCAGATCAGCAGGAGGCACTGCACATGCTCGCCCCTAATCCAGAACAGGCTGGATGTACATATACATTATCCAACCTGCTCATGTCATCCGCCCACAGTAAATGTACTGTGGGCAGGCAGGAACTTTGAAATTCAATTCTCTCATTTTCAAGATTAATAGTCAAAGTATTGTAAAACAATAGGCTTGGGGAGGTGGGCATTGCCAGGCGGAACATGTACCATTTATATTTTTTTTGCTTTACATATCTTTAGCCATGGAGCAGTCCTTTTTAATAATGCTTTGAGCAAAACATTAAAAATTCTCAATTCCATTAAATAACATGTCTGGGGGATACTCTAAATCTGTCTACTGGGCCAGGGATGTGGCAAGGAAGCTCTTGCCCCCCTGGCTAGGTACCACCCCCATGGTGAGGGCATGTGGCCTGCAATTGTTCAGGAGGGGGGTGGCTCACACTCACTGCCAATTCCTTTCCTGGCCAGCCAGCTTGCATACTCAAAATGTGGGGTTCCCATAGAATCAATGCCACAGCATTATCCTAGATAGATGTATGGTATACATTTTAAGATGAGCAGCACACTTTTTTGTGTTTTTTTTTTGCATGTGACCCCTCTCAACGTTTGTTCCACACCCCTATCTTAGATAAGGATCTGGTATGGTTTTTGTGGGAAATTCATGTTTTTTTTTCTCTTGCACAGTGTCATTAGTTGATATACTGCACCAACAACTGATGACTGTGCAGCCACCACTGTGCTAGCAACCAATGACTTCATCAGTTGCCAGGACACAGGCAGGCTGTTCTACACAGCATCCTTAGTTGCTAGGACACAGATGACACAGTAGGAAGTTGTCATTTACTGATGGTATTATACAGCCTTTAAATTAATGACTTCCTGCTGCAGCTGCAGCCAAGGTTTGTGTGGGTGAAAAGGCTATTTCTAACTATTTAGTTCTCTCAGTTAGCGAATTATGAGCAGAGAGAGTTCAGTGAGTATCCTGCATGGCCACAAACCAGAACCTTATCACTAATGACGAGCAAGATTTTTTTTTCAAACAAATTAGTAAATATTTTGATGTCTCACCTTCCTTTAATACAACCATATATGCATCCCAGGCATAACCTCCAGCACACCCAGCATCACATGGACCACAATCAATAATTTCTGGAAATAGAAAATGAACAGAATTAAAACATGTGCAGCATGAGTATAGGCTAGAGGGCAAAGGCATGAATAAGACAACTATAAAGAGAAACATATATCCTCTACTATATATTATTTCCACGTGTCATAATTACACACATTTATGTATCATGTATTATGTGTCAGTGCTATGTATACCTTATCTGTTTGTTTTTGTGGGCCTTAGTTAAATATTATGTTGGCTTAAGTTTCACTGGGAAACTCCAGAGCTGAAACTTCCCCCACCAGGAAGTTTCAGTTGGCCAAGTGACGTCATTGTACAAGGCAGAACCAGAAGTGAGCCATATTCTTACATGTATTCATGTTGATGTTTTTTGGGCAATATACATGTTAAAGAAGTGATCATTCTTTGTGCACTGGATATAATTCACTGGATTTGTTGAAGTCGAAGTGTTGGTGGAGATCTTATGAAGATTGGCATATCTGGTGAAACTGAGATCACTGGCCCTACTTAAGGAGTAAAGCACATCTAGACCTTACTTTCAGTGGGTCAAATATTGAGATAAGCAGGTGGTGTTACATGTGGTGTATTTAGTAATAGGAGTCATCTGCACATAGTGCGAAGCAACGGACTTGCTGGTGCTGCACAGAGACATTTTTTCACTTGACTTTTTATTGGATAATATATGGACAACTGTATTTGCAATCTGAGCACAGATTGAACAGAATTAGAATGTACATATGATTATGCACTATGATTGGTTCAAACAGTGAATAGTAATTGTATGTATTACGTTGCTTTGCACTTGTTTTGGTTTTAAAATAATTTGGTAGAAGTGGCTTTTCAGCGTTACCCTATATAAACCAAACCCTACCCCTAGTGAACCTTATTCAGAAACACTGGTGAATTAAACTATTATGGATAATGAATGGTACTCATGGATCATTATTATCTACATTACTTGTGTTGTAATTTCCACTTTAAGAAACAACCCTACATTTGCTCTACATTTAAAGTAGAACTATAGGCAAAACTTATTTTTTTTAATTGTGGATACAGCAAAGGAGAGTTACAACCCCTGTCAGATTATTTTCGCCATCTGTGTCCCATTGCGGAGATTTCCCTTCAATTCCTGTTCCATAGCGAAACAGGAAGTGAAATCCCTGAAAATTAAGGGAACTCCTTGGGGACCCCCTAGGTCACCAGAACTAGTGTCTCTATTGAAAGATTTCCTCTCTATTACTCTTCTAGAGACAACCTTAAAATTTGGATTTTCTTTTACTTTCATTTTCAATGATAATGATAAACAGGACAAATAGGGATGGTGAATCTCCTTAACATGGGCACAGAAAGCAGTGAAAGCTGACAGTTGTTCCAATCCGTCTCCAAAACTAAAAAAAAGGTTTTGCCTTTAATTAAACTTTAACATCAGATTTTTAAAAATAAATTATTGCCCTATTCTAGCATGATAGAATATGTCCCCAATGAAATATACTACACGTCTGTGGCTAAATCTAACACATTAATTCATTTTGAATATATAAAATTTAACCTTGGACAAATAAGCTTTCATTTAGGCCTCATTCACACCATGCGTGAAGAAAAACTGATGGAAACTGATGCACAGATTTCACTTAAAGAGGCATCAGTTCATATCAGTTTTCATGCAAGCTTCAATGAGTTTCATACACATTGCAGATTCCTGCGCAGAAAAAAATCTGCACATGATACCAATGTTATGGTGAGAATAGGGCATATAGAGAACAATAGATTTCATTGTGCCCTTGCATCTCTGCATCATAGTGTGAATGAGTCCTTAAATATATTCCTTAATAGCTGTAGCATACAAAATCCTTGTGTGCCCCATATGCCTTTGAAAACCCAGCTATAATCATATAAAAGTAACAGTGCTACACATAGTTTGAACAGAGAACAGAATTGTGCTAGGAGCCCAGAATGCGCACCCACTTCTCAAGGGGTGAATAGAGGACCAATCACCCTGCACAATTATGTATATTTCTTGCAAGCACCATGCCTTTCAGAACCAGGAAACCTAAACATATTTTTACAGACAGATTAAACATAGCATATTATTTATAATAAAAAAGGTAAAACCCTTCACTATCAGACTTACGTTGAACTGACAAATTCATTGGATATCCACGAATTGCCCACAGTGCTTCAATGTTTCCCACAGAAGCAAAAGCCCAACATGAACCACAATCACCCTGCAGACATATATTAAAAGGGAGTCTAAACATAACTGGGAAATTATATAAAAATGCCAAGCCAATCCACATTCAGGAATTAGTAAGCTAACTAACAAATTAGCATTATAGATAACAGATGGGAACAGTGCCCCTAGAACCAATATCACATAAAAGGAAATATAACACCAAAGAAATATATATAAAGAAAGATATATTAGAAAGAGCCGCTATCTCACCCCTGTGGCGCAGGGTAATCAATCTAAAAAACAAAGAAGGCAGCGCTCTTCAAAATATTATATCTCTAAATGAGTGAACTCAAAAAGTATTATAATGGGAGTGTCATCCAACATCCTCCTGGAGGACATCGGATGGTGAAACGCGTAGGATTGGTGACGTCACCACGTATGGGTGAGCTGCCGTTGTCTGCTTAGACCGGACAAAAACCTATTATAGTGATTTCTTATGCTTGTGATGCTAGTGTCAGTTCTGACACTGGTTAATGTGAGTGGTTTTAACACATTTTTGCATTCAATAAAGCCTAGATGGTTTTACACTATGTAAATTCCTTTTTTCTTCCTCCATGTCCTATTCTGATTATATGAGGAGCTAATTGCTATTTGAAGGAGTTTCTATTAGCTGGTGTGTGTTGCTGCAGATCGTTGCACCCAGAGCACAATAGCTGGTTTATAATCTTACCAGCATGGAGCTCTGGTGAGTGGATCCAATTCATTTGGTTGTGGATTTTCACATTTTTTTGATTCACATTGTTTGAGAAGTTTAAAGAGAATTCATTGGTTCATGAATACGAATTTGTTAGCACTTTTTATTTATTAATTTATTTATATAATTTATGGACTTTTTGTTGGACACTTATTTATATATTTTTTCACTGATTTGGAAAAAAACATTTTTGATTGACTTGTTTGTCACATTCATCTGATATTATTTGCTATATGATTTATTCACATTATAGTACTTTTTGAGTTCACTCATTTAGAAATATATTATTTTGAAGAGCGATTCATGGGAAGGTAGCAATAAGAGAACAATAAAAACAGAATAATATGTATGTATAATAAAAGTTTTATTACAGACAATAGTCTATGTGAAATTATTAACTCTTATGCCTGTAGTTTTGCTGTTCAAAGGAAAGTTCAATTGTGCTCTAGCAACAACCTTTGAGCAGCATATAGTATGGACAAGGGTTAATAGAAGTAATTAAAAATAATTAGTTGATTAGGGGTTTAACAAACGTTTAGAGACAATACAAATACAATTTAACATTAATAGGGAGTAGTGCTTAAAAAAAGGCTTGTAACAAGATCTAAACCCCTGGGGTGTTGGTTTTCTACCCAACTAATGGAAGTCATGTATTAGGAGCAAGTATATTGTTGAATAGAAAACATTTTGCTCTGAGAACAAGATTGGCCTCTTTGGGTGTAGGTATGAAAAGTAAAATAGCTCTTTGATTCAAAAACAATTTGATTTGTTACAGTTTCAAACATAAGTAAAGATTCAAAATATATTTAAATGTATAAAAGGTATAAAAGGTACACGTAGGGTTGACAGAAATTTCATGTGAGGGGGTATCTTGTGAACATCAGAAAAATCTAAGTAAGCCATCTTGATATCTAATTGCTGAGCCTTCATATGCATTATGGTGGATTATTATTTTTCTCTAGAGGCCGAGTAGCAATCTAATATAATGTAAACTTGTTTATTATAAATTATTTAAAAAAATAATTTTACATTGCAAAAATTGGTACAGTATGATACATTACCACCACAAAGATCATTATTCATGTGTATAGGTTAATGACATTCCTGAAACAGTTGCTTGCTATGTATTCTGACAAAGCATACATTTTGGTACAGTTTGTGTATTTCTCACCTGGAATTTGGCTTCTGAAATGACACCTGCTTTGCGCCAGTCACATGATAATTGTTTTGGTGGGGCCTCTATTTTATGCTCTGTCAAATTATCTGGAGGCAGTGCAAGAACTGGATTCAAATGATATCTTGCAAATTCTTCATCTATAGGTACATAACAAATTCAAAAAACAGTAAAGAGATGATGATTCAGCCAAATACATGTTAAAGAGCAATGGCTGTAAAAAAATGATATATCACCTGTGAGGTCACTAAATTTTGTGACACCATACTTTGCTGTCCCCAGTTCCTCCTTCTGTAAACGCGCTGCCTCTTTCAGGTTTTTGGAGAATATGGATAGTCGATAATGAAACTCTGTAACAAAGGTAGGTTAACAGTTCAAGAATGATAACTCATGTGATGCCTAATATACAGTGTTAGAAACTCAGTCTATAAAGAAAAAAAAGTAAACCTAAAAAACTGTACTGCTGACTTTAAAAAACAGCCGCTCGCCTGTCCCTCGGTCCCACGGTGTGTCCCCTGCTGCCCGTTTTACCGGCCGCCTTCTCTCCCTGGGCGCATCTTCAGTGTGGGCACCCGGCTGTGACAACTTGCGGATTCACAGCTGGGTACCCACTGCACATGCACGAGTAGCGCTGCGCTTCCTGAATGGTCCTGTATCTTCTGGGACCTGTCACGTGTCCTAAAAGACTACAGGGAGGGAGGACACCTTCCAGTTCCGATGTCCTTTGATCCAGCAGTGTCCTCACCACAGCCAATTCCACCAGCCGTTCTCTCTCCCCGGTGAGGGCATTTTAAGTGTGTGCACTCGGCTGTGACAGCTTGCGGCTTCACAGCCGGGTGCTTACTGCGCATGCACGAGTAGCGCTGCGTCTTGTGAATGGTCCCGTAGTCTTCTGGGACCTGTCACGTGTCCCAAAAGACTATGGGGAGGGAGGGTAGGAGGACAACTTCTGCTTCCAATCACCTAGGCGATCGGAGTGGAAGTGGGAGCAGGTACCTGTCAAATTCGGGTACCCGCTCCTCCCTGCCCCCCTAAGGTGCCAATCCTTAATGGGGTGCGGGGGACCAGTATTTAAAGCGGAACTTCCCCTTTTGGGTGGAGCTCCGCTTTAAGTCCTTTAGCTATTATAACTGTCAAAAATGAAAACATATGCAGATGTCACCATTTCATATTCAATAACTAGCTAGTACATTCAGTGCAGACAGCTCAAAAGTCAACAGTTATTAGAAATACATGGGGGAAGATTTACTAAAACGGATGCAGTCAGAATCTGGTGCAGCTGTGAATGGTAGCCAATCAGCTTCTAAATTCAGCTTGTTCAATTAAGCTTTGGCAACAAAACCTGGAAGCTGATTGGTTACTATGCAGAGTTGCACCAGATTTTGCACTTTACAGGTTTAGGAAATAACCCCGTGGTATACAAAAGCCTCTATTTTCCATCTTTCAGTTCAGAATTACAGGAAATTACAAGATCATAAAAGACCAGCAGTTTGGAGGATAGGGTTGGGTTGGAGATTTAGGTTAGGGGTTAAGGTTAGTGTTGGGTTTTAAGGGAGTTAGGTATTAAGTTAAAGTAAACGTAAAGTGAACATATTATTTTATGCTTTTAGTCAGGTTTTATTGCTGTCTGTGTCCCTGCTGGGGAAATTCACTCCCCTATAGCTCTTGGTGACCAGTACAGAAAGTGATGGGTAATCCACAATTTGCGTTGTCAGAGAAAGAAGAAGGAAGGATATTTTTTCAAGAGGTCAGCTATTCTGGTGACAAGTGATGGGACACTATCCAAAGCGAAAAACAAGTATTTTCACTAAATACACCTTTTCTGCCTTGTGTTTTGTGTTACGTTTTGCACTTGCTTCTTTTATGTGTTTTTGATGCATTTTGCAGGTTTTTATTTTTTACATTTTTTTTATTTTTCTTGTTGCTAGGCAATTTAAAATGCATCAAAAACACATCAAAAACCCAATACATGCTTTTCTGCAGCGTTTCCATTGAATTCCCTGAACCTTTCCAAAAAACGCTCCAGGTGAAAACACACAGATGCAAACATATCCCATAGGAAATCATGCTAAATGGACTGTACTGCATTTCTGCAAAATGCAAAATGCTTAGGTGTGAATCTAGGGAAAGGAAAAGTAGGGTCCAAGCTCTTTTGGCCCCTTTTCTCCTGTGGGTCACAGGTGTGAGCTTTGTTCTGCACTCCTGTGACACATTTTCAGCCGATCGAGCGCTTAAGTCTGCTGAGGTCACTTAGCCAGTCCAGACTCTGGAGGGATCCCAACTTTCATGTCAAGATCCACCCAGATGCCTAGCCTGGCAGCTGGCTCAGCCTCTCAGCATACTGCGCCGGCCCCCCTCCACAGCCCAGTGCTCTATTGAGCAATGGAGGGGCAAACCAGAAAGCCAATGATTGACAGTCACCAGCTCTTTGCAGAGTGAAGACTGAAAACTGAGCGATCAGTAGTCTTTGACCACTCAGTTCACGGTCTTAGAAATGGCGGGGACAGATGCAGCATTGGACCAATTCTGCGTCCACCAAAGTGAGGATAAATTGTTTTTTGTAGAATCATGAAATTCTCTTTTAGGTATTAATGTTATAGCGATAGTGAACTGCACCAAAAAAAATTGGGCCCTGGGCAGATTATGTCATAATGTGCTAGCATGCACCTCATACTAGCACAATATGACAGAGTTACCTGAAAATTAATCCCTCTAGTGGACCACTGTCACCGCTGTAGGTGTTTTTATCTTCACCCGGTCTTCCTTCCAGGTTTGCAAGCTTCGGTCAAGCCATAATGATGTCACTCCCGCGCATGCGCTTGTACAGAGTTCTAAATGGTACACCCCATATAGAGCCCAGTGCACATGCTCAGGTGACGTCACTGGCTGCTGCTGCTGTTAAAATACATATTTCCTAAACGGTGCATGTTTAGGAGATATTTTCTGTACCTATAGGTAAATATAAACTTTGTGAATTTACTACCACTTTGAGGTTGAGTGTCAGCAGGTAATTTTCAGGGATTCAGGTTAAAGGTTAATGTTAGGGTGAAGTTAATGGTTTAGATTATAGTAAGATTAAGTTAGGGGAGATTAAAGTGAAACTTTACCAATTTTTAAGTAGAGGTTCAATAGCTCACAGAGAACCACACATGGAGGCAGAAAAACACAGTAAGAAACAATTTAATAAAAATAGATAACAGGGTCATTAAGCAGTGGATGTGCATAGATTATTTTTGTAGAATAAGGTCATCATTTAGTACCATTTTAAGTCAGACTTTTTAGCTCTTATGGGTAAACTTGTTCCATTTAAGGGACTCAAAGGAGTTGATTTACTAAAGGCAAATAAGCTGTCCGCTTTGCGTGGGAAGTTGGAGTGTGTAAGGCAATTTTCCCCAAACCTTAGAGAATGTGGTGACAATTCACTTTGCAAAGCATCCCCAGTCACATGCAATGAAAATAGAAAAAAATTTAATTTTTTTTCGCTAATGATTGGATGATGGACATTAGTAGAGCTTCACCTCATTCCCCTCTGGGAAAAATCCCACTGCACAATGCAACTTTGCTTCCAAAGTGAACAGTCTATTTGTCTTTAGTAAATCAACCCCTCTTTGTGTCACTCACCTGGAGCAAGCCCTAAGGACTTTCAACTTAAAGTGACACTAAACGATGGCCTTATTCTCCAAAAATATTCCATTCACATCCACTATGTAATGGCCCTGTAATCAATTTTGTATGAAATTTTTTTTACTGTGTTTTTTTGACTTCTGGTAACATCAGCTATGAGCTCCTGACTCTGTCAATGAATGGTAAATGTGAAAAAACAGAGAATTTTATAGTTAGATATTACAAGTTTTAAAACTATTCTCCGTGTAACTGGTAGATGCTGGAGCAACCAACTAAAATGAGAATAACCAATAAAAGTCAGTAAAGTCAGTAAAGGTATAGAATTAGCTCAGCTTTAGATATCTTTTCTATAAATGTTCTAAGATTTACTTTTTAACCGCTCTTCTGTGGTTAACAATAAAACACCATATAATGGCATATAATCAGTATAATGACATATCAGGCAATCTGGGGATTTGAGGTTCCAGATACAAGTTGTGGCTATTGTCACTTACAAGACAAGTAATGAAAACACAGAATTATTACCTTCTAAAGCCCAGGCAGTTACCCCACCCACCGAAACAATATAACTTCTAATTAACTGCTGCAGAAATGTAAGAAAACAGCTCATCTAGAAGCCTGTTTACTTACCTAATTCCATGTTCATGTGGTGCACTGGGCCCTAAATCTTCTATCTTCTGGACTAGACAGGTCTCCACATTGTTGCCTGGGTGGCATGGACACTTCCCAGTATTCTATCAGGACAACTGGTCTAATGACTTTACTACAAGGAGACGGGTCAGTGGTGGGCACAGATTGCAGAGCTGGATACCCAGTCCACTCCCACAAGAAGCACTGGCAAAGGACATGTTATAGCAGGCTAATGTAAGTCATAAATAGCATTGCAAGCTTTTTTTTTTGTTCTTCTTAGATGGAGTTGAAGGGGGGGTATGGATGAAGTTGGGGGTTAAGAAGTATTAAACCCTTAGCCATTTTTTGGCTTAACACATTGAGCTGCCTACTCAGTAAGATAATACATCAGCTGCTGAAAGTGCCTAAAAATATGACTGTTTAATATCACTTTAATTTTGTCTGGAGATGGAATTTAATGTAATGTCAGCAACCTGAAATAAGTCAAAGTTATAAATAACATATTTCCAGTAACAAAAAAATAAGCAATGGTAAATTGGAAGGAATATACTGTACATGATTGTATTAATGAAGTGCTTACCTTCTTTACTCTGATAGTTCTTACTGAATTTCTGGTTAAAATTCTCAAACTGTGCCTAGAAAGCAAGAAATCAAACTATAGAACATCCAAATAATTTACTATACTAGATCTATATAGGTACGCATACATTCCGAATGCAAACAACATTTTTAGAGAATCAGAATAAGGGAACAACAGAAAACACAGAAAGGAAATATCAATGCAATAAATTACCCGATAAGAGGTCTCAGAGACAACTTCTAGAGAAAGCACTATTATGAAAGATAGAAAACACAAGAGTGCCATCTTATCTAATTAAATCTGGCTAATGCAACTGTGATCACTCCTTTTATAAGGAATAAAATACGGAACTAAAAGATAACAGGAACAAAAATATATATAGAGAGAGAGACAAAAAAGGAAGTAGGATTATCACCTTTTCTTAAGAATTATTTTCAAAACTATTTTCCCTTCTGGTACCTTTCATCGAAATATATCCAGACAGAAATGAATTATTGGGGTGACAAATGATATGTGTTAATATATTAACCCCCTAAAGGGGTGTTCCCAGCTGCCCCTAAAAAGTGAATGCGACACTTGCAATGAATTAGTGATGAATAGATGGAGCTGTGTTCAAATAGGGTAAGTAGCATAAAGTGTAGGTATGCACCCTATACTCCCCATAGAATAGCTAAATGATTAGTTTTGTGGATGAATACCAATAATTAAATATCAAACAATACATATACCAAACATAAATGAATTAAGAAATATAAAATGATTGGATATTCCCAATTTTATAAAACGTCCTTATGCATCCACCAAATGTTGCATGAATTCAAATTGTGACAGTCCTTCTTGGAAGGACTGAAGACGCCGCCAGGCAAAACATACATCGAAGAAAGCGTGATACCGTCATATCCGGGCTCCAATGATGTCACGTCGGCCATCTTTGATCTAAAATATACAGGCAATACATGCTGGTGGCGGCTTTCCAGGCACAGTGGCGTCCCTAGGGTTGGTGTCACCCAGTGCGGTAACACTTGGTGACACCCTCTCCGACGATCCCCGCAGGATGGATCGGATCTGCGAATTGAGCATAATGGATCGGAGTCCAATCCATTATCCTCCCCAATCCGCAGATCCGATCCATCCTGCGTCGATCATCGGCTTGCAACCTAACTGATCTCTCCACCAGCTCATTAGAAAGGTAAGTTTAAAAGCAAGCCCCTCTCTCTCTCTCTGCCTTCTCTCTCTTCTCTCTCTCTGCCCTCTTTCTCCCCCTCTCCCCCCTACCTACTACATGAGGCTGCAGTGCTGTAACCAGGGTCGGGGGATTACACACTGACCTGCTGCATACTCTACCTACCCCTCCAGCTCTCCAACTTCAGCACCCGTGGCAGGGATGTGGACCTGCCCCTCTGCTGAAACTCCGAGGAGGAGAGGTGTCCGAAGTGCCTGCCTCACTGTCTGTCCCCTCAATGCTTCCTTATTTCAAAAGCGGCACATACAGGGACGGACTGAGCCTCTCATGGGGCCCTGTAGTGACCCGGGCCCTCGGGCAGTGCCCAAATGGTCAGTCCGCCCCTGGTGGAGTGGGTCCGGTGTCACCCCATGGAAAAGGTGTCACCCAGTGTGGCGCGCACCCCCCCCCGCACCTGCCTAGGGACGCCCTGGCCTAGGCACCTTATCATGTGAGTGCATTGAGTTTGTTACTATTCCTACTCTTGGAACATTAAATACTACACTTAGATCATCATTACTGTTGTGGTTTTTTTTTAGTAATATCACATTGAAAGCCAGGATTATCTGAATCTCTTCAACTATTATTTGGGGAATATATTGGAAACTATACATCAGTCCCTCTGGCTATCCATCCTGGAAGTGCTGGTATTGGTGATCATATGGGGAGGAACCTACAGTGATTTATAACACACAATGCGATATATGACAACTGTAATGGGGGTCATATAGGTCTGGTGAGTAATCCATTCATTTGCTTTTTGCACTGAGGTGTGGATACATGGATTTCTATGTCACTAAATTTTGAAGTCAAAGAAGGCCTGTCACAACTTGAATTCATGCAGCACTTGGTGGAATCATAAGGACATTTTATAAAATTGGGAATAACCAGTCACTTTATATTTCTTAATTCATTTATGTTTGGTATATGTATTGTTTGATATTTAATATTGGTATTCATCCACAAAACTGAATAGATAGGCACAGCGCCTGTCTATTCATCACTAATTCATCAAAATATATCCACTCTTCCTGGTGCTCAGCCCAAACTACCCCACATCATGCTCCTTGCTCCTGTGGTCTTTTCTAGCAGGGAATAAGTACAAGTATTCTTACTGATGTTATATACTTTATATAATGAATATAACGTCTTTGGTTAGACTGTGAAAGTAGAATCAGCACTGTGATGAGCTCATCTTTCAGTCGCTTTGCTTTCTCTCCCTTTCAGCATGTTTCATCTCAGAACATGAACTGATTGCCTCCTTGTAGTACTTCTTACTCTCACAGACTGCAAACGTACCAGATACCAGGTCAGATTTAGGATCTTTTAAATATACTTTTAATGGTGTATTAATGATTACAGGGATGCATTAAAGTGATATTAAACCCCCCAAAAAACTTTCATTACATTGCAGCTTTCCAATTCTTAGATATGATGGCCTCATTAGTTTTCTTTTTGAGGCTTTCTTTCTTCTATTTTCAACTGGTGATCCTGCCAGTAAGTCTGTTGTTTTTTGAAAGCAGAAGCTCTCTTGCAGATGTAACAGTAAAATTGTAAGTTGAGACAAACCATTTACCACTGACAGGGTTACCATGACTGGCTTTTATTTTATTTTGTAAAACCTTTATCTCAAAAGGAAAAACTGTTTGCTGCAACTGCTTATAAAGTCTTAGCTGGAGTTTGTTAGTGTATTTAAATCTGCTAGTACATCTAACACTCTCCTTCCCCCAGACTGACAATGCTGCTGTCCAAATATGCCCCCTGTGCTCCTTTATCCAGAGTTTAGGCACTCTGTATGTAGGCAGGTGCCTATTGTAAAATGTTACTATATTGTTTGTATTGTGATTTCGGTGTTGCTTTACATTTTTTAGCTGATTGCTGCAGGGGCCGGGTTAGGTGTGACTTCTTTCTCTGCAGGGATGTCATAGCCTATCTTTCTGGGATATATATATCTACAGAAGACTGATCCCAGCAAGGAATAGATTTGTAAGGACCACCTGCTGTGTTGTGATTTATCTTCTTTACTATTTCTCCCTCCAATTGGCCCGTTCATCAGGGATCCACGTTCTCTGAACTTCCTAAAGGCAACAATCATCTATGACCAATGTCAAACAAGTGTGATGCCATGTTCTGCAGGGATGGAAGAGGGCTGATGAGAGAAATGTTCTGCAGGGATGGAAGAGGGCTGACAAGAGAAATGTTCTGCAGGGATGGAAGAGGGCTGACAAGAGAAATGTTCTGCAGGGATGGAAGAGGGCTGACAAGAGAAATGTTCTGCAGGGATGGAAGAGGGCTGACAAGAGAAATGTTCTGCAGGGATGGAAGAGGGCTGACAAGTGAAATGTTCTGCAGGGATGAAAGAGGGCTGACAAGAGAAATGTTCTGCAGGGATGGAAGAGGGCTGACAAGAGAAATGTTCTGCAGGGATGGAAGAGGGCTGACAAGAGAAATGTTCTGCAGGGATGGAAGAGGGCTGACAAGAGAAATGTTTTGCAGGGATGGAAGAGGGCTGACAAGAGAAATGTTCTACAGGGATGGAAGAGGGCTGACAAGAGAAATGTTCTACAGGGATGGAAGAGGGCTGACGAGAAATGTTCTACAGGGACGGAAGAGGGCTGACAAGAGAAATGTTCTACAGGGACGGAAGAGGGCTGACAGGAGAAATGTTCTACAGGGACGGAAGAGGGCTGACAAGAGAAATGTTCTACAGGGATGGAAGAGGGCTGACAAGAGAAATGTTCTACAGGGATGGAAGAGGGCTGACGAGAAATGTTCTACAGGGATGGAAGAGGGCTGACAGGAGAAATGTTCTACAGGGATGGAAGAGGGCTGCCAAGAGAAAGGTTCTACAGGGACGGAAGAGGGCTGACAAAAGAAATATTCTACAGGGACGGAAGAGGGCTGACAGGAGAAATGTTCTGCAGGGATGGAAGAGGGCTGACAGGAGAAATGTTCTGCAGGGACGGAAGAGGGCTGACAGGAGAAATGTTCTACAGGGACGGAAGAGGGCTGACAGGAGAAATGTTCTACAGGGACGGAAGAGGGCTGACAAGAGAAATGTTCTACAGGGATGGAAGAGGGCTGACAAGAGAAATGTTCTACAGGGATGGAAGAGGGCTGACAGGAGTTATGTTCTGCAGGGATGGGAGAGGGGTGATAGATCATAATGTCCTCAACCTATCACACTTAGCCCCCTCAAAGTGTGCAAATGAGAATGTGCATTGAAGGACAGTATTTACACAGAGGGGGGCAATATGTACAGGGGAATGGAGCAGTGTATGCGGGGAGGAGGCATTGTGTATGGAGGGGGACAATGCATGCAGGTGAAAAAGGAGTGTAGGAGAAAAGGGGAGCAGTGTGTACAGAGGAAAAGGGGATAGTGTTTACATGATTGAGCAGGATCTCTTCAGGGGAAAATGGGGGCAGGGTGTAAGAGAGGCAGTGTGTGAATTTAATTTGCTCTAAATCCCAGGCTTCTTCATTGTTTCTAATCAGAATTTTTTAAGCCATGGCCAATATTCATTTATAACATAACCACACCCAGGTTTCAGCGTGAGGCGCTATGCGCACCACAAGTAAGAGGTTCTCAATTTTAGAACTTAAGAATGAAGAACACTTTAGAGAACCTCTGACTTGTGGTGCGCATAGCGCCTCATGCTAAAAGCTGGGTGTGGTTATGTTATAAAGGAATATTGACCATGGCTGTTTCATTGGCAGGGCAATCCTCTAGTATCTCATTTGACCCAGAGTGCAGCATGAGTGCCTTCTGCAGCCAGTCAGTGACCCCAATGATGGGGCACTATTCCTCCCACACTGACACTAATGATGGAGCACTATTACTCCCACACTGACACTAATGATGGGGCACTATTCCTCCCACACTGACACTAATGATGGGGCACTATTCCTCCCACACTGACACTAATGATGGGGCACTATTCCTCCCACACTGACACTAATGATGGGGCACTATTCCTCCCACTGACACTAATGATGGGGCACTATTCCTCCCACACTGACACTAATGATGGGGCACTATTACTCCCACACTGACACTAATGATGGGGCACTATTCCTCCCATTGACACCAGTGATAGGGCACTATTCCTCCCACTGACACCAATGATAGGACACTATTCCTCCCACTGACACCAATGATGGGGTACTATTCCTCCCACACTGACACTAATGAAGGGGCACTATTACTCCCACTGACACCAATGATGCTTACATAGCTGACCCCTCCTTCAGCCCGGGCTCCCTCCCTCTCCCATCCACAGCCAGCATAACTGCCTGCAGCAGCACCATCTGCTCTTCCCAGATCCCGGCTGCACGGCCCAGACACTTACCTTACTGATCACGTGTCTTCCTTGTCCAGCTGCTCTCCTCCTCTTCACCGGCTCCCTCACTCTGATCAGCTTCCTCTTGCTGCCGCTTGGCTCCTCCTCTCTGCCTGTGTGCTTTCCCTGGGCTAAAGATCTGGAGGCCAATCACAGATGAGGAGGCAGAGCTTGCAGATGGAGGGACAGGCTGCCATAGGCCGCCCAATGATCCCGGGGTGTGGCCAGATAAGAGAGGGGCAGAAGGAAAATTCCTGCCCACATTGCACTGGCATCTGTGATCCATAATCATCCATCCGGGAAATTAGGACACCAGACACCCTCTCTACTCCTCCAGCAGAGCCTTTGAGGATTGGATAGAAGTGGGATACAGGTAAGATACATAACAGCACCTGTCCTAAGTGTCACTTCTGTGGGAAGGGGGGGCGGCAGCGATGCGCCACCCCCCTGAAAAGTGCCACCCTAGGCAAATGCCTTGTTTGCCTCGTGACAAATACGTCCCTGCCTGCAGCCAGTGCCGGTTTCAGACCTTGGGGGGGCCTATGGCACTTTGTATGCGGGGGCCCCTTACCATAGAAATTAAATTATATGACAAAAAAGTGAGGTGAAATGAATGAAAAACTGCATTTGTTATAACAAAAAATAAGTTAGGTTCTGAAGAAGACACTGATTTTTCTTCCCTCAATTTTATTGACTGTAAGAATACACATTACACAGGTAATTGGAACTGGCAAGTCATACATCACTGTTACAGTGCTAAGCATAAATGAGTACACCCCTTTGGAAAAGTAAGATTTTAATATTTCAATGTAAAATACCCCAAAAGAACAGCATGGGACTTTACTGGTACGGTATAGGACAGACTTACATATATAAAAAATTACACATTTTATTGAATACAACATAAACTTGACTTGTTTAAGAACAATACACGACTAACCAGCCCAAGTGTATCAGCAATGTTTTCTATAACATTATCCTCCAAAGGGTTGACGCGTTTCACTTGTTAGCTTCCTCAGGACTAGAGATGAGCGAATCGAAGTAGGCGAAGTGGAATTCGCTTCGAATATTAGAAAAATTTCGAAAAATCCGAAAATAAGCAGACTTCGGATGTGCGAATCGAAATTTTTCCTAAAATGGCGGCGACATGTGCGGCGACGGAGCGGGGATGTCTGGGAAGGCGCGCAGACAAGGCGCGCTGACCCATAATGCATTCATTCATGACATGTGATCGCATTAGCCAATCAGCAGCCAGCCAGCCAGCACTGTGTAATGCTCGAGCTATAAATGGCGGCCATTTTAGAATTCTCCATTTGCCTCCAGTCATTCAACAGAGGCAGACCTGGCTGTATTCAGGGAGAGAGTTAGGGACACAGAAACGTTACTTAGGGACATAGAAACGTTAGTTAGGGACACAGAAACGTTACTTAGGGACACAGAAACGTTACTTAGGGCCACAGAAACTTTACTTAGGGACACAGAAACGTTACTTAGGGACACAGAAACGTTACTTAGGGCCACAGAATCGTTACTTAGGGCCACAGAAACGTTACTTAAGGCCACAGAAACGTTACTTAGGGCCACAGAATCGTTACTTAGGGCCACAGAATCGTTACTTAGGGCCACAGAAACGTTACTTAGGGCCACAGAATTGTTACTTAGGGACAGACACAGAATTGTTACTGAGGGACACAGAATTGTTACTGAGGGCCACAGAACTGTTACTTAGGGCCACAGAAACGTTACTTAGGGCCACAGAATTGTTACTTAGGGACAGACACAGAATTGTTACTGAGGGACACAGAATTGTTACTGAGGGCCACAGAACTGTTACTGAGGGCCACAGAAACATTACTTAGGGACACAGAATTGTTACTCAGGGACAGACACAGAATTGTTACTTAGGGACAGACACAGAATTGTTACTGAGGGACACAGAATCGTTACTTAGGGCCACAGAAACGTTACTTAGGGCCACAGAATTGTTACTTAGGGACAGACACAGAATTGTTACTGAGGGACACAGAATTGTTACTGAGGGCCACAGAACTGTTACTTAGGGCCACAGAAACGTTACTTAGGGCCACAGAATTGTTACTTAGGGACAGACACAGAATTGTTACTGAGGGACACAGAATTGTTACTGAGGGCCACAGAACTGTTACTGAGGGCCACAGAAACGTTACTTAGGGACACAGAATTGTTACTCAGGGACAGACACAGAATTGTTACTTAGGGACGGACACAGAATCGTTACTGAGGGACACAGAATCGTTACTTAGGGCCACAGAAACGTTACTTAGGGCCACAGAAACGTTACTTAGGGCCACAGAATTGTTACTTAGGGACAGACACAGAATTGTTACTGAGGGACACAGATTTGTTACTGAGGGCCACAGAACCGTTACTTAGGGCCACAGAAACGTTACTTAGGGACACAGAATTGTTACTCAGGGACAGACACAGAATTGTTACTGAGGGACACAGAATTGTTACTGAGGGCCACAGAACTGTTACTTAGGGCCACAGAAACGTTACTTAGGGCCACAGAAACATTACTTAGGGCCACAGAAACATTACTTAGAGCTACAGAAACGTTACTTAGGGCCACAGAATCGTTACTTAGGGCCACAGAATCGTTACTTAGGGCCACAGAAACGTTACTTAGGGCCACAGAATTGTTACTTAGGGACAGACACAGAATTGTTACTGAGGGACACAGATTTGTTACTGAGGGCCACAGAACCGTTACTTAGGACCACAGAAACGTTACTTAGGGACACAGAATTGTTACTCAGGGACAGACACAGAATTGTTACTGAGGGACACAGAATTGTTACTGAGGGCCACAGAACTGTTACTTAGGGCCACAGAAACGTTACTTAGGGCCACAGAAACGTTACTTAGGGCCACAGAATCGTTACTTAGGGCCACAGAATCGTTACTTAGGGCCACAGAAACGTTACTTAGGGCCACAGAATTGTTACTTAGGGACAGACACAGAATTGTTACTGAGGGACACAGATTTGTTACTGAGGGCCACAGAACCGTTACTTAGGGCCACAGAAACGTTACTTAGGGACACAGAATTGTTACTCAGGGACAGACACAGAATTGTTACTTAGTGACACAGAATTGTTACTCAGGGACAGACACAGAATTGTTACTGAGGGACACAGAACCGTTACTTAGGGCCACAGAAACGTTACTTAGGGCCACAGAAACGTTACTTAGGGCCACAGAATCGTTACTTAGGGCCACAGAAACTTTACTTAGGGCCACAGAAACGTTACTTAGTGCCACAGAATTGTTACTTAGGGACAGACACAGAATTGTTACTGAGGGACACAGATTTGTTACTGAGGGCCACAGAACCGTTACTTAGGGCCACAGAAACGTTACTTAGGGACACATAATTGTTACTCAGGGACAGACACAGAATTGTTACTTAGGGACACAGAATTGTTACTCAGGGACAGACACAGAATTGTTACTGAGGGATACAGAATTGTTACTGAGGGACACAGAACCGTTACTTAGGGCCACAGAAACGTTACTTAGGTCCACAGAAACGTTACTTAGGGCTACAGAAACGTTACTTAGGGCCACAGAATCGTTACTTAGGGCCACAGAAACTTTACTTAGGGCCACAGAAACGTTACTTAGGGCCACAGAAACGTTACTTAGTGCCACAGAATTGTTACTTAGGGACAGACACAGAATTGTTACTGAGGGACACAGATTTGTTACTGAGGGTGTCAGGAATGGACTGGCCAGCAATGGTGGGACTCACCTGCCTTTTGATCTGCAGTACCAGGGCTGGCCAGCGGATGCTCCCAGCAATCAGAGACTCAACTTTGCAGTCAGCTAACACCTGTAACTGATTATGCTGGGGTATTTAAGGGATGGCCAGACCCACAGACTCTGCCTTGGTGTTGTGTTTGTCCTGGGCCCTGTATCCTGTTTCTGTCCTGCATCCTGTTTCTGAACCGCTGCTGACTTCTCCTGCTCTGATCCCGGCTCGCTCCTGACCATCCCTCTGCCTGACCCTCTGTACCACGCTGCTTGCTACCTGTTCTGATCCCTGGCTTGTGACCCTGACCATCCCTCTGCCTGACCCTCTGTACCACGCTGCTTGCTACCTGTTCTGATCCCTGGCTTGTGACCCTGACCATCCCTCTGCCTGACCCTCTGTACTACGCTGCTTGCTACCTGCTGAACCTGGCCTGTGACCCCGACCAATCTCCGCTTGCTCCCCCTGTACCTACCTGCCCTATTGATATTGACCCGGCCTGCCTGACGACGCTTGCTTGTATGTACTGTTATCTGTGGGTGGTTGGTTTAGTTTGTTTGCACTGTATTATGTTTTAGTATTGCACTGCGTTTATGTTTGTATGGTTAGTGTTAATAAATTATATTGTTTATCACATATCTGAAGTCTGCGTTTCCCTGCGTCAGTCACACACCTCTGGTCACACCTGGGAGCCCTGACAGAGGGCCACAGAACCATTACTTAGGGCCACAGAAACGTTACTTAGGGACACAGAATTGTTACTCAGGGACAGACACAGAATTGTTACTGAGGGACACAGAATTGTTACTGAGGGACACAGAATTGTTACTGAGGGACACAGAATTGTTACTCAGGGACACAGAATTGTTACTGAGGGACACAGAATTGTTACTGAGGGACACAGAATTGTTACTCAGGGACAGACACAGAATTGTTACTCAGGGACAGACACAGAATTGTTACTGAGGGACACAGAATTGTTACTGAGGGACACAGAATTGTTACTCAGCGACAGACACAGAATTGTTACTCAGGGACAGACACAGAATTGTTACTGAGGGACACAGAATTGTTACTGAGGAACACAGAATTGTTACTGAGGGACACAGAATTGTTACTCAGGGACACAGAATTGTTACTGAGGGACACAGAATTGTTACTGAGGGACACAGAATTGTTACTCAGGGACAGACACAGAATTGTTACTCAGGGACAGACACAGAATTGTTACTGAGGGACACAGAATTGTTACTCAGGGACAGACACAGAATTGTTACTCAGGGACAGACACAGAATTGTTACTCAGGGACAGACACAGAATTGTTACTAAGGGACACAGAATTGTTACTGAGGGACACAGAATTGTTACTCAGCGACAGACACAGAATTGTTACTCAGGGACAGACACAGAATTGTTACTGAGGGACACAGAATTGTTACTGAGGGACACAGAATTGTTACTGAGGGACACAGAATTGTTACTGAGGGACACAGAATTGTTACTCAGGGACACAGAATTGTTACTCAGGAACAGACACAGAATTGTTACTCAGGGACAGACACAGAATTGTTACTCAGGGACAGACACAGAATTGTTACTGAGGGACACAGAATTGTTACTGAGGGACACAGAATTGTTACTCAGGGACACAGAATTGTTACTGAGGGACACAGAATTGTTACTCAGGGACACAAAATTGTTACTCAGGGACAGACACAGAATTGTTACTCAGGGACACAGAATCGTTTAATTAAAGAGTATGTCAGACAACATGCATAGGAGTGGCAGAGGAGGCAATGTTTTAGGAGCGAGCAGACGTGGCAGCAGAGGAAGGGGTCGAGGCAGCACTAGTCGCAGCCAGAGGCCAGTGCTCCCGATGTCATCCAGCGGTCGTGTCTCCACCGACAACCCTGCCGTCATCGATTGGTTGGCTCGGTCGTCTTCCTCTTCCCAGGTCACCTCTGACACCTACAGCCAACGGTCGGTGGGTACGTCAGACACAACCGTTAGTTGGCATGGCCCGGGAGCAAGCCCACTGAAATCACGTGTCCTCGACCTGCCCCTGTCCTTTGGTGTTCCCTCACCAAGCGAAGTATCGTATGCTGTGGGCTCAGCCCCACTGTACAGTGAGGAAGAGCTAACAGAGGGCGGTCAGGAACGGGGGGAGACATCCGCCTCTTCAGCAGCCAGGCGAAGAAGTAGTGGCGAGGAGAGTGGCTTGGTAGCCGGTCTAGAGACAGGTCTGTCTCCTGACCCACACGCAGCCGAGGGGGCTAGTAGTGAGGCGGAGACCCTAATTGATGATGATGAGGCTGATCGCACTTGGCAGCCTCGTCGTCATCAGGCTATTGCTTCCGCATCATCAGGAGCAGAGGGTGGCAGCTTGGCAGCGAGAAAAACAGTCGGTGGGTTGCCCAGGAGGCAGCAGGGTCGCAGCAGTGTCAGTGGAGGCAAACGGCCACGGAGTAGAGCACCAGCTCCACTGCAGCCTACCACCACGGCCAGTAGTGGTGCCGGTGTGCACGGAGGAAGCAGCAGTCAGCCAGTGAGGAGTAGCGGGGGCAAAGTTTCCTACTCGGCGGTGTGGCAATTTTTTGTCAAGCCGCCCGAGGAAGTAAACGTAGCCGTATGTCGACTATGTGGCCAGAAAGTCAAGCGTGGCCAGGGGGCCCATGTTGGGACTACAGCGTTGCGGCAGCATATGCAGCATCGCCATTTGGTGGCCTGGGAAAACCGTGATAAAGATATGGCGGTTCTGCCCGCCCCAGCACTCAGCACCTTTCCGAGAAATGATGGCTTGTGCCGCGCCGCGGTGGAGAGTGCCAAGCCGTCATTTCTTCGCCAAAAAGGCAGTGCCAGCCCTGCATTCACATGTAGAAGAGATGGTGGGCCAGTCTTTGAGCATGTCGGTCTCTGCCAAAGTGCACGGCAGCGCCGATGTGTGGAGCTGTAACTACGGTCAGGGACAGTACATGTCATTTACGGCCCACTGGGTGAACGTGGTGCCGTCACAGCCGCACCAGCAACTTGGACAGGTCACGCCGCTTTTGCCTCCACGTTTGCACGTCCTTGGTCCACAAAAGATGTCCGCCTCTACCACCTCTTCTTCCGCCGTGTCCTCAGTCGCCACCCCCGTGCCAAGTCCCATTACCCGACCGGCATATCACATGTGCAGGGCGCAACGGTGTCACGCTGTGCTGCACCTGGTATGCCTTGGCGAACGTAGTCACACAGGGGAGGAACTTCTCAGTGTAATGAACAGAGAAATCGACAGATGGCTGTCTCCGCGCAAACTGAAAATCGGAACCATGTTGACCGACAACGGAAAGAACATGGTGTCTGCTCTGCGTCAAGGAAGGTTGTGCCATGCGCCATGCATGGCTCACGTGTTCAATCTGGTTGTCAAGCGGTTCCTAAAATCCACCATCCCACTGCAAGACATCCTTAAAATGTCACGTAAACTTTGCATGCATTTCAGCCATTCCTACACCGCAAAGCACACCCTCCTTGAGCTGCAGCGGCAGAACGGAATTCCACAGCATCGCCTGATCTGCGACGTTGCAACAAGGTGGAATTCAACCCTACACATGTTAGACCGCCTTTACGAACAGCGAAAGGCCATCACCGATTTCCTGATGTTACAAGCGGATAAAGGTACTCCCCTGAGTAACTTCGATGTCAGCCATTGGCAGCTCATGCGTGACACTTGCTCAGGCCCTTTGAGGAGGCCACGCTATTCGTGAGTCGGCAGGACTATGGGATGAACGACGTCATTCCTCTGTTGCACGTCCTGGAACAAATGCTGTTAACAATGGTTGGTCAGGGTGCGGTAGGCGTGGCGCACAGATCTCAACGCCACATGACCCCTGTGGGGGCAGGACAGGAAGAAGAGGAGGAGGTAGAGGAGGACATTTGTGCTCAGGAATTATTGAGTGAAATGGGTGGTTTTTCCACTCAGCGGACAGGAGTGGAGGAGCAGGAGCATCTGGTAGAGGAGGAGGAGGAGGAGACAGAGGACCCAGACGCACCGTGGCAGTATGCTGTGGAGATGGAGACAGGGAGTCCCTCGCATTCCTTGGCACAAATGGCCCATAGCATGCTCGCTTGCTTGCGTAGCGACAGCCGAATAATAACCATCAGACAGAGGGATGACTTTTGGCTGTCCACCTTGTTGGACCCTCGCTACCGTTCAAAAATGGTGGCCTTTTTCACACCTGCTGAGAGGGAGGCCAAAATAACGTACTATAAAAACCACCTATGTAGTCAGTTGGTCTCTGCCTTTCTGTGCCAACGTCCATCCTCAGACACTGTGGGCCCTGTGCGCTCGCGTTCCGCTGCCATGGCAGCAGGGGAGGGGTGGGGTGGTAGGAGCAGTGGCAGCTCCACCAGCAGCGGCTGCCTCAGTCTGCAGTCGATGATGAGTAGCTTTCTTCACCAGCGCAGTGAGGAAACTACTAACCAGCCGCAGCAGCAGCAGCAGCAGCATCAGGTGGACCTGGAGCAGGACCTCAAACAACAGGCTTGGGCCTACTTGGACAGCACCCTGCCAACCGAGGTAGACAATCCCCTTGACTACTGGGCAACGAAACTTGACCTTTGGCCCCAACTAGCTGAATTTGCCCTTGAAAGGCTGTCATGCCCGGCCAGTAGCGTGGCATCGGAGCGCGTGTTTAGTGCGGCAGGAGGTATTGTAACTCCGCGGAGGACACGACTGTCCACCCAAAGTGTGGAGAGACTCACGTTTGTGAAAATGAATCAGGCGTGGATTAGTCTGGATTTCAAACCACCAGTTCCTGACACAACTGACTAAATCCGCCATGAATCATGCCCCAAACATGTGCCACTTTCAGGTCTCCTCACACTGCTGGTGTGTTCCATTTTTTGTCATAGGGTGCTGGCAGATTACGGGCCTCCCATAGCTGCTGCCAGGCCCCTAATCTGCCATGGGCCCCTATACCGCCTCCTCATGCTGCTGCCAGGTCCAGAGTCTCTCATGGGTCCCTGTACGGCCTCCCATTGCTGCTGTCTCCATCGCCACACTCTGCCATGTGCCACTTTCAGGTCTCCTCACACTGCTGATGAGTTCCATTTTTTGACATAGGGTGCTGGCAGATTACGGGCCTCCCATAGCTGCTGCCAGGCCCCTAATCTGCCATGGGCCCCTGTACCGCCTCCTCATGCTGCTGCCAGGTCCACAGTGTCTCATGCCATGTGCCACTTTCAGGTCTCCTCACACTGCTGGTGTGTTCCATTTTTTGTCATAGGGTGCTGGCAGATTACGGGCCTCCTATAGCTGCTGCCAGGCCCCTAATCTGCCATGGGCCCCTATACCGCCTCCTCATGCTGCTGCCAAGTCCAGAGTCTCTCATGGGTCCCTGTACGGCCTCCCATTGCTGCTGTCTCCATCGCCACACTCTGCCATGTGCCACTTTCAGGTCTCCTCACACTGCTGGTGTGTTCCATTTTTTGTCATAGGGTGCTGGCAGATTACGGGCCTCCCATAGCTGCTGCCAGGCCCCTAATCTACCATGGGCCCCTATACCGCCTCCTCATGCTGCTGCCAGGTCCAGAGTCTCTCATGGGTCCCTGTACGGCCTCCCATTGCTGCTGTCTCCATCGCCACACTCTGCCATGTGCCACTTTCAGGTCTCCTCACACTGCTGGTGTGTTCCATTTTTTGTCATAGGGTGCTGGCAGATTACGGGCCTCCCATAGCTGCTGCCAGGCCCCTAATCTGCCATGGGCCCCTATACCGCCTCCTCATGCTGCTGCCAGGTCCACAGTGTCTCATGGGTCCCTGAACCGCCTCCCATTGCTGCTGTCTCCATCGCCACACTCTGCCATGTGCCACTTTCAGGTCTCCTCACACTGCTGGTGTGTTACATTTTTTGTCATAGGGTGCTGGCAGATTACGGGCCTCCCATAGCTGCTGCCAGGCCCCTAATCTGCCATGGGCCCCGATACCGCCTCCTCATGCTGCTGCCAGGTCCAGAGTCTCTCATGGGTCCCTTTACGGTCTCCCATTGCTGCTGTCTCCATCGCCACACTCTGCCATGTGCCACTTTCAGATCTCCTCACACTGCTGGTGTGTTACATTTTTTGTCATAGGGTGCTGGCAGATTACGGGCCTCCCATTGCTGCTGCCAGGCCCGTAATCTGCCATGGGCCCCCGTACCGACTCCTCATGCTGTGACGTTGCAACAAGGTGGAATTCAACCCTACATATGTTAGACCGCCTTTACGAACAGCGAAAGGCCATCACAGATTTCCTGATGTTACAAGCGGATAAAGATACTCCCTGTGTAACTTCGATGTCAGCCATTGGCAGCTCATGCGTGACACCTGCGCTTGCTCAGGCCCTTTGAGGAGGCCATGCTATTCGTGAGTCGGCAGGACTATGGGATGAACGACGTCATTCCTCTGTTGCACGTCCTGGAACAAATGCTGTTAACAATGGCTGGTCAGGGTGCGGTAGACGTGGCGCACAGATCTCAACGCCACATGACCCCTGTGGGGGCAGGACAGGAAGAAGAGGAGGAGGTAGAGGAGGACATTGGTGCTCAGGAATTATTGAGTGAAATGGGTGGTTTTTCCACTCAGCGGACAGGAGTGGAGGAGCAGGAGCATCTGGTAGAGGAGGAGGAGGAGGAGACAGAGGACCCAGATGCACCGTGGCAGTATGCTGTGGAGATGGAGACAGGGAGTCCCTCGCATTCCTTGGCACAAATGGCCCATAGCATGCTCGCTTGCTTGCGTAGCGACAGCCGAATAATAACCATCAGACAGAGGGATGACTTTTGGCTGTCCACCTTGTTGGACCCTCGCTACCGTTCAAAAATGGTGGCCTTTTTCACACCTGCTGAGAGGGAGGCCAAAATAACGTACTATAAAAACCACCTATGTAGTCAGTTGGTCTCTGCCTTTCTGCGCCAACGTCCATCCTCAGACACTGTGGGCCCTGTGCGCTCGCGTTCCGCTGCCATGGCAGCAGGGGAGGGGTGGGGTGGTAGGAGCAGTGGCAGCTCCACCAGCAGCGGCTGCCTCAGTCTGCAGTCGATGATGAGTAGCTTTCTTCACCAGCGCAGTGAGGAAACTACTAACCAGCCGCAGCAGCAGCAGCATCAGGTGGACCTGGAGCAGGACCTCAAACAACAGGCTTAGGCCTACTTGGACAGCACCCTGCCAACCGAGGTAGACAATCCCCTTGACTACTGGGCAACGAAACTTGACCTTTGGCCCCAACTAGCTGAATTTGCCCTTGAAAGGCTGTCATGCCCGGCCAGTAGCGTGGCATCGGAGCGCGTGTTTAGTGCGGCAGGAGGTATTGTAACTCCGCGGAGGACGCGACTGTCCACCCAAAGTGTGGAGAGACTCACGTTTGTGAAAATGAATCAGGCGTGGATTAGTCTGGATTTCAAACCAACAATTCCTGACACAACTGACTAAATCCGCCATGAATCATGCCCCAAACATGTGCCACTTTCAGGTCTCCTCACACTGCTGGTGTGTTCCATTTTTTGTCATAGGGTGCTGGCAGATTACGGGCCTCCCATTGCTGCTGCCAGGCCCGTAATCTTACATGGGCCCCTGTACCGCCTCCTCATGCTGCTGCCAGGTCCACAGTCTCTCATGGGTCCCTGTACGGCCTCCCATTGCTGCTGTCTCCATCGCCACACTCTGCCATGTGCCACTTTCAGGTCTCCTCACACTGCTGGTGGGTTCCATTTTTTGTCATAGGGTGCTGGCAGATTACGGGCCTCCCATAGCTGCTGCCAGGCCCCTAATCTGCCATGGGCCCCTGTACCGCCTCCTCATGCTGCTGCCAGGTCCAGAGTCTCTCATGGGTCCCTGTACGGCCTCCCATTGCTGCTGTCTCCATCGCCACACTCTGCCATGTGCCACTTTCAGGTCTCCTCACACACTGCTGGTGTGTTCCATTTTTTGTCATAGGGTGCTGGCAGATTACGGGCCTCCCATTGCTGCTGCCAGGCCCGTAATCTGCCATGGGCCCCCGTACCGACTCCTCATGCTGCTGCCAGGCCCGTAATCTGTCATGGGCCCCTGTTGTCGCTTGTTGGCATATTCCGCTCGTTCAGATGCTCCTTCTCCTGCTACTCCTCTTCACGGATTCCGTCAGCAGTCTTTCTTGGAATCCGTTTCCAAGAGACAACAGTTTGCGAGCACGCACCCGACGGTGCAGAAGCTGAACGTCCTCCTGTCCAAGTTGCTGCTGCCAGGCTCGTAATCTGTCATGCGCCCCTGTACCGCCTCCTCATGCTGCTGCCAGGTCCAGAGTGTGTCATGGGCCCCCGTACCGACTCCTCATGCTGCTGCCAGGCCCGTAATCTGTCATGGGCCCCTGTACCGCCTCCTCATGCTGCTGCCAGGTCCAGAGTCTCTCATGGGTCCCTGTACGGCCTCCCATTGCTGCTGCCAGGCCCGTAATCTGCCATGGGCCCCCATACCAACTCCTCATGCTGCTGCCAGGCCCGTAATCTGTCATGGGCCCCTGTACCGCCTCCTCATGCTGCTGCCAGGTCCAGAGTGTGTCATGGGTCCCTGTACGGCCTCCCATTGCTGCTGTCTCCATCGCCACACTCTGCCATGTGCCACTTTCAGGTCTCCTCACACTGCTGGTGGTTTCCATTTTTGTCATAGGGTGCTGTATGGCCTTTCATTGCTGCTGCCTCCACCGCCACACTGTGGCTCCACACTCTGGTTTTGGCCCCGTGACTGCCCAAATGAGTGAAGTGTGCGGTGATTCTAAGATCTACGGCACTCATCTGCATGTCATACTGACTGTCAGTATTATTTCTCTTCCCCAGCAGACTCCAAGGGCATTTAAATTAAAGGTACAGTGTTCTGCACTAGTATAAAGGCTCTCTGAAGCCTAGAAACACCCTTTTATAAGTTAAATTCGCAGCGAATATATTCGACTCGAATCAAAATTTTTTCACGAATTCGCCGAATCAGTCGAATCGAATTTTTGAATAATTCGCTCATCTCTACTCAGGACCATGGAGATTGGAGGCAAAGAGATCAATTGCCTTAGCTAAAAATATATACAGCTGTGTTCAAAATAATAGCAGTGTGTTGAAAAAAGCGAATAAAGCTCAAAATCCTTCTAATAGCTTTTATTTCCATACACACAAATGCATTGGGAACACTACACATTCTATTCCAAATCAAAACATGAAGAAAAATATATCATATTTGTGTTGTTCCTCTAAAAAAATTGAAGAAAAGTGAATATTAGACTGTTCAAAAAAATAGCAGTGTTTGTATTCTTCTTTACAAACTCAAATATTCACAATATAAACTGAAAAATGTTTGAAGATTTTGCTTTCCTTTGAATCACTTAACTAATATTTAGTTGTATAACTACTGTTTCTGAGAACTGCTGTACATCTGTGTTGCATGGAGTCAACCAAGGTCTGGCACCTGTGAACAGGTATTCCAGCCCAGGATGATTGGACTACATTCCACAGTTCTTCTCCACTCCATAATGTCAATGTTGTTGGTCTGGAACCAAGATGTTGCACATTTACTGGTGTGTTTGGGGTCGTTGTCTTGTTGGAACACCCATTTCAAGGGCATTTTCTCTTCAGCATAAGGCAGCATGACCTCTTCAAGTATTCTGATGTATTCAGACTGATCCATGATCCCTGGTATGCGATAAATAGGTCCAACACCGTAGTATGAGAAACATCCCAATATCATGATGCTTGCGCAACCATGCTTCACTGTCCTCACAGTGTATTGTGGCTTGAATTCAGTGTTTGGGGGTCGTCTGACAAACTGTCTCCGGCCACTAGACCCAAAAAGAACAATCTTACTTTCATCAGTCCACAAAATGTTGCACCATTTCTCTTTAGGCCAGTCAATGTGCTCTTTGGCAAATTGTAACCTCTTCAGCACGTCTTTTTTTCAACAGTGGGACTTTGCGGGGGCTTCTTGCAGATAGCTGGGCTTCACATAGGCATATTCTAATTGTAACAGTACTCACAGGTAACATTAGACCTTCATTGATCTTCCTGGAGCTGATTGTTGGCTGAGTCCTTGCCATTTTGGCTATTCTTCTATCCATTCAAATGGTAGTTTTTCGCTTTCTTCCACGTCTTTCAGGTTTTGGTTGCCATTTTAAAGCATTTGCGATCATTTTAGCTGAGCAGCCTATCATTTTCTGCACTTCTTTATATGTTTTCCCCTCTCCAATCAACGTTTTAATCAAGGTACACTGTTCTTCTGAACAATGTCTGGAACAACCCATTTTCCTCAGAATTTCAGAGAGAAATGCACTGTAACCAGCATGTACAACATTTGCTGCCTTCCTTCCTTAAATAAGGGCAATAATTGCCACCTGTTTTTCAAAGAATGAATGACCTCACTAATAGAACTCCACACTGCTATTATTTTGAACATGCCCCTTTCAATGAGTGATTCAATTACACAGAATCAGCAGCATGCATGTCATGACTGTTGGGTCTGTTGGATTTCTATTACTCTACTACACCTGCTATTAAATTATTTGCCATGTAGAAATATAATTTCTACCAAAAACAGTGATTGATCAGGTTAGTGATGTCTGACTGCTATTATTTTGAACACAACTGTATATATAGTACCTGAAAGTAGTAATAATTCAAAATGTTCATAATAAAGTAACAAATCAAAAGAGGACAGTCCCCAAATGCCGTGATGAGACAGAAAAACTTCCAAGGATAGCTGATGTGTCACCAACCACTTGTATGCAAGGCTTACCGGAAAAATATGAATATGAAGAGTGGTCAACCAGAAAGGCAGGCAGGCGGAATCTTCCTCTGGATCCCCAAAAGAAAGATGTTGATGGTCCTCCTATGCCAATCCCTAAATAAGATGGCTTTAACCACTCCAGATAAATTGTATGAGACCAAAGTTTGTAGCATTAAACGGCAAAAAAAAAAAAAAAAAGATTGTTCCACATTGTGTAAAATCCTCAATAAAGAAATTTATTATAGGTGAAATTGCATTGTAATGGACATGAGTCAGCATGTACAAACATAAGATCAAGTCCTTCCAGCATCCAAGATGGCTGCCGGCCGTTCACACATATGTGATAGCGTGTGTACTTGGCTTTTTATTCTTTTTTTGTGCACTATTTATGAGTTGCCTGGTATCAAGGTACAGTGTTCAGCTGTTATTTATTAGCACTTTATTTCCTTAGCGCAGATTTGTTTTTTATTTATTTTTAAAAAATAAAATTATATATATATATCTATATATACATACATAAAACATTAATCGTGTAAAGAAATTTCCAAAGAAACTGTTCTCCACAAGCACACATAACGATACAGATGCAGGGTATCAGCACATGTATTGAGTAAACAAATAGTCTTGAGTGGGTAGCCATATACATTATTCATCCTGATGTCCGAAATATTAAGGTATCCTAGCCCAGAGGAAACCCATAATAGATAGATTAAAACAGAGGGGAAGAGGAAAAGGGGGAGGGGGAGCAGCCCCAAATACCAAGCAACAATGAATCACTTACTTGGTAGAGGAGCAAACAGCAGAACAATTCATGTATAGGTGTATATAGATGGATCCATTCAGCGCATATAATCCAAAAAAACGCTTGAATAATAATCTAAACATAACAGTACATAAACAATCAATCAAGGTTCCTTCAATATGGAGATGCCCCTCTCTTAGGGACTCATAGATGCCAACACCCCCTTTCAAACACATACCCAAGACTCACACTGTCAGAAAGCGGGGGAAGGTACACCGTCAAGTCCAATATCCAGCCTCAGTAATAGTCCGTCCACTCCTTTGAATTCTCATGTGCACACATACAGTATGAAATCATCCCTTTACCAGCAATATATATATCTCTCCAATATGCTACACCTTATCAGAAAAAACACCAATTGTGAAACCAATCATGAAAATATAATCTCATAAAATTATCCAAAAATTAAGCAAATTGTGTTCAAAAATAAGATCAATCCTGTCACGGATCCACGGTCGCCGCTGCCAACAGGCGACAATCGCACGACCGCGACTAACAATAATACGTCACGCCCACATCGTCAGACCCCAGACCTTCTCACCAAACTCGTGACCGAAGGACCAGCCGATCTAAAACCGCGGTGTGACGCGTGTAACAAGGCCACACTCAGCTGCACCCAGCACAGCGATTGCCCAGCTAATAGACTACAATCGGTGCCTGCAGGCTAAATGCGCTTGTTACTGGGTCGGGTTAATTACGCAACTAACCCTCTACTGCCACCACCACTTTTGTCGGAGACTGGGAAACTCCCGTTATAAAATATACACTATAATGATTGAAATATTGATCTATATAGCACGGCCCGCGGACCTGTTATACAGAGATATAACAAACAGTAGCGTCTCTTCAAAGGCAGGGATTCGTGAATTGCAAGTAAGCGCTTAGAAACAGTTTAACACTTTCAGAAAGAAAGATTTATTACTAAAAGGGTCAAAAAAGGTGCGATAAAATATTTACAAAGAGATGTCACAAAAATATATATAGTATATGTATATAAAGACACAGCAAAGAGATAATTAGGAAGAAGATTACAGGGTTAAGTTACTTGCCCATGTGCCTGGGTTTGCAGATCCAAGTTGTAAAACAGGGTGATTTCTTGCTCTCCTTTTGTTACGATGTTGCTGGGAGATCTCTGTGTGTGTGACAAGCTCTAGCTCACTTGTCTCTTCTTAAAAGTCCCTCTCAAAGGGGAGGGGAGCTCTTACTACACGTTTTGGGAGTGGTCAGTGGGAAACTGAATTAAACTACAGCTTCATAATACATGACATGAAACATTCGGTTGACCTGAGGAATGTGCAATTACTCTGGTCAGTTTGATAATGTGTGGGCTTACGCCGTTTTGGGTCAATGCTTCCCAATTCTCTGAGAAATGCCTTATCAGACGTAGGTGAGAAAGGTGACAGTTTCCCCAGACTGCTGGCCCCACCAGGAATGTTTCTCCTGGGCTGACCCCCACCATCTGTCAGGAGATAACGTTGGTCTCTCAGGACTGGAAAGGGGGGATGCGAGGAATGATCCAGGAATACCTTAAAAAACAGAAGGAACAAGGAAAAGAAGAACTCCGCTTCCAGCTCTGATGAGCTAGTTTGTTACAAATCCCAATACTAAACAAAAGTTGCGCACTCCTGTCAAAAAAATTAAAGTCATATAAGTAATGATTCCAATATAAATTCTGGTGAATGAGCCTTCCAGCCGTCTCCAACGAACTATGTGAACCTCAAAAAAAAAGAAAATTTACATGCGTTATCCTTATACAAACCAAAAAATATAAATTATACACTGTGTAATATAAATCACACGTGACCACTTAAGTGAAAAAGTGAACTTGTGTATCAACCGTGATGGTGAATCATTCTAGTGCAAAAACAAGTGTCAATAACCGTGTACACTTCTATATTGTAAGGAGTAAATACCCTTACCAAAAGGACTTAGTATTCACGCTTTAATACCACTAGGGTATAATATATGTATTCCAAAGACCGCCTTCCTGAGAAATGATCTTTATGATGTCATCACAGCCTCAAAGGTGTAACTCCTAGATGGCATCTGGATTGATTAGCCTGAGTACTCCATACTCCTCATGATACCCATGCTCCACCGATATATATAAAATATGGAAAGGATATAGTGTAATTCCGCATAGAATCTTTAAAATATAATATTGTTCTTACATCAAAACAACTTTAAAAACGCCATATTCCCATGACTCCAAACCTCTGTGTAGTCCGAGCAGCTTCCAGGAGTGTTTGGTAGGGATTTTCCAATATCCAAAATGGCCACTTCCGGTTCCTCCGTGCACGTCTGACGTCACTTCCCTTCGTTTCGTCATAGGACTTATTCACCCCCTTTCAAACACATACCCAACAGTCCCACCGTCAGAAAGCGGGGGAAGGTACACCGTCAAGTCCAATATCCAGCCTCAGTAATAGTCCGTCCACTCCTTTGAATTCTCACATGCACACATATGGAATCATCACTTTACCAGCAATGCCTATGATATAATACACAATGTCATGTTCAGGTAGCCCTGCAATATATCCTCTCTCTATGTTCTCAAACCATATGAATCTCACCTTGAGTTATATCTGCATCATAGTTAGCCAGCCATATAATAGCTCCAAATGGGCCAAAAACCAGCATCTGGTGGGGCGCTTAAATGGTGGCACCCACCGGATATACGTCCTCGGCGCCTGACGTCAAATCCGCCCCAATCCAACTTTTATTTTGGTCTCATCACTGCAGAGTACAGAGTCCCAGTTGTCTTCTTCCTTTTCAGCATGGGCCCTGGACAATTCTAGGTGGGCTTGTTTGTGCATGGGCTTTAGGAGAGGCTTCCTTCGTGGATGACACCAATGCATGCTGTTCCTCTGCACTGTACGCCATATTATGTCATGGGAAACAATCACCCCAGTTAGGCTTTCTACTTCTTTAGCCAACTGCAGTGAACTTGCATGGCAATTTTCTTCAACCCCTCTCATCAGAAGACGCTCCTGTCGAGGTGTTAACTTCGGTGGAGGGCCTGGACGTCTCTGTGAGATGGTTGCAGTTCCAGCTTTGATAAATTTTGTATCACTTTTGCTACAGTATTCTGACTGATAAGTAAAGCTTTGCTGATCTTCTAGTAGCCTTCACCTTTCTTGTGTAAAGAAATTATTTTCTTTCTCAGGCCTTGTGACATTTCTCTTCCATGTGGTGCCATTGCTGACAGCATGACAAGGGAAAGGGTTTTCTTTGTTAAGTAATGCCCTTTTATAATCAACTGTCTGCTGGACACCTGTTTAATGAATAATTAGACTCACCTGTAGTTGAATTCTTGTTAATTAGGATTTTGTTGTCTAAAATTTAGCTTTGCTCCTAAGACTTTTATTGGGGTGTATTAATTTTTGCAACATGATCTTGAATTAATTTGTGTGCAAATTAACAAAACTTGTTTGCAATCAATGGCCCGAATTTGTGGGAGTATTTTGTAGTGTGGTGTCCCATAGAAAATGTTGATTCTGAGAGGAAAGTAAAGATTTTCTGACAAATCTGTTGGGGTGTACACATTTATGCTAAGCACTGTATATATCACACTACAATATTTACAATAAGTCTTTCTTACTGCACTTAGCATTTGCAAAATCTTTAATTAACTCATCAAACTGTATCATCTTGAGAATTCTGCTCTTGACAGCCAGTAGCACAGAACACTTAGCCATTCTTGGTGCATTGTGGTTCTCAGATAATTCTTTCTAAGTGTCAATTTTCTGAATGACCAATTTGCTGACCATCATACTCAAGTACATTCTAAGACCCACATTAACACCTGGAAAGGTACCAGCAAGCCCTTCATCATGTAAGAAAAGGTAAAAAGGAGAGAGACATGATGGGAGCTTAGCAATGGCTGCAACCTGGACAATTCAGTGAAAACACAACTGAAGTCTCGAGGAAAGCACCAATAATTTTCTTAGCCTTAGTTTATATCTCTGCATCAGGTAGGCTACATACAGAAAGTCAACTCTTACATTGAACCTGTCATACACTTGGCATGCTATCCTGTGTAAAGCAACAGACAACTGATCTAAAATAACATTGCATGTTTCAATTTCTCTCTTGGAGGAAAAACAGTTTTCTCACAGTTTTCTCTGAGACTGATGTTGGGTTTGTATCATATTGCTTGTTTCTCCTAGTTAACCTGCCAGTAGTTGATTTGGGGTCTGCATAGCCACAGACATTTCTGGCATCCAGTTCTAGCTATTCCTATCTATCTGCCAGAAGCCCTCATCCCTTTTTTTGCCTCTGAAGTCAACCTTAACTGTTCCGTATCCTAACACCCACATACACTTTGTTATTTTTTTAGTAATAAACCTAAGTTTGGTCTGCATTGGCATTCTCCCATCAAAAGAACCAGGCACAAAGGCACTTCATGCTAGTAAATGTGAATGACAAAAATCAAATCACCAAACAACATGACATATGAAGACAAAAGTCCACCCATAAAACTTGACATAAAACAGTGCACGGTTTCTGGGGACAGGAATAGTGACAGCGGTTTTCTATTCGTCAGCATAGTGCTTGATTACGTATGCAAAATTACTCAGGAACACCGCTGAATGTCAGATCGGGACTTCACAGAGTTTGTTTACCCACCCTTATCCACATTCTTTGCTGGGAGGAGATGGGCTGCCTCTGGGGGAAGACATCCAACAGGAAGAGGGCCCTCTCTCGGACCCCTCTACGATCCAGTTCATCCTGCTCTTCCCCGGGTTGAAGTTGTATGCAGGACTTCCTCCGTTGTGTTTCACCTTTGGATCCTTTTGATGAGACTGTGAGTTTGGCCTTTTAGACATTCCAAAGATGGAACTCCCTTGGGGTTCTGTCTTTGAGTGGGAGGTCATCTCCTGGACTTGAGGTCTATGACTTTTTGCCACTGAAGAATGCCACTGGTCCCGGCAACATTGGTCGGGTTCCTGTTAGCAGAACGGGCCGATAGTTCCCTCGGGCTCCAGGGGGGAGGTAAGCTCAGGTGGGCCCTTAATCCATGCTGGCATGACAGCCCTGCTGGGACACTGGGGTGGGAGACCCCATTAGGCCAGGGCTTGAAAAAGCCGCTCGCCAAATGCGAGGGGAAATCCTTGTGTGGCGAGCACAGATGGAGCTGCTCCACCTGCGCTCCAAGCCTCATTCTGAAGCTGAGTTCCGAATTCCAACTTCCGGTTTCCGACTTCCGGATTCTTTTTCAGCACCGCCATTACACTGGCAGCACCAATGAGGGGACAGGTGCAGGAGAGGTCCGCTCTCCTCCGTTGGGAGGAGGCACTCACACTCCACCGTCGCGGGGGACTCAAGGAGAGGTCCGCCCTCACCCGCCGCAGGGGACACGAGGAAAGGCCCGCTCTCCACCACCTTGGAGGACACTAGGTCTGCTCTCCACCGCCTTGGGGGACACAAGGATCTCTCTCCACTGCTTTTGGGGACACGAGACCTTCTCTACACCTCCTTGGGGGACACGAGGCCCATTCTACACCGCCTTGGGAGAAACGAGGCCCGGTCTACACTGCCTTGGAGGGCACGAGAGTCCCGCTCTACACCGCCTTGGGGGACACGAGGCCTGCTCTCCACCGCCTTGGGGGACACGAGGCCCGCTCTCCACCACCTTGGGGGACACGAGGCCTGCTCTACACTGTGTTGGGGGACACGAGAGGCCTGCTCTACACCGCCTTGGGGGACATGAGGCCTGCTCTCCACCGCCTTGGGGGACACGAGGCCCGCTCTCCACCACCTTAGGGGACACGAGGAGAGGCTCACTCTACACCGGCGTGGGGGACACATGAAGGAGAGACCCACCAATGGTGCACATCACTACACCCACCAGCTTAAAGTAAATGAAATTTTTTGTGCTGCACTCTGGGGACAAAATGATTTCAAAAACAGTAAAAAAAAAAAAAACACCAACAGCGATAAAAAAAAACAACCATGCCGTATTAGTGCTGCTCTCTGGGGCCTAAATATTTTAGAAAGTAAAAAAGAAAAGAAAAAAAAAGCACAGCACACCTATGCACAATCAGCTACAAATTTAATTGAAAATAAAAAAAAATATTTTCAATAAAATTGGTAGCTGACTATGCATAGGAACACATCCTCATATGGTAATGGTTAAAATTATCAGTGCCCTCCCAGTTTTGACTGTGGTATCTTATATACACCCAATCAGGCCAGCCTTTAATCTGAACTGCCTTTAATATGAACTGCCATTAATTGAACTGCCTTTAATCTGAACTGCCTTTAATCTGAAGTGGTGTTAATCTGAAGTGGCATTGAGCTGAACTGCCGTTGAGCTGAACTGCCGTTGGGCTGAACAACTGCTGTTGATCTGAACTGCCGTTAATGTGAACTGCCGTTAATTTGAACTGCCGTTATTGTGAACTGCCGTTGAGCTGAACTGCCATTGAGCTGAACTGCCATTGAGCTGAACTGCCTTGTTTAATCTGACCTGCCGTTGAGCTGAACTGCCGTTGAGCTGAACTGCCTTGATCTGAACTGTCGATGAGCTGAACTGCCTTGTTTAATCTGAACTGCTGTTGAGCTGAACTGCGTTGTTTAATCTGACCTGCCATTGAGCTGACCTGCTGTTGAGCAGAACTGCCGTTGAGCTGAACTGCCTTTAATCTGAACTGCCGATGAGATGAACTGCCTTGTTTAATGTGAACTGCCGTTGAGCTGAACTTCCTTGTTTAATCTGGCCTGTCGTTGAGCTGACCTGCCGTTGAGCTGAACTGCCATTGAGCTGAACTGCCTTGTTTAATCTCACCTGCCATTGAGCTGAACTACCGTTGAGCTGAACTGCCTTTGATCTGAACTGCCTTTAATCTGAACTGCCGATGAGATGATGTCAGCAATCGCGGTTGCGCATGGGTCTGCGCATGCGCAGAACGCCGATGTGCTCTAACAACTGCCGTCGGGCTGAACAACTGCCGTTGGGCTGAACAACTGCTGTTGATCTGAACTGCCTTTAATGGGAACTGCCGTTAATGTGAACTGGCGTTATTGTGAACTGGCGTTATTGTCAACTGCCGTTGAGCTGAACTGCCATTGAGCTGAACTGCCTTGTTTAATCTGACCTGCCGTTGAGTTGAACTGCCGTTGAGCTGAGCTGCCTTGATCTGAACTGCCGATGAGCTGAACTGCCTTGTTTAATCTGAACTGCTGTTGAGCTGAACTGCGTTGTTTAATCTGACCTGCCGTTGAGCTGACCTGCTGTTGAGCAGAACTGCCGTTGAGCTGAACTGCCTTGTTTAATCTGACCTGCCGTTGAGCTGAACTGCCTTGTTTAATCTCACCTGCCATTGAGCTGAACTGTCGTTGAGCTGAACTGCCATTGAGCTGAACTGCCTTGTTTAATCTGAACTGCTGTTGAGCTGAACTGCGTTGTTTAATCTGACCTGCCATTGAGCTGACCTGCTGTTGAGCAGAACTGCCGTTGAGCTGAACTATCTTTAATCTGAACTGCCGATGAGATGAACTGCCTTGTTTAATCTGAACTGCCGTTGAGCTGAACTGCATTGTTTAATCTGGCCTGTCGTTGAGCTGACCTGCCGTTGAGCTGAACTGCCATTGAGCTGAACTGCCTTGTTTAATCTCACCTGCCATTGAGCTGAACTACCGTTGAGCTGAACTGCCTTTGATCTGAACTGTTTAATCTGAACTGCCGATGAGATGATGTCAGCAATCGCGGTAGCGCACGGGTCTGCGCATGCGCAGAACGCCGATGCGCTCTAACCGGCGGGCGCTAGGACCTAGGCAGCTGCGGCGGCGGCCGCGCACTCGCAATCACGGACGTGCGCCTGGCACCAATGACAGTGCAGGGCGCATTATTTAAACCAGCCCTGCACAGACTCAAGTTGCCGTATGGTGTTTATTATCCTGTTCCTGCTCGTTGTTCCTGCTGATTGACCTTGTTGCCGACCCTGCTTGATCCTGACCTTTGCTGACCATCTCCTGCTTTGACCCCTGGCTCGTTTGACTACTCTCCTGCATACCCCTGATTATCTGACCTCCTGTTGCTGAACCTGGTGTGTAACCCAACTACTCTCTGTTCGCTGCTCTTTACCGTGCTGTCTCCACTGTTACCGAATGGCCCAACTGACTCCGCTACACTACCCTGCCGTCCATCCGGCACGGATCCGGTCACTGCTCAGGTATATCCGCCTTTTCACATCAGGCTCTCTTCCAGTACATACCTCTGGCGGTTCCCTCTACCACAGGCGGGTGCACTCAGGGGCCGCAAACTGGTCACTGTCTGCTCCAAGTCCATCCCCACCATCAGGGGCCCTGGAGAACAAGCAGACTGGGACTTAGACCCCACGCCCTGGGGAATTCTGTCCTGTGGATCTCTAGGGATACCTTCAGGCGGTGTATGACAGATGAACTGACTTGTTTAATCTGAACTGTCGCTGAGCTGAACTGCCTTGTTTAATCTGACCTGCCATTGAGCTGTCTTGCCATTGAGCTGACCTGCCGTTGAGCTGAACTACCTTGATCTGAACTGCCGATGAGCTGGACTGCCTTGTTTAACCTGAACTGCTGTTGAGCTGAACTGCCTTGTTTAATCTGACCTGCCATTGAGCTGACCTGCCGTTGAGCTGACCTGCCGTTGAGCTGAACTGCCGTTGAGCTGAACTGCTGTTGAGCTGAACTGCCTTGTTTAATCTGAACTGCCATTGAGCTGAACAGCCGTTGAGCTGAACTGCCGTTGAGCTGAACTGCCATTGATCTGAACTGCTGTTAATCTGAACTGCCTTTGATCTGAATTGCCTTTAATCTAAACTGTCGTTGAATTGAACTGCTTTGTTTAATCTGAACTGCTGTTAATCTGAACTGTCGATAATCTGAACTGCCTTTGATCTGAATTGCCTTTAGTCTGAACTGCCATTGAGCTGAACTGCCTTTGAACTGAACTGCCGTTAATTTGAACTGCCGCTCAGATGACCTGCCGTTAATCTGCCTTCAAGCAAATCAACCTTTTAAGCAGGCCATCAATCAGACCAGCTAGCAGACCAGACTTTAATCAGGCCATCAATCAGACCAGCTAGCAGACCAGACTTTAATCAGGCCATCAATCAGACTAGCCATCAATCAGACCACCCATCAATCAAGCCAACCAGCCATCAATCAAGCCAGCAATCAATCCAGCCATCAATCAAGCCAGCCAGCAGAAAGGCCTATAGGCAGCCAAGACTGGCCTTGACAGTGCAACTAGTATGATCACATGTCATGGAGGATCTTCTTCAGCCTGAGTCATCTGTGGCAGCTCAGACGTAATACAAAAAAGTGGTCCTAATTTACAGTATTCAACCCATATCTCATGCCTGTGAGTTTTTCCTTATTTTTTTTTTTTTTGGTCTCCTTGTTTACACTGCAACATGAAACAGAGCAAATTAAGATTTTTTTTTTTACAGAAAAAGATCATCCTTCTATTGTGGAGTCCCAGTCAAACCCTATAGATAAAGCGAATGAATCAATAGCTAATTCAGTTGCTAGTTGTGGTTTGCCACAAACTTCCACTGCCGTAATAACTAAAAAAACAAATGATGATGATGCTGGAAAGACCGTGAAAAAACGCTGTTTTAGTACACATTGGCTGGATCAGTTTTCATGGCTTGCTTACTCCAAGGAAAATGATACAGTTATATGTAAAGTTTGCAGTTGGTTCCCCCAAATTTCAGATGACAACTGGGCAAATGGTGTAAAAGCTCCATTTAAAAGGGAAACTTTTGTATGGCATGACAAATGCAATAAACACAAAGAGAATATTGATAAGGCAAAGGCTAGAGACAACCCTGAAGAAAGACCTTTAGCTATGTGTATCAGAAAAATGGACGCAGCAATGTTTCAGCACATGACACACACGTTTAACATTGCTTATTACGTAGCTAAATGTGAAAAGCCATTTCTAGATTTCCCTGATTTATTAACATTGAGTGCCAAACTAGATGTGCCAGTTCTGCAGAAATATGGAAGTAATGTTCAATGCAAATCATTCATTTCATTGCAAGAATAATCAGTGAAAGTCTTGTGGCAAACATTAAAAAGTCACCTTTTGTTGTCATCATGATTGACGGATCTACAGATTGAACCTACACTGAACATGCAAACATTTATGTCCGACATGTTTTAGAAGGAGACGTCAAAGAGGATTTTTTGGGTACATTTGTGCTAGAAAATGCTACTGCCGAAGGTTATTTCAAAGGATTGACTGCCTTTATGGATAATTTGCTTCTTAATTACATAGGCTCTTAATGGGTTGCAGGCTTGGGAGCGGATGGCGCTGCAAGCATGCTTGGCCACAAGTCAGGTTTAGCAGTCCAGATGAAAGAAGTCTGCCCACAGATGATCAGCATACATTGTGTGGCTCATCGCTTGCAGCTTGCAATCTTGGATGTTTGCAAGGAAATGCCATACCTACAAACATTCGATGAGGTGGTGCGGTGTGCTTTCAAATATTATCATTGCTCAGCAAAACGCCTTATGCAGCTTAAAGATCTTGCAAACACTTTAAGTGAGGAAATCTTGAAAATTAAAGATGTACACACATTGCACTGGTTATGCAGCAAAGTTGAGGTCTTGCATGCTTTTCTGCACAACTGGAAGACAGTAGTGAGCCATTTTGAGCAGATATCAACCGAGGGATCAACTGACTGCTAAAGTTAAATGCATCCAGAAAGACCTGAAACAGCTTAAGTTTGTGAAACTTTTGCATTTCCTATTCGATTTTTATTGCAAGCTGAAACCTTTGTCAGAGGGTCTTCAGAACAAGGAACTTATGATCTGTCAGGTAAAAAACAAACTAGAACATGCAGGTAAAACTCCTCAGGATCTTTCTGATGGGAACGGAAAAAATTAACTTGAATTTCTTTCTAAGTTTACAGAAGATGGAAAACTACATGGGCTGCAGCTGACCAACCTTCAAGCTGGTGACAGAGAATTTCAGTCTATACGCCAATCTGTATTAACCAAAACAGAAAGATATTTAATTTTGAGGCTTTCCTCATTCTCCTCAGATATTGTACAATTTTTCAATATATTTAACAGCATGTCTTGGCCAGACAAAGCACACATCCTCAATTTTGGATTGACTGAGTTGCACAGAATTGCAAAACATGTTTTTGATAATCAGTTTGAAGACAAAATTGACCTGTTAGAAGCAGAGTGGGCTGACCTAAAACTCTCCATTCAAAATGGGCTCTCTTTTAATGAGACTCTGAAAAGATGGAATCAGCAGAAAGAAAGATTCAGCAACATACTCCCTCTGGTCAATTTCTGTGCCGTACATCCCCCAACAACCACCTCATGTGAACATGGCTTTAGCTACCAAAACAGAATAAAGACAGTCTATCGTTCATCACTGACACTGGAGACTTTGGATGATCTTTTGATGATTGCTGTTAATGGACCACAACTTAAAGATTACAATCCAAACATAGCCATTTATAAGTGGTATTTTTCATCAGAAAGGGAACGTTACACAAGTCTTGGTCCTGCTGGACAACGAAAACCATAGCAAATCTTGATGTGAAACCGGCTTCCTACTGCTTTTTGGCATCCAAAAAATGATTTTTTTGGGGGTTTTTTCTTAATTGAATAGAATGCAATCCACACACAGCCATTGAAGTGGTATTTTGCATCAGAAAAAGGGTATTACACAAGTCTTGGTCCTGCTGTACAACAAAAACCATAGCAAATCTTGATGTGAAAATGGCTTCCTACTGCTTTTTGGCATCCAAAAAAATCATTTTTTGGTGTGTTTTTTCTTCATGGAATAGATTGCAATCCACACACAGCCATTGAAGTGGTATTTTGCATATGCATGCATATTACTTTGGCCTCAGATTTGGTTTTGTGCCTACAGTCCCACTTCACTTACAAATGGGCTTCCTCTTCACTTGAATAACTATGCATTCGCCTGACCCCTACCTACGGCTTTGTTTGCTGCAATTATTATCCATTGCTTCACTTTGTGTCCTCTCTTATGCATGCTTGGCAATTCCCGAACCTGTCCTGGATAGGTCGGATTAACTCGGTGAAAATTGTTGTATTATTTTCGCACCCTCCCAGTGTGGGTCCCTCCTCATTTCCTCCGGTTGATTCAAGCGAGGATTATGCAATTCATCTGGGCCAATAGACGCCCCAGAGTCTTCAGAAATATGCTTTTTGTCCATAGACTCCAGGGAGGTGCCTAATGTAGGTAAGTATTATCAGGCGAGTCAGATTGCCCCACTGTCTATGTTGCATCTTCCTCTGATGTTCCTCTCTGGGTTCATTTGGAACTATCTAACTTTGCCCCCATTGCAACATCAACGCTATTATGGCTCCCCCCTGCCCTACACCCAATGACACTGAGTCCGATTTTGCTCCATGGCCTACAAGTGTGGGATTCGGTACACTACTTCAGTGGCTTGCTGTCGCCTTGCTACCTTTGCTCCCAATTACTAATAATCCTCTTTATCCAATGGTTTTTTGCAAGTGCAACACTTTTAGACTTCTTGGTCCTTCTCCACCTGGAACTCTCTTTGGGAGTCACGGGATGCCCTTCAGGCAGAATTTTTTCGTTACCTTCAATTGCAGCATTGGCTGACCTCAATGCCTGGCACTTCCACCTTTCCATATCAGAAATCTGCCTTTGAACAGCTGTGCCAACAGTGTCCGGGTTTCCCTACCTTATGCATCTTTGAATAGGTGCTCAACTTCTCTATCCTATGTTGCTCAGTGGGAGCGCAACTTTGAGGCGGTCGTGGATCTGGAGGACTGGAATAGGGCCTGGTCATTTATAGCTAAATGTTCATTTAATACAGCCTCGCTGGAGGCGGCATACAAAGTACTGCTCTGTTGGTATTGGATCCCGGCTCGTATAGCCCGGGCGAACTCGGCCGATAGTGACCGCTGCTTCCGGGATTGTGGCCATCGTGGAGATGTGTTGCATATATGGTGGGAATGCCTGAGACTGATTTGTTTTTGTCTTGTGTATTTGGCCTTCTTTACTCCTTGTTCCAACTCTCCAGACTTCAACATCCCTATCAACATCAATAACCCAGCTACATCCCAACTCTTCCACATAACCTCTTCTTTTGCACTAGCACAGTGCATACAGTCTTCCGCTCACTCTGACGGAAACACTCTTGACCTTGTCTTCTCTCACCTTTATACTACCTGCAACCTCACAAACACCCCCTTTCCTCTCTCCGATCACAACCTCATCACCTTCTCCGTCTCCTCGTCCTCAAACACCTATCCCTCCAAACGGCAAACAACTACCAGCAGAAACCTCCGGAACTTGAACCCTGCTCCCTTCTACTCTGCAACTGACCAACTTTACGACAGCATCCATCCCCTGTCCTGCCCTGACCTGGCCACTACTGTCTACAACAACTCGCTTTCAGCCACTATAGACTCATTCGCACCCCCAACAACACGAAGCATTAGGCCCCGACTGCTACAACCCTGGCAGACCGACCACACCAGAAACCTCAAACAACATAGTCGTGCGCTGGAGCGACTATGGCGTAAAACCAAATCCCAACAAGCGTTCACCCGCTATAAATCTGCCTTCTTAACATACACTTCCTCCCTTCACGCTGCCAAACAAGCCTACTTTATTGCCCTCATTAATACCTTCTCCACCAGTCCTTGCCGGCTCTTCTCCACTTTTAACTCTCTACTTTCTCCGCCTCCACCTCCACCCAGTACCTCACTTACCGCCCACAAGATTGCTAACCATTTCAAAAGGGACTTTGCCACTGCTCAGACATCCACCCCACTTAGCATTCCTCACACAATAACCCCCTGGACCCTGTCCCCTCACAACATTCCTGCGGTACTACTCCTTTTCCATCCTATGCTCCCTTACTCACATCTTCAATCTTTCCCTCTCCACCGGTACCTTCCCCTCCCCTCTAAAGCACGTGCACATCACTCCCATGCTTAAGAAACCCTCCCTGGACCCCACCAACCTGAACAACTTAAGACCCATCTCCCTACTGCCATTTACCTCTAAACTCCTAGAACGCTTAGTCTACAATCGCCTGAGCTCCCATCTCACTGACAACAACCTTCTCGACCCTTTTACAGTCCGGCTTCCGCCCCCTACACTCCACTGAAACTGCCCTACTCAAACTCTCCAATGACCTACTAACCGCTAAAAGCAATGGCCACTATACTATACTCCTACTACCTGACCTCTCTGCGGCTTTTGACACAGTTGACCACCCCCTATGCTGACGACACACAAATCTATCTCTCTACCCCTCACCTCACCCACTCAGTCTCCAATCGCATCACCAGCCTACTAAGTGACATATCGGACTGGATGTCATTCCACCTCCTCAAACTCAACCTTTCCAAAACTGAGCTCCTAGTATTCCCCCCAGCCCGTGCCCCCCCTGACTTCTCCATCAAGATCAACAACACTATCATCAGTCCCACTCCTCAGGCTGGGGTACTAGGTGTCATCCTAGACTCCAATCTGTCCTTTCAGCCCCAAATCCAATCACTGTCCAAATCTTGTACACTTCACCTCCGAAACATCTCCAAGATACAACTGTTCCTAACCTCGGAAACCACTAAGCAACTCATTCACTACCTTATTATATCACGCCTTGACTACTGTAACTCCCTCCTCACTGGCCTACCTCATCGCAGGCTATCCCCACTCCAGTCCGTCATGAATGCTGCTGCCAGACTCATTCACCTTACTAACCACTCTGTATCTGCCACGCCTCTCTGCCAATCCCTCCACTGGCTTCCAATTGCCCAACGGATACAATTCAAAACACTAACACTGACGTATAAAGCCGTTCATAACACTGCCCCAAATTACATCACTGACCTTGCCTCTAAATACCACCCAAACCGTACTCTCCGCTCCTCGCAAGACCTCCTACTCTCTAGCTCCCTTGTCTCCTCCTCCCATGCTCGTCTCCAGGATTTCTCAAGGGCTTCACCCATCCTCTGGAACTCCCTACCCTAATCTATCAGGCTATCGCCTACTCTGATAACTTTTAGGCGCACTCTGAAAACCTATCTCTTCAGGGAAGCCTACCCTGACCCCAGCTAATACTGGAATCCCCTACTTCTCCTACCAGTCCATCCCCCACAGCTAATTACCACTATCCCCTCCCTCCTAGATTGTAAGCTCCAAGGAGCAGGGCCCTCTAATCCCTAACTGTATTGTTACTGTACTGTCTCCCTCCATAATGTAAAGCGCTGAGCAAACTGTCGGCGCTATATAAGTCCTGTATTATAATAATAATAATACTAATAATAATATGCCAGGAAGCTCGGTATACTTTGCTTCATTGTTCCATACCGGGTCTGTTGGCTCATAAGCAAAAGTTGGCTTCCTATTTGTTTTTGTCGGTAACTAGAACAATTGCTCAGGCCTGGAAAAGTACATCTGTCCTTCTTCAGGGGTGCGGGACCGTATGACCACTCTGATGCTCAATGAACAGATGTCGAGTATCTGCAATGACTCCCAACGTAAATTTTGGAAAATATGGGAGCCGTGGTTGACATGATTTTCCCACTCTCCCCCCGGCTAGTCTGGGCTTATGATGCTGTTCAGTATTGGCGTTCCCAGACCCTTGCTTCTAGTCGTCTTCTTCTTCCTTCCTTTTTTATTTTTGCTTGATTTTTGTGAGGCGGTAGATGATTGCCTTTGGTTTGCATTTCTGTCGATGTCATATTACTGTTTTTGTATTTTATGTGCCATTAATAGCCCCTGCTTGGGCACGCCTTCTGGACTGTTGGTGTTACAGCATTGTTCTCTTTAATTTGTATGTGCCATTGCTAGCCCCAGCATGGGCGTGCCTTTTGCTTAAGTACTTCTTTGTGAAAATCTTTAAAAAGTTAATAAAAACCAATGAAATACAAAAAAAGCCAAACAACTATGTGATAATAAATGGCTTCATATGATCACTCTCCTTAAATAAAAGACAGTTTTTTTGGCATGCCAGTCAAATTTGCAAAATCAATGCCAATATTTTATGATTTCTGCCAGAGTATGCAAACTTTTGAGCACAACTGTATGTAGCACGCTCCTGGTTCATCTAGGGGGAGCTAGACCCTAATGGTTAGTCAGGAGCTGTTAGCAGCTCAGGTGTAATAGCTGGATGGGTCAAATTGAGGTCAGGAATGGGAGACTCTGCAGGCCAGCCCCTCTGAAATTTCCTTCTGCTCTGAGGCTTTTGGAAGAGGGCCTTGGAGGCAGTGGGCGAGTGGCAGGTTGCATTCTTGAGGGACCTCAGCCAATCCCCAATAGAAGACTTGGCAAGGGGCTGGGACTTCCTAAAAGTGTAAGAGCCTGCTCAGTGGCAGGAGTGTGGTGATGGGAGAGGTGTAGAGAGTTGGAGGAAGATGTGAGGCTGGAAGAGGAAGGCTGCCAGGAAGCCTAGTGGGATGGGGCATGCCTGCGAGCCTGGAGCTGGAAAGGAGGAAAACACGGGACTCACTTGCCCTCTGAGCGAGGACCACCTGTATAGCAGGGATGGAGCAGCACAGCTGATAAGATTGGTAGCAGAAGCCAAACTGCAAGCAGTACAGGAAAGGATCTGTGTGAGTACACCTGCACCCCCTGGGCGTATAAGGGGAAGGAGCACTCTAGTGAGAAACCAGATTAGATCCCTGCTAGTGACTGTTCACCATTCAAAGGAACAGGAGCCAGATCCCCTGATCAGGAAGAAAGTCTCCAGATTGCTGAGTGAAGAAGAGTTCATCTAGGGTACTCCAACAGAGACAGTGTTGCAGAAGAAGGAGAAGCTTGTGAATAGTTTCAGAATGTTGTCCTCAGTTATCACTTCCCTTGGGCATCCTATACCCCCTTACCCTATCGAAGTTATAATCGCTTCAATAAATACCAAAATCAATGCTCAAGGATTGGTTGCTGTCTCCGGATGAAAGCTTGTGTGGAAAATGCGGATTTGACTGGTTGTGCAGGACTATAGGGGGAACCAAACTCAATAGCAATCCATAAGGGGGTAGTGCTACATGTATATTCAATGCTACTCACATTTTTAATAATGGACAGTTTGTATTTATAACATTATTATATTATTTTTGGAACCAAAAAAGCAAGAACTTGAGATATTTGATAATACCTCTATTTGAATCTATCATTATTGCCCCTTAGGTGGTCAGAAAGAGCCCAATAGGAGCAACAGTAATCTTTATCGGTGACAGGAATTTTTCAACAATTATTTGCTCATCTATGGTATTACACATATCTTTATGGATAAACTATGAACATAATCCTCACACTCTTGCAGTCAATAGGTTTTATTTGTTTAGGATACTGGAAATATTGATGGTAAAAGGCTTGTAGTGTTGGAATTCATACAAAATATATTATAAATGTAACCCTAACATGCAAAGAAATGTTATTGATGAAATACACTATGATAGTTCTGTTAACAGTATAGGCCAGTGCATGAACGGAAACAACCCAGAGTTGTGAATCATGAATTCACACCTTAACCCCAATATAAAAATACCTGCTGTTAAACCAAGAAGCAGAAGATATAATCTCACACTTACTACACCCCAGATAGAGTGGAATGACACACTGGCCAACTGCCTATACAAGAGTACATTTTTTAAACCAATGTCCAATGTGCAAAATTTTAAATAATCAGTGTACTAAAGTTATTTAGTAAAAGAAAACACACACATTGTTTACTAAAACTGGGGAGTGCAAAATCTTGCGCAACCCTGCAATTTTTATCCCACTTCCGCAATTCTCCTCCCTTCCCACAGCCTCCTGGGACACGTCACATGTCCCGGAGGCTGCAGGACCATTTGCAAGCTTAGGGGGGGGGGGGGACTGTGGCTCCCCAGAAAGCCATAGACAGCTTCTATATCCAAGATGGAACTGAAGTGGTAAAAAGAACTAGTTGGACTCCAGGCACTGGTATGTACCTGATTTTTAAAAGCCAGCAGCTACGGTATTTGTTAAAAAGAAAACCTGAAATTCTTCTTTCTGGAAGTAAGGAATAGAACTGTTAGCTAGAAGAAATGGAAATTGAAATATATGTTGAATATAGTAACTATACAGTTTTCTGTAGAAAACATAGGAATAACATATCTGGCACAGGATTTGTAGTGAAGAATAGAATTGAACAAATTAAAACAAGATTTACACCTGTAAATGAAAAATATGTACTTTAAAGCCCAACTCCAAGCTTGTGATTACTGCTACCCTTTGATTCCTCCCCAGCCATGGCACAATAGTCCAGAAAATAAACATACTTCTTTTGTGGTGGGTTCAATGATGTAACTGGTCCTTATTGCCTTTTTTTTACCTCTGACAATGGGCGAATCCCTCTTTCCTTATCACCATTACATAGGGAGGAGGTGTTCTGTAGTTCACAGAAAATAGCTAGGAAGAGTGATAACATTGTTTGAGATTTAATTTTAGTTCACATGAAGTTACAATAACACTGGATTCCTGGCAAGATCAACAAGCATTTGGAGTCTAACTGTAGCACTACCCCCTTAGGGGCCGCTGGATTTGAATTGGGTCCCCCTATGCTCTGAAAAGCCAGGCAACATGCATCTTCCACACCTGCACTTTCAGAGTTTGTAAACAGTCCTTGAGCTGGTTTTTAGTTGTTTTTATTATGAGGTTAACAACTTGGATATGTTCTAGGGGTATATGGAATGCCCAAGGTTACTGTACAACTCGAGGATGAACTTCTAAGCAACTATGTACAAAAAGAGTGGACTGGCAAAAATAAAGCACTGTCCCATTCTCGGTGTACCTCCTCAGTCTCTGGATGAATTCTCCTCTTCACCCAACTGTGCTGAAGATATCCCTGAGCAAGGGGATCCCAAGATCTTGCAGTTAAGCATATCCAGGTGAAGACTAACTGGGTATTGCACCTTACTGCCCTCTCCCCTTACCCAGCCCAGGGGTGCTGTCCTGTCAGCGTAGTGGGTTGTTAGCTGATTTCAGGCCTTTTGCTCCTTCCCTGGTGCTCAGGATGTCCTCCCTAGGAGACTTTAGGCAGTGGAGATCCTCCTGTCCAGCAACCAGCCTGTAGGTAGGCTCCCCTCCCTGGGGCCCATTCCAAGACTCCACACTCCAGCCTTATCTCAATCCATCTTCCACCCGACTCCCTTCTCTCCTGAGGCTCTGTCATGTTTGACGGTTGCCCTGGTCACCTTTCCCAGCCTCCCGGGATTGACCATGGTCCTGCAAACATGCAGATTTGGGCCTACTCCTCTCCTGTTCCAGAAAGTTCTCATGTTTCTGGAAAGTGGGAGGGCTCCAGAATTTCTTGACTGTCCTGAGGTGAACTCAACTGCCTCACTTCCAGGCTGATTCATCTCAGGCTGCTACTCAGCCTGCATCTAAAAAAACCCAAAACAACAAACCCTATCTAGCTAACCTGGAGAGCATTACATAAGTAATACCCTTTATTGGCTAACTTAAGTTATTAAAGCTGCAAGCTTACAGGATGCCTTAGATCCCTTCCCCAGGTGTTATACAATTCATACAATACTCTACTGCTATTAATAAAAACGTTTAAACGAGAAAAAATATGTATGAGCTTTCTCAAATACTGTATCTACTATAAGCACCTCAAGTCAAAGGAGCTGGATGGAAAATTGTCAGTTGAACAGTGGCGTCATCCAGTCAGATGCAGTAACTGTTTGGTCAGTCAGTAGCCATAAGTCCTACTGGCTGTTAAAGACAATAGTCGGCAGGGAAGATTTCTTTATCCACACTATTTAACATGAATGACAAAATGTATTGAATCTCTCAGCATTTATGGCTGCCTTAATTGTATAATCTTTGTACAATCTCTTTTAGATGTAGCAAAACTACACAACATGAGGACCTACCTAAACAACCAATCCAATTTGTATCCAGTCAGGCAGGCCTTTACACAACATAGCTGTTGATAGATCTAAAAAAGTTTGTATAGTCAAATTGTAATGTTTGACAAAAATCTTTAGGGTCTAACTTACATCAGTTAATTACTTTTAATTTGTTTTTCATGTAGGAACAGTACATAATCAAGCACACACTAATGTCACTAAAGGTAAATGCAAAAATACACTTAAAGTAAAGAATCCATAGTGCATGCTTTGTAAGGGATATCACATTGTATATGTGTACAGGATATATTCACACTTTGGTCACGGCATCCATGTGTACACAGTTTCATAGGCTTCTCCCCGCCAGAATCCAACTCTAAGATGCCTCAGATTGGACATGGGCAAAGTCTTCAACTAATTTTTTCAAGGTGATACCCAATATGATGAAGCTTTTATACAGTCAGGTCCATAAATATTGGGACATCGTCACAATTCTAACATTTTTGGCTCTATACAACACCACAATGGATTTGAAATGAAACAAACAAGATGTGCTTTAACTGCAGACTGTCAGCTTTAATTTGAGGGTATTTACATCCAAATCAGGTGAACGGTGTAGGAATTACAACAGTTTGCATATGTGCCTCCTACTTGTTAAGGGACCAAAAGTAATGGGACAGAATAATAATCATAAATCAAACTTTCACTTTTTAATACTTGGTTGCAAATCCTTTGCAGTCAATTACAGCCTGAAGTCTGGAACGCATAGACATCACCAGACGCTGGGTTTCATCCCTGGTGATGCTCTGCCAGGCCTCTACTGCAACTGTCTTCAGTTCCTGCTTGTTCTTGGGGCATTTTCCCTTCAGTTTTGTCTTCAGCAAGTGAAATTCATGCTCAATCGGATTCAGGTCAGGTGATTGACTTTGCATAACATTCCACTTCTTTCTCTTAAAAAACTCTTTGGTTGCTTTTGCAGTATGCTTTGGGTCATTGTCCATCTGCACTGTGAAGCGGTGTCCAATGAGTTCTGAAGCATTTGGCTGAATATGAGCAGATAATTATGCCCAAAACACTTCAGAATTCATCCTGCTGCTTTTGTTAGCAGTCACATCATCAATAAATACAAGAGAACCAGTTCCATTGGCAGCCATATATGCCCACGCCATGACACTACCACCACTATGCTTCACTGATGAGGTGGTATGCTTAGGATCATGAGCAGTTCCTTTCCTTCTACATACTCTTCTCTTCCCATCACTCTGGTACAAGTTGATCTTGGTCTCATCTGTCCATAGGATGTTGTTCCAGAACTGTGAAGGCTTTTTTAGATGTCGTTTGGCATACTCTAATCTGCCCTTCCTGTTTTTGAGGCTCACTAATGGTTTACATCTTGTGGTGAACCCTCTGTATTCCCTCTGGTGAAGTCTTCTCTTGATTGTTGACTTTGACACACATACACCTACCTCCTGGAGAGTGTTCTTGATCTGGCCAACTGTTGTGAAGGGTGTTTTCTTCACCAGGGAAAGAATTCTTCGGTCATCCACCACAGTTGTTTTCCGTGGTCTTCCGGGTCTTTTGGTGTTGCTGAGGTCACCGGTGCGTTCCTTCTTTTTAAGAATGTTCCAAACAGTTATTTTGGCCACGCCTAATGTTTTTGCTATCACTCTGATGGGTTTGTTTTGTTTTTTCAGCCTAATGATGGCTTGCTTCACTGATAGTGACAGCTCTTTGGATCTCATCTTGAAAGTTGACAGCAACAGATTCCAAATGCAAATAGCACACTTGAAATGAACTCTGGACCTTTTATCTGCTCATTATAATTGGGATAATGAGGGAATAACACACACCTGGCCATGGAACAGCTGAGAAGCCAATTGCCCCATTACTTTTGGTCCCTTAACAAGTGGGAAGCACGTATGCAAACTGTTGTAATTCCCACACCGTTCACCTGATTTGGTTGTAAATACCCTCAAATTAAAGCTGACAGTCTGCAGTTAAAGCACATCTTGTTCATTGCATTTCAAATCTATTGTGGTGGTGTATAGAGCCAAAAATGTTAGAATTGTGTCGATGTCCCAATATTTGTGGACCTGATTGTATCTCCTTATGGTCTTTGAAGCTGAATGTGTGGAGCAAAGCCCTTTAAATCATAACCCAATGAAAATCTAAGCTATATTAATTCTTACAAATAAAAATATTCACCACTGTATCTGGAGCAATTGGAGCATGATCCTGGATTCCAATTAACATCAGGGTAGAATGGCAACATTTTTTTCCATTAGGCTTCCAGATAGGAATCGGAATACATAATTTCTTCTAGGTCGTACAGAGTCCTAAGTTCTCTCCAGACTATCAATGTTTTAGTTCTTCAACATATAATGTAGTAAGCAAGATTTATCAGAAACTTACTGACTTTTAAAGAGCCATCACCAGCAGATAAAAAAAAAGCTTCTCATAACCCCCAGGGGATGCAATGCAGGCCAAACCTCAGATCTGTAGAAGGGTTGATAAGAAGCGTTATTGGACAGCTCACCTCACCTCATGCCACTGCACTCTGACAACGCTACCCAGAGCTCACTCTTCGATCCATCCAAAGCAAATGCTATATATTTCTCTTGATTTCTACACTCACTGTATATGAATGCAATCCCTTCAGTCACAGCACCAGAAGCCGACTTTTGACACCAATCCAACTCTCCAGGGCAGTGCAAACTCACATTTTCCCCACAGCTGACAATCAACATTTGAAAAGAATTAGGAGCTACACCATGAAGGGAATGAGAAAACAATGTAGTGCTGTAGTGCACTGGGTGGGCTGCCAGCCCTTCAACTTGAAAGGAAAAATGTACGTCTGTCTCACGCTTGTGGGTGTGGTAAAAAAAAGTGGATGTTGCTTGACAGAGCATGGCTTGTAGGCTTTTCCCCTCTGCTTTGCTATGATTTAGACAAAATAAGACCTGGGACTACACTGAAGACAGTGGGAGTGGAAAAAAGTGCCATTGGTTGTGTAACTGGCAGCAGTAATAACCCCCAGCTATGGTGTCAGTACCAGTAATAATAACCCTCAGCATATGTCAGGGCAAGCAAAAACCCCCAGCAAGTGTCAGTACCAGCAGTTGTAATACCCAGCAGGTGTCATGGCCAGCAATGATAAACCCCATCAATAACTCCCAACAGGTGTTAGGACACACAATATCCACCAGCATTAACTCCCAGTGTGTGTCAGGGCAAGCAATGCAGTCCAGTATGCATCAAGGACAGCAATGATAAATCCCAGCAATAACTTCCAGCAAGTGTCAGTGCAAACAATCATTGCCAACAATATTCCCAAGTATGTGTCAGGGCCAGGGGCGGACTGACAACTCATGGGGCCCCCGGGCAATAGGGGATCATGGGGCCCCTGTGTCCTTGCCCAAACTCAAAAAAGCCTATGAAAAAGGTACCAGGGGCATCTCATGGGGCCCCCTACTGACCCTGGGCCCTCGGGCAGTGCCTGAGTTTCCAAATGGTCAGTCCGCCCCTGGTCAGGGCAAGCAATAAGCCCCAGTAAGTGCCAGAGCCAGCAAAAACCCATAGAACAGTAACCCCAGCATTGGTGTTCACTAATTTTACTGAGCTTCTCCTGATACATTTAGTCTTTCCCACGCTGCTGCTGCAACTATCATTTACCAATCAGGGAGGAGACTACTCAACATAGCAAAGCAGCACAATTGAAGGCAATGTGCTGGAAAGCATTCTATCTCTGGCATTTTTTGTGTGCAGCAGAAGCAAATCAAATGAAAGTGCTATGAGGTACTTAAAGAAATTTTGGTGGTAATATAGCTCAACCAACTAACTTTTTGAAGGCAGTTTGCAATTCCATTTTGTGGTTCTCAATTGTTAAAACATATCTAAACCTAAATGTACATATGTACACATTTGAGTCCCCAGGCCTTTTATCTCCCTAAATCCCTTAAAGTTCCAGGGGATTCAGTAATGTCTTGGTTCTGAACACTATATCTTTTAGGTTTTGTAGTCTACACTAATGTATTATACAGTACATCATTTTTTTTGACAGATAGGGCTATAATTTGGTAGCACATTTGGTTGCATATATGTTTGTTTCCTTGGTTTTTATTGGGAATAAATAGTAAAAAAAAATAGTAAGAAATGCATTTTCCTGTAATTTTTCCCAATGCAACATTTATGTAATATGCACATCCCAAAAGTTGACTGATTTAATTTATATAACATTGGTGTGACTTTTAGGTAATGTAGCAGTGGAATGATAAAGCTCAAAGTGAATGTACTGCAGGGCTTAAAATTTCAAGTCCTGAGCTACTAGCCAGGCCTTAGAGTTACTCGCCACCAACAAACACACACAAACCGAGACACCTGTACACACACACAGACATGTACATACACACACATACACAGAAACGTACACACACGCACAGAGACACATGTACACACACATACAGACACATGTATACACACACAGGCACGTACAGACACGCATACACACAGATACATGTACATACACAGAAATACACACGTACAGACACATGTACATAGACACATGTACACACAGACACATGTACACACAGACACATGTACATACATACACACAGACACATGTACAGATGCACACATGTACATACACATAGACACATGTACAATTGTACATGCATACACAGACACACACACCACCACCCCCCCATAAAAAGTTGCAGTACTTCGTTGTTCACTCACAGATCCGGGTACTGCACTCTAGGGGGAGGCAGAGAGCACAGCACACACTCCTTCCTTTGCTTTCACTGTGCTCAGCTATTGAACTGACGTCTCCCAGTGCCAATGACAGATCCGGCCTGAGCTCCGAGCTTGCTCTGCAAGACGGCCCTGGGGGACACACTCGCCCCCACCATAATTTCCACTCGCCATTGGCGAGCAGGCAAGTGGAAATTTCAAGCCCTGATGTACTGTATGCAGTTTACCTCTATCCCCCCTTCAGCACTACATTACGATGCATGCAAGGGAAAAAAACAGTATGTGTAAAATGATAACGTAACAGTAAGATAAGATCAAGTCAGGTTGACAAGGACACAAATTAGCACAATGGTGACTTGTTCACAGTTTTGCACAGTGAACACATATTTCATCCAGATGATCCTACATCATCATTGCAACCTAGAGATTGTTAGGGGATGGAATATATTTAGGATATTGATATTGACAGGATGACATCATATCATGGTGGGACTGAGAAATGGCAGTTAGAGTTCAGTTTTGAACAGGAGACTGGATCACAGAATCAAAAAAGAATCATACAGGGTGAGGGGCTCCAGGACTTGTGTCATAAAGATAACAAACTTGTTGGTTTTCTCAGGGCTTGGGCCCTGGAGAATGGAGGCTTTATGGAGTCTTAGGTGGCACTTTAAACTTTAGGTCCATGTTTCCTGAGCAATTAGCTCCTACTGATTGTGCAGCTGTGCACAATCCCTTTTAGTTTGGAAAGGACTGTAGCTCAGTGTTCCACCCTCCCTGAGAGTGCCTGCAAGGGAGCAGCCAGAGGTGCAAGTTTGCACAGCAGTTGAGAGTACTGTCTGGAGGAACAGACAAAAAAAGCCTATGTTTGAAGCCAGAACAACAGTGCTGCAACAGCAAGCCAGTAGACTTCTATAAAGTGTTTGATTGCTGTAAATTGCTAAAAAACCTTGTGTGGGAAAACCTAAAAACACAATTTTGGTAAGTTGATTGCATCCGTTTAAGAGTTACACTTTAACCAGGTTCCATTTTTGTATTTTCTTTTTAATTTGTATACAATTTCTTTTTTAGAGTTTTTTTAATTTAACTTTGTCTTTTTATATAGGGAGCCTGGATCTGATCAGTGGAGACCAGATTCGTGCTCAGCAGCAGATCACTTCTAATAGTGATTCCCAGTGCCGAAAGTGGTTTTAAAGCCTAAAGTTTTTTCACATTAATGTGTTCTCTGCATTAAGGTAAAAGACCTTCAGTGGGCTGCCCCCCCCCCCCCAGCACCACCTTATGCTTAATGGAGCCCTATCTCGATGCAGCGATTTGTATGAGAGCAGCTGCTCTCTTGGCTCTCTCCCTCTTCATTGGTTCGGACACAGCAGACAGAGCCATTGGCTCCCACTTCTATCAGTCACAGCCAGTAAGCAGGGAGCAGGGGGCAGGGCCAAGTCATGCTCTCTCTGGGGCGAGCATGCACGAGTACCTCCATGGTTGACACTCATGAGGGGAATGGCCAAGAGCGCTTGTGGGGGACCCGAGAAGAGAAGGATCGGGGCAGCTCTGTCCATAACCATTGACTCTTTGACCTGGGAAAAACACTAACCCTAACCCTCCCATCCGGAGCAGCACCTAACTAGTTTAGTTGCAACCCGCTTACATTTAGGGTAAGGGTAAAACCCTCAGCTTATTTTTTGCTGACTTTGCTCCGTTGAAGAGATCTTTCTTTACTTCCTGTACAACTATCATCTTAGATAGTTGTCCCCATTGGAAAAACTACCTTCAACTGTTGTTCTAACTCTTCCACACTCCATCCAAAATAAAAACGATGATACACACACTTTATTGATTGAATTCATTTGTATCTGAGGTCATTTGCCAAGTTCAAGAATTAACACACCTTGTTACAGTTTATGCACCCCATGAGTTTTAATAATAATTTCAGGAAAATACTTTTATTTTAATCCTAAATAAGTTGGTTAGTAAAGGGGTTTTTTTCATATATTTTCAGTAGCACCATGGGACTTTTACAATCAAGAAAACGTTCTTTTATGTTATAAAAATTATATAATTTAGGGAACAATCAAGTCTAAATATACAGTACTTTTGTTATTGTTTGGTCATTAAAATTGCACGTTCTAAGTTGGACTTTGCCTGAGAAAAGCTATCTGGTGTTCTCTTAAGCAGAAATTATCAGCAGCCTAAAATCTCTATTTGGTGATGCTGTTGATTTCTGCATCATTTTATCAAACAATCAGTTTCCTGTCAGTGGACATACAAGTTATTTTTTAGTGTGTAAACAAGTTATCTCTCATTTGAATCAGAGATAAATGATCAGAATTTGACATTTAATTCTTAGTAAATTTGCTACACGTAGTCAGGGGCACTTGTGTATTTGTTTGTGCTTTTACATTATTTCACTGTGGAGAATACTCCAATTCTGTGTTAAGAGGAGAAGCTGCTGATGCTGACAGTTAACCTCTTCTTATGCTTCTGAAGAGTCGTTGAAGTTCCTATGGACTTTCTATGGATGATTAATGCACATCTTTAGGCACATTTTAATATAGCTTTTTACTTCCCTGGAGACCTAGCATATTTTGTGCAATTAAGAGTCTGGGTGCACTTTGCAGTCCACATAGACATGAGATTCTTCCATTCTTACTGATTAACATGGATGGGGAAATTGATTTATTTTATCTTGCTCAGCTGTCGAGCACTGTAAGGACAGCTTAAATATGGTTAAGCTGTGCCTAGGTTAAAGATTAAGTTCACCTTTGGAACATGTTACATGTTCCGCCTGTATTTAGTCTGAAACATGTAATATGTTCCAGCTTGTAGGTAGGTTGTCTATTATTAGATTAGTTAGGGTGCTGTCCAGGTCGGGAAGGGGTTTATATGCTATGCACCTATTCCCTGTTTTTTTGGATCTGACCCACAGGTCCTGTAGCCCTATAAAAGGGACATGGGTCTGAATCTGGGGAGTTCCCATTTTCTGGTCGAGCTTCTGCCTAGCTCACTGCAAATCTTGCTGTCACTCAAATCCTTCAACATGGGACTTGCAGTTCGCCCTGAAGAATACCAGATGCTGGAGCACTGCCACTATGGACTTGCCTCTACATGGACTCACATGGTGACCAAGCCAAGCCTGTGTTAGAGACTAGTTTAGGGAGAGACTGTTGCCCTGTTGATGGTAATGCCTAAGTTATTTGAATAAAGCATTGAAACTTTGCTTTGCCTGGTCTGAAGTTATTAAAGGGGTTATGGAATTAAACAGTACTACACATAGCCTGCAATGATGACAGTAAAGCACACTGAGGTATGAAGATAGCTCCGTTAGAGTTAACACAGTGTGAAATACAAGTAAGTGGTTATCAGGGGTAACAGAAGTCTAATAGGCCCTTACAAATGGCCTGTTGTGAAGTGTGGACCTGTGACAGGTGGGATGTCTTCTGGCAATGAGGGAAATGTTGTAAGCACTCTCTCTGAGTAGTCTGTCTTTCGTAGAAGATCAGTACCACAGATCCAGTTTCCGGCCTGGTCAAAGGTACGGAAGAGACTGTGTTTACAGAGCACGCATGGGGTCTGCACTAAGTGCTTGGCTGGACTCCATTCCAGGAGGTCAGGTAGCAGAAATATGCTGGACAAGTGTAGTGGGCAAAGGCTCAGCATGTCCCTCCTAAATGCAACAACTGACAGTAAAGGTGTACATTGATTTGGGCCTAAGAAGAGTTAACCAAAGTCCAGTTTATTCAAGTGTACATGCCATACAGCAGTTATCCCTGAAAGCAGCATCAGCCTTGTCCTGGTGCATTGATGAGCACGGCACAGTAAAGGTACCCAATGTGCAAGCAAGTGACCCCAGATTAGGTGCTCAGCATAGCCCAGAAGAAGCCACCCCGGGGGTAGTCCTCTTATGTGACCAACCTAACAAAGAGAGGAACATGAAGGAAGTGTCACCAGCCTTCCCCACGTGCAGGGCCAGTGCTTCCACTAGGCAAACTAGGCAGCTACCTAGGGCACACTGCTACCTAGGGGCACCTGGGCGCAACACAGGCTGGCACTCTCTCTGTGTGGGACACTGCCATGTCATGAACGATCCTTCAGCTGAGAGGAGGGGTGGCAGAAAGGAGGAAGAAACGACAGAGGAAGATGCCGGTTGTCTGGGGCCAGTGTAGCAGCTGAGCTGCCGCTCCTTCCAGTGTTCCTCTCAGACTCAGTCCCTTACTGCAAGCCGGATGGCAGCTGCTGATCACTGTGGAGTTTCAGCCCTTCTCTTCCCATTCATCAGCGGAGGCGGAGCTGTGCCTGTGGAGGAAGGTAATGTCTGACTCTGATGTCTCACATCTGTGTGAGTGTGACTCGGCCATCCATCCATCACATGTGCACTGTGTCAGTGAGTGATGACATCATCACGATCTCACAACCTGCTCTTCTAGTGCCGGCTGGGCCTGATGATCTTTGTCAGTGTGGCTGGTGGTGTGTTGTGTAGGATCTGTCACTGTGTGAGATTGCTCAGTTCAGCTGCCTGCTGTCACAGCATTTTATCTCCCCCATTGCCTGGGGAATTCCAGGCTGAGATCTGTCAGAGAGTGGATCCATCATCCTGCACTCACTGCAACTGTCACCCTGACACTGCTAGCCACAGATACAGTTCATCCATGACACTGATTTTGTCTTTAATATTGGTGCTGGTGGCATTTTATGGCACTTATTTTTGCAAATTAAAAGAAATTTCATGTTTTGTTGATTTAATATTTTCTACTGTTTAAAAAATTCTATTTTTTGGGAGGACGTGGGAGTAGCTGGTCTTGCCTAGGGCACAAAATAGTCTAGCTGCGGCCCTGCCTACGCAGATCTACAAGCTCCTTCCTCCTCTCCCCCCAACCCCCCCCCTCTCTGTGACAGTGGATAGGGGATCCTCTCCTTGCACCCACCGTCGGATTTTAAAAACAGTGCAGCCGTGCAGGGCTCCGCACACACAGCTGCGTCATTCACTGGAGTTCTGTGAATTAATAAACTACAAGTACCATTAGTCACCACGGCCGATGACTTGTAGTCCATGAATTATGAGGGCGCTGCTTAGCACTCTTGCAATTAATTGATTCTTCCTGTAATTTAGGAGCTGTCTGCCCATATGGGAAATATGGGCAGACAACTGACTGAAAGTCTGCAGGAGCCTGGCATTGCACCTGAGACCTTCTGATCACAGGTGCAATACCTTACATTCTGCAGTGTAAAAAAATAATAAATGCAAATTTTTTTACCTGCAAAAAAGATGTGCATTTATTATTTTTTATATAAAAGATCAGCTTATCCTTTAAATACCAAGTCATGTAAACGGAACTTAAAAAAAGGGTTTTTGTTTGCACCTGATTGGAAAGTTGAAGTGAACACAGCTTTGCCTCATTCACTAAGCTAAGTAAATAGTCATTTCGCACAGGGAACATGCTCTGCTCCCTAAATAAATCAACCCCAATGTGTTTTTAGATGCAATCGTTTTGTTGAAAAAATGTGCAAAAAAAGTGTCTATACCATAGAAACAACACATGTATTTAAGGGAAAAAAACCCGAAGGGCCATAAAACTCATATTGATTACATTATAATATATCTTGGCAGGTGTAGTGCTCCTTTTTTTGTAGCCCCTCCTTTGGTGATGTGGTGGTTGGAGCCTGTGCCCTTTTTTGTACCAGCTTGGATGGGGTTTAGCAGTTTGGGTATAGGAACATGACACCACTGACCAACATTATGTGGGCTTTTGTCTTGGATGCGTGAGAGAGGAAAATTTGCAGGAGTGAATTGCCATTAGGACCTGAAATGGGCACATAGGAAGGAGGTGGAAAAACCTTGACTGTTATTTAGCAGTCCTGTGGTTAGGCTCAGGATGGTTCAGGGCCTAAGTTTGAGGAACACCCTATGTGTGAAACCATTTATGGGTAACTTTTGGTGGGAGCAGAATTAAGATATCCAAAGGCAAATTTTATTTTTTAAGAATTGGGGGAAGATTTAGAACTTATGTCAAGTTTTACATTGATGTCTGTCTCCCCACTAGGGAGATTCACTTTTATTATTTGCCATGGTGATCACTGTCACTAGAAAAGAAAGTGAGGGAAAATCCTAAAATGTTCATTGTCTCCACACAATAGAGGGCAAACCAATGGGAAATAGATGTGAAAAAAACATTCCATAGTCTATTGAAAATAGAAAAATAGCTTTAGACATAATTTACTGAATGGCTACTGATCTTGAAATAGATATTCTTACATTGTAGGTAGAGCCCATTGTTTTGAGAGAAAAGCCACACTTTTATCTTCATAAACTAGCACTTGTGTAAAATAATAAAATAGCAGAAAATGTAATCTTCACATTTGTTGACACTTGGGAAATATAGGTCCTTGGCTATCCCACATTACTCCTATTTTAATCCACCAAACAGCAAATTATTGGTTAGTTTATCTTTGACTGGTTATTCAAAACCAGGGTCCATTCCAGAATTCAGATGGATTTGCCTGTATACTCACCAGATTGGGTAGCAGTGGCCACTGTTCACCAACCATTTGGATTTCCCCTAGTACTGCATTGTCTTGGCTCCTTTTCTTCTTCCTTTGAACCTCTAACATCTGTTTCATCTATGCCTTCCCATACCTACTTTAACACAATTCTAAGTAATGGAAACAAACTGGAAAACGTTCGGTATCTAGGTGTAATCCATAGGAGCCAGGTTGCATTTACTTCCATCCAATGCCTAGGGTAGCAGGATAAAAGACGCAGCACCAAATTTTAAAATGTAATAATTGATATTTTCCTTATTTTGTTTCCTTTTTCTGTCCAGTTCTTCATACTTATGGCTAAAATTAGCCAGAATTGTAGGGTTAAGGGGGTGCTAGGGATGTTAAAAGAAAATTACAAGGTTCTTTATAATTAAGGAAACTTAATAATTAAGTCACAACAATAGAAGAACACAGTCTGCTGAACATAATACTACACAAACATTAGATGTTGCCATGGTTTAATTGCACATAACATGTAAACATTCACAGTGCAGGGAGGAAAAAGTATGTGAGGCCGTAGCTTAATGTCAGGGCAGGGCTGTGGAACGGACAGGTAGGCCTAGTGGCAGGGTAACACACTGGCTGACGACAACCACCACCAACAGACCGAAGTCCCTCAGGGCGCGGAGTCTAAGTCCCAGGCTGCCCTTCACCAGGGCCCCTGATGGTGGGGATGGACTTGACGCAGCCAGGAACCAGGTCGCGGCCCCCGAGACACCCCGGCTGCGGTAATGGCCGCCGCCAATGGCGTGTAGCTGGTGAGAATGACAATAGCGTAGTCAGGCAAGCCGGGTCAACAACAACGGGACAAAACAGTACAGAACAGTAGACAGAGAATCACAGGTCACGGGCCGGGTTCAGCAACGGAAGGTCAGATCGAAGGGAAACACAGAGAATGGTCTTAGTCACAAGCCGAGTCAGAATACCAGAAGAGTCACGAGCGTATACACAGAGCTGTAGCAAGACAAAGACACAAGACACAAGTGCAAAGAGCATGTGCAGATCCCAGGCTTATATGTACTCAGCCACACCCCTCTGGGGGATGGACCTCAGAGACCTGAAGGCATAATAGATTCCCATCATGCTCAGCAGAAATCCAAGATGGATGCCAGCACATAACCTCTGGGAAAAGGTAGGACCTTGACACTTAATGACTTATCCCAGAGCTAATTGAAGCCAGGAGTGAGCCAACCTTGACTCCAATCAGTGTGATAATATTGGATGTGTTGCTGACAGCTGTCCTGCCCTTAAAAAACAAACACACACCTGTTTTGGGTTTACTGGTTTCAAGAAGCACTGTCTGATGTGAACCATGCCTCGCAGAAAAGAGCTCTCAGAAGACCTACGATCAAGAATTGTTGACTTGCATGAAGCTGGAAAGGGTTACAAAAGTATCTCCAAAAGCCTTGATGTTCATGTGTCCACGGTAAGACAAACTGTCTACAAATGGAGAAAGTTTAGCACTGTTGCTACTCTCCCTAGGCGTGGTTGTCCTGTAAAAATGACTGCAAGAGCACAGCGCAGAATGCTGCATGAGGTAAAGAAGAATCCCAGAGTGTCAGCTAAAGACCTACAGAAATCTCTGGCACATGCAAACATTTTTGTTGACACATCTACAATAAGGAAAACATTAATCAAGAATGGAGTACATGGGAGGACACCACGAAGGAAGCCATTGCTGTCCAAAAAGAATATTGCAGCACGTTTGAAGTTTGCAAAAGAGCACCTGGATGTTCCACATCACTACTGGCAAAATATACTGTGGACAGATGAAACCAAGATTGAGTTGTTTGGGAAGAACACACAACACTATGTGTGGAGAAAAAAAGGCACAGCACACCAACATCAAAACCTCATGCCCACTGTAAAACATGGCGGAGGGAGCATCATGGATTGGGGCTGCTTTGCTGCCTCAGGGCCTGGACGGATTGTTGTCATTGATGGGAAAATTAATTCCAGAGTTTATCAAGACATTTTGTAGGAAAACGTACGACCATCTGTCCGCCAACTGAAGCTCCGCAGAGGATGGGTGATGCAACAGGACAATGACCCCAAGCACACAAGTAATTCAACAAAACAATGGCTGCAACAGCACAGAATACGCCTTCTGGTGTGGCCCAGTCAGAGTTCTGACCTCAACCCAATTGAAATGCTGTGGCATGACCTTAAGAGAGCGATTCACACCAGACATCCCAAGAATATTACTACACTGAAACAGTTTTGTGACGAGGAGTGGTCCAAAATTACTCCAGATCGTTGTGCAGGTCTGATCTGCAACTACAGGAAACGTTTGGTTGAGGTTATTGCTGCCAAAGGAGGGTCAACCAGTTATTAAGTCCAAAGGTTCACATACTTTTTCCTCCCTGCATGTGCAATTAAACCATCACAACATCTAATTTTTGTGTAGTATTATGTTCAGCAGACTGTGTTCTTCTATTGTTGTGACTTAGATGACATTCAGAGCACATTTATGCCCAATTCATGCAAAACTCCACGTAATCCCAAGGGGTTCACATACTTTTTCTTGCAACTGTATCAATAAGACCCATTCAAATAATAATTGCTTAAAAAACAAAAGGTAGGTGAACAGGTGCTGGTGCCATTAGTAACAGATAAACACCTGACCACTTGCAGGTGCTCCAGGTGACCCACATGGATTTACACCCACCTCAATGAATGGACCTTTTATTACTAGGTAGGTCTCACTGCCCTTTTTTGACTGGACCCAATGTATCTTGTCACCAACTTAACCATTCACATGTACCAGGATTCCTTCCAATGCAATACACCGCCACTCAAAAAATAGTATTAGGGAAAAGGTTCATTGCGAAAAGCAGGCAACTTTATTGAAGTGGTTGTAAAGGAAAAAAAAAACCCAAACACATCTATACTTACCTGATTTGTGCAATAGAATGGCAGAGTGGCCCTGATCCTCCTCTTCTTGGTTCCCCCACCGGTGCTCCTGGTTCCTTCTCTCTTGATGGTGCCCCCAATAGGAAGCCAATTCAGCACTCATGCAGTCCCGCTGCTGCGTCCATTGAAACAGAGAGCTGGATTCAGCTCCGCCTCCCGTACCACTGGAGTTGATTGACAGGAGTGGGAGCAAATGGCTCCTGCTGCTATCGATCTGCCTAGTGAGGAAGGACAATGCCATGAGAGCTGTAGATCTCATGTACAGCGTTCGATCACGATGGGGCTCAGGTAAGTATAACAAGAGGTAGGGGGGATTCTTTTACATAGAAGATTTTTTACCTTAATGCATAGAATGCATAGAGACTTTAGAACCACTTTAAACCATATAAAACCTTACAATTACACCACACGTATATGTGCCTGTCCAGACTAAACTAGTTGAGGCAGTGTTTCCTAGCCAATACATTACATCCCATCCCTGGAGCTCAAGCCAGCTTCTGGCCTCGGGGCAGCGGCAGCCATCTTAACCATAAGCGCTGTTTGTACCTGGTCCAATACGCCCATATAATCACTATGCACTGCTTCCAAACTATAAATATTCCAAAACAAGATGACAAGGACCTTTCGATGTGTAATCATTTATTCTGGCCATTGATATGAATTGATGCTCAAGTGCTAAACGCACCTACCATAATTGCGTGCTTACATGTGTTTAGAGGCGTCAAGTGTATTTTCTGCCAAAACTCTGCTGGTACTGGATGCACTGGCAGTGGGTTTTTTTCTTGTCTCTAACCTCGCCTGCCACTAAAGGCCTCTAAAAATGTATGTGTGCATTGACACATAGGCTAACATGCAGGGGAGTTTTGAGGCAGAAAACAAACCGCTAGAGGCCCCTAGGAGCAGCTGCAAAAATGTTCAGTGTGCAGGAGGCCTTATGATGAAGCCTAATTCCCCTAATTTTTTTCTTTTTTTTTACCATGCAGTGGGGTTGTGTCCCCACTACATAGATCAGCTGCTTGTTTTATATAGGGGTGGGGACTAAGCTCATACTCACTTGACCCACTGGTCCTATGGAAAACCGCGCTCCCCCGCGGTCCAGCAGTGGACTGTTCCTGTCTGTGGAACTCACATTGAGCATGCTGACATCAGGAACAGTCCATTTACAAGCCCACTGGACCACAGGGGGAGAAGAAAGAAGCCAAAAGGACTATCTTGTATAGGGAGGATCGTGGGTCAGGTGAGTATATCTTTGGTGTCCTCTCCCCTAGAACAAAACAATCATTTAACCTATGCAGTGGGGCTGGATTTCTGCTTTAAAAGAAAAAAACTGTTATTTCATTGATTGTTTTCTTTCTTTATTTTGTATTTTGCAAAAGGAGGAGACCAGGTAACAAATGCTGTTACTTTGTAGATAGCTCACAGGTTTGAACAGGAAGTCACACATTTCTCAAAAAAGTTAGAACTTCTGTGAAATGATGGCAAAATGACAAACCTTTTTCTAGAACCACTTTAATATATTTACGCCATTTACTGACATTGCATATACACTGATACATGTAAGAATATATCTATGATATGCTTATGAGGGGTGGGTACTTTTTTCTTTTTTCACAGTGGCAGCTAATGGGTATTTTGTAATTCCACAAATATTTTTTCCAAGAAAAATCCTAAAATACCCCTGTGAATTAAAAAAAAATAACATGTTATATTTCAAAAGAAATTTACTGCAAAAATATGTTATACAGTAAGCACTGGAAGACAGTAAGATGAGTATACACATAATGAGATTTTCAGCAAAAAGTAAAATGCATGTCAAGTCTGTTTTGCAGCTTTTATTGCACCTGTGTAGTTGAACCTTGGAGCGTAATAGTGAGTCATGCTAACATTTTGTCACACTGTGGGTATTGTTAACTTTTACATGATGTTTATACTGTATACTTTTGACATATTTCAAGCTGTCAGCACAAAAAAATGTGCTCTGTCAATACATTTCCCACTTTTTGTCAGTAAATGTTGTGGACAGAGGGCAATCCTGGCTCCCATGTACATAAGTATATAAAGTTAAAATTATTTATAGAAAGTTTTTTTTTTAATCTTTACAGTCACTAGTAAGTTTATCTGCATTAAAGTAAACCTGTGCCCAGGTCATGCACTGTAAACTATTTACATATTCTGTAAACAATAAATGTATTTTAAAGAGGAACTAAATGCATCATACTTACCTCTTCTCTAACGGTCCCTCACCAGTGTTGACATCTTCTCTCGGGCTCCTTCCAGGTGCTGTTTTTCAGATATCTTCATTAGACGGTGCTGGATGATGTAACTCCTGTGCATGCGCAGCTGTCAGTCAACCTGGCACACAGGGATGCCGCTGGTCTAAGCCACAGCACAGCTCAGTTTACATGCCACAGAAGACTGCAAGGAGGCAAGTATGTGTAGTTTATTGCAGAAGTGACATTGCATGACTCTTCTACAATAAATAGCCAATCTGAGGTTGTTTTAAAATGCCTTTAAAACAAGACCTGATTTATCTCTGTATCTGTAAGCATTGTGAAGAAATTAATTATCAAAATTCATGATGTAGGCACAGTTTTTTTTTAATGAGAACAGATCTTGGCAGTCTGCAGCCCTCTACTGTAAACATACAGCAGATGTTTCCAAGACTAGCAAACAACTGAAACCCAACTTTAGATTCTTTGTTGTGATCTTTAAGAATGTTTGAGAAGGAAAAACTTCATAGTAAAAGCAGCTAGAGAGATCTGGGATGTCTTGTTTTAAAGTTTTTATTTTACTGATTTTTAAAGAAGAATTAGAAATAGCAGAAGGGACTGTATTGGACTTATTACCTACTGCTGACACTCCACTGGAAACTATACCTCATGTTAGATACTCTAAACTGCTCCATTTTGTACACAGGTGTGGGGTAAGGCTTAATAAGTAAAAAAACATCAGATGAATTGCAGTGTTTACCTTCTCTCCCCAGTTAGGACCATAGCTGTTCTTCACAATCCAGTAAGGTATCTGTTTTTCTGTAAAATAAGTCTCATATCATTAAAAACAAAAATGTACATACGTGGTAAAGTTGTGATGTGGGTGGTGCTCAAGCACAACCAACAAACCATGTGAATATAAAGAATTACTGTAAATGTGCCTATTACCAAAATATGACAGTTGCAAATATCTTTCATTTAGATTACCCAAATGTCCTTTCTTCATATAGTAGCATAGCTAACAACAATAGTCCAATCTATGCTTTTTCAATCTTGATACAGAATAAACCAAAACAACAGGGCAACTGCCAGGTTGCCATTCTGGGAGGGAAAGAGGGGAATTTTCCTTATTTGTGCTAGTGGTTGAAGAATCACTTTCACATTTTACCTACTTCTTGTCACTGGCAACAGGAAAGAATTGCCAGATTGCATGGAATTTTTAAAACAAGTTGAGAAAAAAAATTTCTGAATTCAATATTATAAAAAGACATGTACCCATCTTGATTTGAGTTATTGTTTAGGCCTGGAAATAGTGGTTTTCCAGTGCAGATAATATTTTTATAACCCACAATTAGAACCAGTTTGGAAAAATCACGTGTACTCATTGAAATTACATAATAGTTTCCCCTTTAAAGGGTCAGTCCAGCCAAAAAGTCTGCTTGAGTCTGCTCACATGACGTGACCATTATGAGCAGATTCCAACTGTAATAATGGGCATTTAATGCATTTTTATAGTATAAAGAGAATGCAACAGGAGATGCTGGACCATGCAAACATGGGCAAAAATACCCTTTTATGTCAATAATTATGTCAGGGAGAGCTTACATTTTGAGTACCCAAGATATATAGGGTCACAGGGACCAACGCAGTGTAGCACCCTCCTATGAAGCTTGAGGGAGCTAAAGCCTTAATTGTCATTTAGAAGGGCTGAGTAGTAGCTCAGGTGTAAGAGCCAGAGGGTCAAATTGTGGTCAGAGCTGAAAAGCTCTGCATACCAGCTCTCTGTAATTTCCCCCTGTTCTAGAACTTTGGAGAAAGGTCTTGAAGCAGTAGGCAGATATGAGGAGTGGCTGGTCTGTACTCTTAGAGGATTCTGGCCATTCCCCAACAGGAGGCTTGGCTTGGGGCCGGGACAGCCTTTACGAGTAACTGAGCCTGCTCATCAGCAGGAGAGTTCTGGTGGAAGAGAGAGAAGGATATGAGGCTGGAGCCTGTGAGGGGGCCCAGATGGAGAGAGGCTCACCTGCAGTACAGGCAGAGAACCTTGGAGGGCTGAAAACTTGGACTTAAGAGGCCCCCTGAGAGAGTACCACCTATGTGGCAGGGAAGAAGTGGCCCAGCTAGAAGACCTGGTAGCAGACACTGGCAGCACAGGAGAGGGACCAAGTGAGTAAACCTGCACCCCCTGGACCAGTAAGGGGAAAGGAGCACTCTAGTGGGGAAATGGATTTGCTATCTTACCCAGGACTGTTTCACACTGCAGTGGCAGCACTGGATCCCCTGCCTAGGGATTCACCTAGTACAGCTGGATGAGAAGAGTCATCTTGGGTCTGAGGGTGGTACTACAGCAGATGCTGGCTAGCTCTCCAGAAGACAGACTTTGCTGTAAAGACTTTTACTTAGTTGCTAAGGCGTTTTGTCCTCAGTTGCCATTTCCCTTGGGCATCCCTTATACCCCTTACCCCATCCAAGTTCAACCCCTTAATAAAACCTCAAAACAAAGCTCAAGGACTGTTACTGTCTCCTGGTGCAAGTGAAGAAAATGTGTGCTGCCTGGCTCTGCATGACTATAGGGGGACCCAAATCTCTTGCAACTCCTAACAGGGTAGTGCTACATCAGTCTGCAATGATCTACTAAAATGTCATTTTTGGGTGGACTAACTCTTGAAGCCAATTGTCTGTACAGCAGTCCTAATATTTTATTTTACAGTATACAATTTCCTGTAATGAGGAAAGGTATAGGTTATCTTTTTTATTGATTTTTTTTTAAAGCTGAATTTTCAATTTCATTGTCCAATCACAGGTGGGTGGTAGAGATAAATCCTGGCTATATTTCTTAACTTCTGTACAGAAAAGTCAGCTCATTATCCCAACTCTGGTTAGCAGGGTTATATTTATCTCAGTAATGGACAGACGGAAATGCAAATTATTTGACAGATAAAACAACTCCAAAATATTTATTTAATGGGGTATTAAGTTTAGTTTAATCATGCAACTGCTGAATTATCTTGTTCTAGATCTGGACTATCTAATAAAAAAAAGCAAAAAACATTTTTTTGTACATATGTCTAAATCACATGTGTCAAACACAAGGCCCACTGGCCAAATCCAACCTGCCAGCCTATTTTATGTGGCCCTCACACCTCTCCTGCAGATGCAGCACCCCCCTCATCTCTGCCCTAAATTGTCTCAACAGTTGGCAACAGAGAGGAGGACAGAATTCCTTCACCAGATCCTGCGCTTCTTCATCCAGCGGCCCCCCCTCTCTGCATAGAGGACATAACTCCTTCTGCAAACCCTGCGCCTTTCTGCAGCTGAAGCACCCCCCTCGTCTCCACCTCACCCCCACCGCTCAGCAATCAGCAGATTTCGTCAGCTGACTCCATGCCTCCTCTGGTTTTCCTCCAGACCCTGCACTTTCCCCTTCCCAGCTCCATCCTCAGCTTCTTCCCAGCTGCAGTACAAGGTAAGGGAGGTGAACTGTGATGTAAGGGAGGGTGGGGGACTCTTGACTTCTGATGGAGGGGGGGTTCTTGACATCTGATGTAAGGGGAGTGGGGTGCTATGGACATCTAGACTTACAGATACAACTGGCCCTTTGAGGGCAACCATAATTCTGATGTGGCCTGCAATGAAATTGAGTTTGAAACCCCTGGTCTAAGTTGACAATGTGTTATATATGAATTATTAATACTTTTTTTCTTACTTTTCACATATCCTACTATCAAGACGGCATGATTTAAGTAATCAGGACTGCAGTTATGATGGAGATTATGTATGATTCCATTTTTGTAATGCTGCAAAAAAATTAAGAGATCATGTGAGCAACTTAATTTCACTACTTTGATTCTATGTTTACTATATTATTTTTCACTAACCTGCAGCAATGCGTTGTTGATAATTACTGTCAGAGTTCCATGGTTTCCAACATAAGTGACCATTTCTGGAAAAGAGATGTTTTTTTCAGTAACAAAAGATGGTGTACAGGAACCCATATATCTGACATCTGTGGTAGCTTTTCCCTTATTTTTTTTATTAGCAAATGTGTGTTCATTTATGAAGGTGTTAATTTAGGCTGAATGGTTTTTGGCCACGGAGTAAATCATAACACTGGTATGAGACACTGGTCAATCAGACAATATTTTATCTGTACACAATTAATTTTAGTCAAGTGTGTAGGTGGGGCCTAAGAAGAATATACTGGGCTGGGGGGAAACCACCACACAGTCCACAGGCACACTGTATTTATCTTGTATTAGGTACTGGAGTGTAATATACACAATGAGAGGACCAGGGCCATCTTTAAGGCAGGGCAAAAGGGGCAGCTGCCCTGGGCCCAGTCATTTTTGTGGGGCACAAAGCAGCTTCCCCATATTTGCCAATTGTCTTAGTTTACATACCCTTGTCCCTTGAAGTCTTCCTCCTGTGCTGTATCCTGATATCTCAGTGTGAAGTGCTGTCACTTTTACTGTCCAGCTCTGCCTTATTGCAGTGTAGAGATGACCCAGATTATGTCAGCATTCACATGTAAATAGCCAGCATTGATATGTCAATAGTGGTGACATTCATATGTAAATACTGGTGGCATTCATATGCATATTATGCCCCCCCTGAGGTCCTATCAACAATCACCTCTGATGAATGCTGCCCACTGGGGAAGTAAACAGGGGCATGCTTGACCATCCTGCCTGCAACTGTGGTCACTGAGCCTACCATCAGTCTGTTCTGCAAAGGTAGGCAAAGTAGTGCGGGTGGGGTGTACATAGGTAGGCAGAGAAGGAATTACAGTTTGGGATGCACATTAGCAGGGAGAGGATGTACAGAGGTAAGGAAGGTTGGTGCAAAGATGTGCAGAGCAGGCATGTAGAGAAAGGTGGGGGGAGGGGGGACTGGAGTGGAGAGGTTGGGGGATGTGCTGCAACCTCTAGCAACCAATCAGTGAGCCTTAATGATGTGCTGTAACCTCTATCAACCAATCCATGAGCAGTAACAATGTGTAGAAACCTCTAGCAACTAATCAGTGAGCTGTGATGTGTGCTATAACCTCTAGCAACCAGTCAGTGAGCAGCAATGATATGCTGTAACCTCTGGCAACCAGTGGCAATCGCTGCCTGATCTGCTGCAGTAAACTAATTTTGAGTCTAGCTGCTATTTATTGTTTGTTTCAGAGAAGGTGGAGAGTGAAATTGCATGGGGGGGGGGGCAAGAAAATGATTGCCCATGGTTCAATCAATATTAAAAACTGCCTTGGGGAGGAACCTGACCTGTCCCTTCTCATCCAGAATCTTTCCCTACTCTATTTATCCAGGACACCCACACACATGCTTCTGGTACACCCAAATGTCATAGGGCACCCTATTTATCAATTCCCTGTCAAGATGGCCCCAAAGATCTGACAAGATTTCAATGTTCAGACAACTTTCCTCCCCAAGTTTGCTGCTGGAGCCCACAAGAGGAGACAATTTTCTTTATAGAACTCCTCTCCACCTGGAGAAGTGGCACACTGCCACTCAAAGGTTGGAAAAATAAGCAACCTGCACTTGCCTACACTCTCCCTTTTAACAGATATAGTCCTTGGCATGACGAAATCAACACTTTATACAGAATAACACAGACAACCAGAATATTTCACAAAACATAGTCTGAATATTTAGCAGGCATGAATCCCCAGGTAGCACTGGCAGGAAGGCGTCATTGCCAATGGGCCAACTTCCTCAGGGACTCTGAGACCCTGGGCATTCTTCTCAGGTAGGGGTGTCCGGAGACAGTTCCTGTCAAACCTCTAAACTGGATTCTATCAGAGGTACTCACATGGAATAAAAATATATTTGAAATATATTTTAAAAATATTCTTCCCAAATATATTGACATATATTTGAAATACTACAATTTTGTCCTTATTCGATATAATTCAAAATATATTTCAATACATATATATTTCAATACACATATATATATTGTGACAGGAGGTCAGGTAGAACTAAGGGATGTGTCCAGGATGGGAGGTACATTTGTCCCAGGTTCATGTTATACACCGACTGTTTCTCCTTTGGTGCTGTGTAGCGAGCCTGGCTGGCTCACTAATGATTTAATGAGTTCAGGTGTAGTGAGTTAAGGGCTCTGGGCTCTATAAAACTCCCACGCTGCATAGAGAGAATGCTCCAACCTGGAACCAGTTTGCTGTGCAGGACAGACTGGGGAGCAACCAAACCATCCTGTGGTGAGAAAACCTGTGTGATCTTAGACTGTGTGAACAGCGATAGGCAACCTGTATTTGTAGTTAGACTCCCAGTGCGGTAAGGCTTTATTTTCTATTTGTTTTGCTGTTTTGACTATGTGCACTGTGTATTCACTGGACTTGTAAATAAAGCACCACTTTATTCACCAAGATCCTGCTGTTGTGCTGAGCCTCTTTCACGGTGCCCTGACCCATCCAGGGGGTCAAGCACAATCTGCTACTGAGCTAGTCCCTCACAATATATATATATATATATATATATATATACACATACACACTGCATGTTGAAATGCATTTTTTATATATTACAAAATATATGAAAGATATTTAAGAAAAATTTTTTTTTAACCATTTGCCACCCACCCTATGGCCGAATGGCGGGCGCAAATGTCATCAGCGTTCCGGGTGGACGCCATATGGCATCCTCCCGCACATGCGCAGATTGCGGCGTGATCTGTCACCGGCCGTGTACCTCGGACACGGCTGATGACAATTCTGAGTATTGGCCCCGTTGCCAGTACCATGTGACCTGCTGTGACCAATCACAGCAGGTCACATGACAGTTGTATACAATGGATGGCTTCATTCATGCCATCCATTGTATACTACTGGCTAGCTGTGAATGGTCACAGTTAATCACATGCACATGTCATGTGATTAGCTGTGGCCAAATCACAGCTAAGCACAAAAAGAAAAAAAAACCCTGAATGAATCGATGTCATTCAGGTAAATGCTTGCTTATAGCAAAGTAATTCTTTGCTATAAGCAAATTGTGTTAAAAAAAAAAAAAAAAAAAATACTGATCACTTCCCCCAAAGTAGCACAATGTTACTATGGTAACATTGTACTACTTTGGTCATAGTGAAATAGGAAAAAAAAATCTTAAAAAAAAGAAAATTTAATAAAAAATAATAAAAAAAAAAAATATATAATTTTTTTTTTTTTTCATACTGTCACCAGTCAGTGTCCCTGATCACCGCCATGCCAGTTATATGATGACACTGTACTGCACTGGTGACAATACAGTGGGGATCGAAAGTTTGGGCACCCCAGCTAAGAATTTGTATTAATGTGCATAAAGTGTAAATGATGGAAATAAAATCTAACTTTTGTTGACATATTATAAGAATGTCTAATCTGTAATTTGATGCCTTTTGGAGATTTTTCCATCTTTCCTTGGCTTCTTTATGCACATTACTACACATTTTTAGCCGGGGTGCCCAAACTTTCGATCCCCACTGTATGTAAAAAAAAAATAGTGAAACTAATGTTTTTAACTTTTTCATTTTCCGAAAAATTATGACAAAAAAATACAACTTCAAAAAACTCGCCATGCCTCTTATGAAGTACGTCGGACTGTCTACTTTGCAAAAAGGGGTCATTTGGGGGATATCTGTACTGTTCTGACATTCTTGGACCTCAAGAAATTAGATTGGCTGTCAGTACTTCAGGATTGATCAATATTCAGATCTATACCATAGTTTGTGAACTCTATAACTTTCCTACAAACTAAAAAATACATCTTAATTTGGGTTATTTTCACCAAAGACATGTAGCAGAATACATCTCGGCCTAAATTTATGAAGAACAATTATTTATTTGCAAACTTTTAGAACAGAAACAAAGAAAAACTTTTTTTTTCAAAATTTTTGGTCTTTTTTTGTTAATTTAGCAAAAAATAAAAACCCCAGTGGTGATTAAATACCACCAAAAGAAAGCTCTAGTTGTGTGAAGAAAATGATAAAATTTTAGTTTGGGTACAATGTTGTATGACCGCACAATTGTCATTCAAAGTGTGAGAGTGCTGAAACCTGAAAACTGGCCTGAGCAGGAAGGTGTAAAATTGCCCGGTATTGAATTGGTTAAATATGTTCAGTTTTTTTTAACATATAAAAAAGTAATTTTAACATATTTTTACATATATTTGTAAATGCGTTCCAAAAATGTAGATTAAATTTATTTTTAAAGACATATAGTATATTTGAAAATTTATTTTTTAAAATATTTTTCATATATTTTGTAATAAAAACATATTTTAACATACAGTGTGTGTGTGTGTATATATATATATATATATATATATATATATTTTGAAAGTAGATTTAAAATATATTTTTCTTCCATGTGGGTATAAACCACTCTAGAGGAGCCTCCCTAATCAGGGCAAGTCCCCATCCCGTCACCATCATGAACTGTAAAGTGTGAAGAAGGAGTCTGATTCAAAAACACAAAGTTGTAACATAGTCCGATGAAAGCGTTTCTGTAGTCCCCCCTGATCTTCCACAACAACATCAAACACAGGCGACCATTCAAAGGGTTGATTTGGCACTGATGCTCAAATATAGTAACTTGACTACTCAAATGTGGTACCTCAGCTTACGTCCTGCAAGGAGGACATATTTTCCAGCATCCTGCTGACTACACCAAGTGCAAGCAGGGCCTAAGAAGAATGCACCCAATTCGGGAGAAACACTGTCCAGTCTACCTGTATTAATCTTCTATTGGTTTAAACATTTACAAACAGTTTCAGTAATGCACTGATGAGAGAGGAGCAATAGAACAGCAGTAACAGAATATTCAGCTTAGCATAGACTGTCCCACAATTACAAGTACCAGAAGTGTGGTAGCATTGCACTATGTGACTGTTGACACAACCCCCTGCTATTAGCAGCTGTCCAATTTTCCTGTACTAGATACCAGTGTGTAATATTCACAGGGAGAGGACCCTGACTTGTTCCTTCTGGTCTGGAACCTTTCCCTGCTCTATTTATCCTGATTCAAACCATCGAGGTTCTGTCCCTGTCCACAAACACATACACATACTCCAGGCACACCCAAATGATGTGGGGCACCATTTTTATCTCGTCCAATGTCGCCGCCAAAGATCTTGCAGTATTTCATCATCCAATCGAGCAACTTTCCTCCCCAGGATGGCTATTGAAGCACACAAGAGGAGACACTTCTCCTTCCAGAACTCCTCTCCACCTGTTTTTGCACAGTTTTGCGCGGTTTCCCAATCTTTAAAATACAATACAGTACTGCTGATGAAAACTGATATATTTACAGTCTGTCATATACACACAGTAAATGTGTGCTGGATACCTCAAGTAAATAGGGAGAGATCACAGTCTTTGCGACCAGATATTATTTCTGCTATACTATACATATTTTCTGCTGAAAAATGCTGTACCCAGTTGCTGTATTGTGCCACACTACAGTGAATTGCAGTGTGGTGGGCTACAAAGTGTGAACCTCCCTTTGTTCGCTGTGCTGTATTGTGCTATAGCTTTTTAATCTGCTGTGGCTGCTATTTCCAATGGTCAACTCAGGCCTTTTACCACTGGGTAGAAAAACAGGTGTTGCATCAACTGTGGGTATAGGGTTGTGTATACTGTATAGGATTGTATAACTTCTATTGGCTGAACTGGATGGACTTGTGTCTTTTTTTAATCATTATGTAACTATGCATCCAAAACTATTTTTTTCCAAGTTGTAATGAATCACATTGTGTTACTGCTGATGCTGTATTTATGCCAAGCAGTAATGTAAAAATGATTAAAAAAAACTATTACACATACTAAATATGTGATGGCAGAATAAGGTGTCACTGGCACTGTCAGTGGGAATCATACTGTTCTGTAACACCACATACAGCTTTAAAGCATTTCCCAAGCATGTAATTAAAATAAGTGACTTCTTCCCCTGTTGCTATGGTATATGCCCCCCATGTCAGCACCTATCTCCCTATGCAAATGCACAGAATTGGTTTTGTAAGATTTGCCCTGTATAGGCTTTATGGAGATTTGTATTTAGGCTCTCAACTTTCTGAATTTACGATGGGTGAAGCCAAAAAGCCATCGGGGCTCAGAAATTTGAACCACGTTTAGACTGACTCCAGTAAGCAGATACCAGATGGATCTTTAGTTTTCTGCTGAGAAACAGGTTTCAGGTTTGCTGCAACTGTTAACACACTGGTACAATCTGCACCACCGAAACCTTTCCAAGCAAAAACAATAGATCTATCTGGGCTCTGCATCTCTGAGTCCATCTAAGCACAGTAAAAATATCAGAGCCCTGAAGAAATAGGAGTGTGTTTGGTCCACAAAACTGGTTGGCTGTTGCATATGATCATTTTATGAATTTTTATAATATTTTGGGCTCTTTCACCATCAGTTTGGCACTTGGGGTGTATGTACATGCTTTCAGTCACTTTTCTGAGTAACCACTAAATATAAACGTTGTTCCATATGAACCAGATGAATTTGATCCATCTATGGACAGGCTGGTTGTACTGAAGCTGACCTATCGATCGACTTTAGTACAAGCAGCCTGTCGGGCTTTTTACATGATTACTGCCACCAGCTATGACCTGCGGCAGTAATCATTGTATTCTTATGGTGGGGAAACCTTCCTCTGTCAGAATACTATAGTGCAGCAGATGCGATTCCCCCATCAATACTGAATGTGCTGACGGGGGCATAGAGTGTCCTTCAACCTGTAATTGAAGGAAAGAAAAGTTCTTAATGTATGACCAGCCTAAGTCCGCTCATTGAAAATGTATGGTCTTTTGAGGTTTTGGAACAAATAAGTGAGGAAGTCCCAGCACCTCTGTGATAAAAATCTTGTTCTATAAAACTGTTAAGCAGATGAGCAAAGTCATTGCAGTAGCTAATCTTCTGTGTCTCTAGAGCAGTGGTCACTAAATGGCGGACCACAGATCACGGTCCGGAACTGGACCAAGGGCCAGTCCTGTCCAGACCGCAGCCATGCCACTGCCACGGCTGGGTGTCCTCTTCCAGGCCTCTCATTCAGCCACTGATGTCATCCTTACAGTGGGCGGGGTGTGAGGAGCTGCAGATCGTGACTGAGGGGCGGGAGCTGGTGATTACCGAGCTTGTTAATATGTAAAGACTTTCACTCTCTGCAGCTGGAGACAGAAAGCGGGAGTCTTTTCATATTAGCAAGTCAGGCAATCGCCCACTTGTTAACATAATAACTTGGGCAGCTCCTGCCCCTCAATCCTGATCTAAAGCTCCTCCCACCCCCGCCCGCTATGAAGATGACATCAGTGGCAGGCTGGAGGCCCAGATGAGGATACCCCAGAAGGATTAGTTCTGCCTAAGGTGCCATAGGACTGTGCAGGGGAAGGCTTGCATTAAAAGGGGCACTGTGTTATGTTAAGGGGTGCTGTGTTGTGATGGGGGGTGCTGTGTTTTGATGGGGGCACTGTGTTGTGTTAAGGGATGCTATGTTGTGGTAAGGGGCGCTGTGTTGTGGTAAGGGGCGCTGTGTTGTGGTAAGGGGCGCTGTGTTGTGGTAAGGGGCGCTGTGTTGTGGTAAGGGGCGCTGTGTTGTGGTAAGGGGCGCTGTGTTGTGTAAGGGGCGCTGTGTTGTGTAAGGGGCGCTGTGTTGTCTCAAGGGGCGCTGTGTTGTCTCAAGGGGCGCTGTGTTGTCTCAAGGGGCGCTGTGTTGTCTCAAGGGGCGCTGTGTTGTCTCAAGGGGCGCTGTGTTGTCTCAAGGGGCGCTGTGTTGTGTTTAGGGGCACTGTGATGTTTAAAGGGGCACTGTAATTTAAAGAGGGGACTGTGATGTATAGGGGACTACAGTGTGAAAGGTACGCTAAAGATGATGATGTACCGGGGGACTGTAATGTGTTATATCGCTAATGAGATTCGGACCTCTGCTGGAAGGAAATTTTGCTGACCGGACCTCCGTAAATTTTAATTCAAGACCTCTGGTCTAGAGGCTAATCTACAAAGCTTTACATTTAATACAATCTCAAAAAAGGAAGAGCAAGTATTTTAAAAAGTGAAAGTCACATAACAAATTACTTTCAGGTAAACGCTACAATAGAAACTCAAATATATTGGTTGAAAATACACTATACTTTCCCTTTAAAGTGATTGGAAGGCATTATCTTTTAAGCTATGCTTGGACATAATGAACATCAATGAGTTGGTGTAGGTAAAGATAACAAAGCTCCTGTGAAAAATAGAAGTAGCAAGTAGGAGGTTTTAAATGTCTTTTGGTATTTGTTATAACTACTTTCAGATTTAGAAATTTAAGGCCTTGGTAGGACCATTCTCACCTGTCTCATTCTTTGCAAGCATCTGAAAATCATGGATCCATGCTACAGGTGAAAGACCTTTTCTACATTCTTTTCTTACAGCGTAATATGGGTATTGATCCTCACTAACTAATCCTCCTTAAAAAAAAAAAAAAAAAGTATGTTAATGCACAAAGAACATAAAGCATATCTAAACCCAAAAACAATATATTGCAGCTTACCAGTTCTTAGAGAAAGTGCCAGTGTTATTTTTCCCTTTATTTTCAACTGGAAATCCTTCAAATAACACATTTCCTGTCCTTGGCTGGGAGTGGATATGCTGATTCGACTGTATCCATGAAGGGAGCCATAGTAAGGTTGCCATTCGTTCCTGTTTCTCGGGGACAGTCCCCATTGTGAGGATTTGTCCCTGGGAGCTAGGTACCATAAAGTTTGCAGTGTGCAGGCTACAACTCCTTACAGTGCCTTTGTGGCAATTCAAAAATGGTGCTGCTAGAGCGACCTGCTAACAAATTCATGTTGTTGCACATGCAAAGACTTGAAGTTGGCACTGCAGTTGTGGATTGATGCTTGCAGTGTGATGAGCTGCATTCTCTGCATTAAGGAAAAAGCTTTTCAAAAGCTACTCCCTTGAGCCCCGCCTTAAGCACTTACCTAAGCCCAATCTCGATCCAGCGTTGTGCCCGTCTGCAGCAGCTGTTCTCCCCATCTCTCTTCTCATAAGAGACTCAGCAGCAGTGGGAGCCATTGACTCCTGCTGCTGTCAGTCAAAGCCTGTGAGGAGGAAGCAGAGGGCAGGGTCAAGCCACACTGTGTGTGTCTAGGGACACACACAGCCCGGCTGAGGATCGAGCCTCCACCAGTGCCCCTACAGCACAAAGCTTGGAGAAGAGGATGAGCCAAGATTGTCTGTAGGGGACTCTAGAAGAGGAGGATCAGGACTGCTCTGTGCAAACCTATTGTACAGAGCAGGTAAGTATAACGTGTTTATTATTTTCAGAAAAAAAACAAGCTTTACAATCACTTTAATTAGTATGCATGATATTAGAAAAACAAGATGTATCCCAAATATTTTTTATCTAAATCAGATCAATTAACATTCACATTTTATTTATTATATTTAATGCAGGCATACAGGTAACAGTGCCAAAATGTGGAGTAAATGATACAAATTATTGAGTCACTGCCATACATTATTTGAAGGTAAAATAAAGGAAATACATTAGGTACACAAATGGTCTACCAATTCACATCCTTTTTTCATTGTAAGAAGATAAATAAATCAACTCTGCATTTCACCAAACACAAATGGGTCAATATTGGTCAATGATTGGGGAAAGAGGTTTTACTAATTATAGTGTAAGGGGACAGTGGTAACCAATGACATGGAAGCCAAGTAATAGTCCAAACAAGTTTATTCTGCATTTTTACAAGGTAGTAACCAAACGCAGTTTCAATGTAGGACTTTGTACAGCATATCTGTAGCATAAAACAAACAAAATGTCTGCTTGCCTGAGCCACTAATTACATATGTGGCAGTTCCCAACTAGTAGGGTGCCCCCTAATGGGTTCCCTAAAACAAACAGACAGCTTTGTACTTTTTATTGTTCTGTCAGCAATCAGCCTTTTCACCCAGCAGCAGTCTCCCAAGGCAGACAAAGGGAGAGAGACAGCAGTGAGCATCAGTCAGATCACTGATTGGAACGAAGACCTAAGATGCAGATCTAAAATTGGAGGCTTTTCCTATCCAAAGTTCTACAATGTCTGCAGGCTCCAGGACCCAGGAGAGGAGAAAACAAATAACAGATACAAACCCTGGAACCCCTTACCATGTGTAGGTGAAAAACCTAGGTGATGCATGTGTGCCACCCACAACCTTACCCGCCAGTGCCTCATAGTAAATATATATATCTTTTACCTTCTTTTAGAACAGTGATGTATGCATCCCATGTGTATCCTCCTGTACAGCCATCATCACATGGACCACAGTCTATAATCTCTGAGAACAGAACACAGAGTATAAGGATGTCAGAGAGAAGCAAGACATGACCAGTTTTGGGATCATACATATATAAATCAAGTTCACTCTGTTTTCTCAACAAACAGTATTAACAGCATAAATACAATATTTTGTGTACAACGTAATGTCAGGAACAACTTGTCAACTTTAAGTGGAAAAATCACTTCAGAAGACAACAAAATCAAATGCAGTAATATTTCATTTTGCATGTAAAAAAAAAAATGATATATACAGTATTTATATACATACACACAGTATATATACGTAACTTTAGTTAAAAGCGAAAACTACTGCGTTGAGGCAGTCCCTAGTTTCTTTTCTAATTTTGAATACTCAGATAGAAATACCTAATTGCCACATCTCTGCTCCTGTTTACCTAGAAGTTGTGGTTGTTCCTACTCCTCCTACTGCATTCTGCATAATATAAATTATTAATGAAGGAAAGCAAGACTCTTTCATAATGGGTATAACAGATGTGCAGATTCAAAAGATAATATATTTTCAGATGATTTGACTCCTCATTTACCCAAAACTGAAATACCGATTGTGTGTAGACCAACCCTTTATTCATTTTGACGTGTCCAAATAGGTGACAATGTAAGAGTTCTACAGATGTATGAATGATGAAATGCAGTGTACTAATCAGTTTTTATGTTTGGGAAATAATCCAGGTTATGTTCATCTTCAGAGCTAATACATTAACAGGAAGAACAAATTGTGCATTCGGTATTTATAGCAGTGGCTCCTTCTTTCATATTCTGTATATATTCTTATACTACAGTATTACCAAACAAATGAAGGATCTGCTTGTGGGTATGATTAGGGATGAATTTGAAAATGTTTTTTAAAAGTGAAAACTGGCCTTTGGTTCATAAGAGAACCTGAAATCTGTGAACCCTAAACATAGTGACCAAACCTCATTGAAGTTTATGTGAGACGAATGTTCTATATTTTTTGGCCTACGTTACTAAAAAACCCCCAAAAAATAGGTAGCTGGGCATTGTTATGTAGCACATGTACAAAAAAACTGTTTAGCATGAAGCAGGTCCATTATTAAGGTTTAAAGAGCAACATTTCCAGTACACAATTCTTTACCTGACATGCTTGGGCGATTCCTTAAAACTGCATGTGAAGTAGTGCATCTATTTAATGTGTTCCTGCAATAGTGACATTTAGAGAAAAAAAACTATTGCTGCTAAACTTATAAAAAAACAGCATGGGCCTCCCTCTATAATCATACTAGAGTCTTATCTACTGGTTAAGGATCTGGTATAGATTTATAGTTTGGGCCCGTTTCATTTTTTTAGCCTTTAGAAAATGATCTGGTATGGATATCAATGGGGGTCTCATAAAAAAAAAAAAACATTATGTGTTGCCACCAAAACCATAGCAGACTATAATTCAGGTGTGTGACCTGGCTGGTCAGGAAAGGGGGAGCAGTGAGTGTGCAATCCTCCTTCGGTAACATACCAGGCTACATGCCCTCAACAGTGGGAAGCTCCCTCTGCAAGGCACCTTGTCCCCATGTTGATGGAGACAAGAGCCTTATCCCCATATCACTAGACTGATAAATGTGGGGGTCTGCATGGGGAAGACTTATCAGAATCTGGAAGCCCCTTTTAAAATAAGGGGGCTCCCAGATACTTGGGCATCCTTCCTATATGAATCAATATGGGATACATAGTGCCCCTCGTTACTCATTAAAAAAAAAAGTAAAACAGTAAATAAAAATACCCACACCTTAGAAAAAGTGCTTTACTAAATAAACAATGTCCCATGATGTAAATCAGCCATATTGTTCAGTGATATAGATCCAAAGTCAATCACAATGAAAAATGAAAAAGTTGTCAAATAGTGGTGGTAATAATACTAAATGAATGACTTTTGGCTGCAACAGCTCAAGGTTTGGGTGAGCATGCCAAATCTGGTCATTTAGTTCAACTATTTGGCGAACAGCTTGGGTTTGGGTCGAACTCATGGTGCTATACTAAAGAAAAAACCTCCAATGTACTATTCCCAAAAATACTACCTGCATAACAAGCCACACCAGAGAGGCAACAGGAGTTTTGAGAGAGAAACAAGTGGCTAAGGAACTGGTGTAAAGAGGGTTTGGGGTTCATGGAGAACTAGGCCAACTTTGCAGTCTCTTACCAGCTTTACAGCAGTGACAGGCTGCGCCTAAATGGGGAGGGTGCAGCTCTCGGTGGGAGATTTGGCTTGCCACTGCCCGGGGCTATTCCCTGTGTCGGTGGGACAGGGTAGGTAGAAGAGAGGGAAGGATGTGCTTGTATGTCCAGAGCTATTTGTTAGTGAATATGAAGGATGACATTGTTATCGGGGCTGGTGATAGGGTGGAGTCTTTTGTGGCTGGAGCTTCAAAGGGATAAAATAAATGTGGGGGTAGGCTATAGGCCCCCTAACAACAAGGATGAGGAAGAGACCCATCTTCTTTCACAGTTATGCTTAGTACACATGATCAAAAAATCAGATGAAAGATACCGCTTTTGAATAAATCATTCGATAATCTGAGCGTTAGTACACAGTGTTCGAGAGATCATGTGAAATTCTCCGAAGGAACAAACAAAATTTTTTCTTGTAAGATACCAGAACTAATTATTTTCGTTTAATCAGTACAGTATTCGTCCGGAAAAAAATAAAGACCAAGACCATGCATACACTACAATACAATACAACACATTATATCAATTCCGAAGTTGTATTGTACGAGAATTTTCATAACTTTAGTTACCTCTTCATTTTTGATATGAGACTAGCATGCACAAACAAAAAAACGAACAATCATTTGTGCGATATTCTCGTCTTGTGTACGAGGCTTATGTGATGGCAGGGCAATGTTATAATGATGGTGCACTTCAACTATCCTGATGCTGACTGGGCAAATGGAACCATGCACTCAACTTAGCTAATTGTTTCTTGATCGTAATGCAGGACAATTTCATGAGTCAAATGGTGGAAGCTCAAACTAGAAACAATGCTGTGCTGGACCTACTAATTACAAACAACACACAGCTGATTGCAGATGTGGGAGTAGGGGATAATTTAGGAAACTGTGATCACAGAGTAATTATGTTTGCCATAATTTACAGGTGCAGTGCTACCGCGCAGGAGCCACTTGGTGGGTGAATCTGTTCTTCAGCCTCAACTCTGAGAACAACCTCAGCTCCACTGACACAGCAGTTAAGCAACTGATACTTCACAGCTTCTGGGAGCACAAATATAGCTACCCTGCACACAACTAAGATTCAGTATCAAAAAGAAAACATCAGACTGGTTAGTGGTAAATGAAACCGATATATTGTCACGGATTGCAGTAAATAGCAACATGCATATGAATAAGTAAAAGATTATGTGAATGACAGTTCACTAGACAATATGCTTAATAGGCTAAAGCAGCATAGAATGGAGGTCTATGCAGCTAAATTAGAGTAAACTTTGTAAACCACAAACTCAGCAATAAGTAATGGCATTATAAACAGTAACAACAATGATAACACAGGCCAACACACATTTCGGTGCTTCAAACATACAATCTGCTCCTGGTATATTTGATTTAAATAATGTCACCAGTTTTTCTCTATCAGCTCTAGTTGTTGAGATACAGCATAAATGCCATATACCACTCTTCACTCTGGTCGCTGGTCAAAAATCAGGAAATTGTAATACTGTAAAAAAAGGAACAAAAAAGGGTGCACCAGCATAGTGCATTATCCCACAGCATTTATTTTAAAACCAGCACAAATAATACTCACAAACACGTTAATTAAAATTGTCTTAAAATCGTGAATTAAATCTCAGCTGTAGCTCAGTAGTCCTCAACTCGATATACTCCAGAGTGCAGGGGGACCTCACTGCGATAATGGATGGCTAACACGTTTCGAAGGTGACCCCTTCTTCTTCAGAGCTCTATGCACACTGAAGCAGCGATGTATACACCTCAGTCTCATCGCAGCAAAGAAGAAATCCCTCAGTATTCAGCCTGTGCAAATATAACTCTCTCTTTTTTTTACCCAGCTCACATTGGGAATTGTAGTGCAATAGTCAATTAACTGCCATAATAAAGTTTCTTTCTTGAATTTCATCTCCCATGATTCAGTGCTTGCCAACCATCAAGTCTCTTGAGCTCCTTCTGCTTGTCAGCTCCCTCCCTGGTGGATGGAGTCGAGTTAATTTTAATCCATTCAGCTGAAGTGCATTGGGAAACACAGAAAACACTGCAGCACAATGTCCTAAATTGCTTTCTGCCTCTAGCCAAGGAGGCTACATAGGTGGGTAGGACAAGAACACTAAATTTCACAGTGAACTTTACTAAGCTGCACTCCAAACTACATGATACTAAATAGGATCAATTTCTTGCAACAATGACACTAAAGAGAAGTGGGGGTGTTTTTAGGAACATACAGTATAAGACAATGGCATGTGTCATTCATTCCAAAGAACAACAAATATAAAAGAACAAACGTTAAACCTAGGTGGAGAAATTCTAATATGAAAAAGCATAAATTCTAATGTAATTGAGAAAAAATGTCCTTTAAAAAAAATAAAGCTCAATGGTCATCACTGGCATTCCAAAACTTTAAAAAAATTAAAAAGAAATGCAAAAATGAGATCAGGACAGCTAAAATGGCATATGAGTTACAAATTATTGAAAAGAATTTTAAAAAGTCCCCAAAATGTTTTCAAGTAAAATAAGTTTGAACATGTCATCATTTTTCTCAGTAAATATATTTCTAAAGGTGCTATTAACATGACATTTTCACCACATATCGGTAACAACCCATGCAATCCATACATACAAAGAAACCAAAACAAATAAGTTCAGAAATTAAGTTATGTGTAATAAAATGGAATGACACGGAGAAAAAGTATTGAACACATGAAGAAAGGGAAGTGCAAAAAAGGCATGGAAATCCAAGAAACCAGCTGCAATCTATCAGTAATTAGAAAGAAATCCTGCACCTTGTCAGTGCAAATTAAAATCAGCTGGTTCAGTCTCAAATGATGGCCTATACAAAGGTGTCTCATTACCAAGGTATCACACAAGAAATGTCTCATGATGGGTAAAAGCAAAGAGCTCTCTCAAGACCTTTGCAACCTTTTTTTATTGCAAAACCTACTGATGGCATTGATTACAGAAGGATTTCTAAACTTCTGAATGTTCCAGTGAGCATTATTGGGGCCATAATCTGGAAGTGGAAAGAACATCATTTCACAATAAACCGTCCACGGCCAGCTGCTCCTCTCAAGATTTCTGACAGAGGAGTGAAAAGAATTATTAGAAGAGTTGTCCACAAGCCAAGGACCACTTGTGGAGAGCTTCAGAAAGAACTGGAGGTACAATTGTTTCAAAGAAAACAATAAGTAATGCACTCTACTGCCATGGCTTGTATGCATTCTCACCACGAAAGACTCCGTTGCTGAAGAAAAAGCATGTTCAAGCTCGTTTAAGGTTTGTTGTACAAAATTTAGACAAGCCTGTGAAATACTGGGGGAGAATATAAAATCTTAAATAAAATGGTGCAGCGAACCATTTAATTTAAGATTTTGTATTGTCACATGGTATATGATTAGGTGTTAGCAGCTCCCCGCAGTCAGAAGTTATTTACGCTAGGAGCGCAGGAGGATCACACCACAACTGGGATAATATAGTCTGGTCAGATGAGACCAAAATTGAACTCTTTGGATGCCATAATACACACCATGTTTGGAGGTCAAATAACACTGCACATCACCCCAAACACCATACCAACAGTGAAGTTTGGAGGTGGGAACATCATGGCGTGGAGCTTTTTTTCAGCATATGGTACTGGTAAACTTCATATCACTGAAGGAAGGATGAATGGAAAAATGTACCAAGACATTCTTGATAAAAATCTGCTGCCATCTACCAGGATGATGAAGATGAAACGAAAGTGGACATTTCAGCAAGACAATGATCCCAAACACAAAACCAAGGAAACTCTCAGTTGGTTTCAAAGAAAGAAAATAAAGCTTCTAGAATGGCCCAGCCAATCACCTGACTTGAATCCAATATAAAATATATGGAAAGAACTAAAGATCAGAGCTTATAGAAGAGGCCCACGGAACCTTCAAGATTTGAAGACTGTGGTAGAATAGGCGGAAATCACACCTGAGCAATGCAGCGACTAGAATCTTCATACAGGAGGTGTCTTGAAGCTGTCATTACCAACAAAGGATTTTGTATGCAGTATTAAATACATTTCAGTTAGCGCGTTCAATACTTTTCTCCCTGTGTCATTCCATTTTATTACACATAACTTAATGTCTGAGCTTATTTATTTTGGTTTCTTTGTATGTATGGATTGCATGGGTTGTTACCGACATGTGGTTAAAATGTCATGTCAATAGCACCTTTAGAATGGTGAGAAGGTGAAGTTGGAACATATTGGCCCCATAAAAGATGATCAGGGGAAGTTGGTCACAAGTGAGAGGGAGAAGGCAACCATATCAACTAGAAAAAAGAGAGGCCTCCTGCACTGCCAATAAAGTACTATCTGTCAAAAGAAGTGGCTGCTAACACCTAACTACTGTATAATCAAATAGTGAGAAAAGATAATTGAAGTTAATGGTGCTGTGCTACTTCAGGGTGAATGAACAATACACATAAATAAATGAGTGAACAGTGATATAAATCCAAAAAAGTGAACAATCCACATACAACCATATAACGAATATCCAAATACTACCACAAGGGTGAATGCCACAATAGGATAATCCAGTGGCAATAAAGATAAAAATGGTGAGTGCAAGAAAACATCAAGTGTGCAAATGTGATGACATAAAACAACGCTGCATCAGCGATAATAAAGTGAGATTTAACAAATATCACAAAATATATACTTATAAAGAGAGAAACTTGGCCAAAAATAATAGAATGAAAAGCATCAGGTGTGCAGTGGATGAATAAATCAATGACCATATAAAAGGGGCATCAAAATGTGGCAACAGAGATAAACATGGCCAAACATAAAATGCGCAGTAAATAAACGTGGCCAAATAGTGAAACAACATAAATGTGAAGTGGATAAATCATCACAAAGGACAATGCAACCAATGACAAAGAATAAAAATAAATAATACGTCCCCAATAATGGACGAAAAAAGTCCAGAACCACAGTCCTAAAAAAAACAAAGTCCCAAAAATAGAAAAAAGTCCAACAAAAACAAACGATGTATGTAGCTTCAAAAAATGTGAACCAACAGTGACCACAGACAGAGGGACGATCCTTCATCACCTAGCGTGCACGCTCACCTTTGGATTGCGACCCGCAAGGAGTCACACAGCATAAATGCAGGTGGATGATCCCCAAGCGAATGGATCTCACTGATAAAACAAACGAAGGTTCCTCTCCACGGCATACACAGCAATCAGTAATACCAGTATCCATAAGGATGTATATCTTTAAATCTCATCCTCCTCCTCCAAAATCCTCATAAAAAGGGATCAGAAAAGAGCTTCCTTAGTGTAGTAAGTCATACTATATTGTAATGTAAAAAAGAAAACTACTCACAAGATAAAAACGGGTCTGCAAACGCAACAGGCAATCACTGTATTTAAAACAGTATAGGGTGTATGAGGTAGGGAGTACCAAGATGGCGGCTACTGTCCGTATCGGGATGATGTCACCACGCTTCCGTGCTATGTGTTACGTCACGAGTCACGTGACTTCCTCAGGCTCCTCCCTGATGCATTTCATGCACACGGACCCGCCTCCACGCACTGGTCCCTTTGAGAGACCCGCCTCCATGCACGGGTCCCTTTGAGAATGCGTGTGTGCATGAAACGCGTAAGAAAGGAGCCTAGGTGCTGACGTCACGCCGCCGAGTCTATGCGATGGTCCGATGGCCATATTTGTAAGTGTGGCTGTTTCTGTTTTTAAGTGGTCCACATGGATGTAACTGCATTTTTATATAATAAAAATACTACACTATATGCGACCTTTCCTGGGCTCCGGTCTGTGAGCTCTTTTCTCTAGGATCCACCACCATCAGATTGTTAGCTTATTCATGCACTGGAGAAGTCGCACATCCTTCAGAGGGATTTCCATACAGAGCCCAGCTGCATCTGATACATATCCATTCCTGCTGTGGAGAGGTCACATCTTCAACAGGGATTTCTGTATAGAGCTCAGTTGTTTCTGCCTTCTGGTGAGTGCATAGTGGTGGAGGATTGTCACGGATGTAGTCTTCATAGATGTCACCCCATTCCATTGGTTATGATTACTGTAAGCAACACTGTTGGACACTTCACTATTGGACTTTTTTATATTTTTTATAATACTTTACTATCATGTAAATTATAAGTTTTACACAGGAATATTTTTGTGTTTACACTTTTCTGAATACGTATATAGAGTAAGAAAGCTTTGAAATATTGTATGTTCTTAATAAAATGTTCAGATTCTACCTATAGTGAATATCTGAGTACAAAGGGTGATAGTGGTCTAGAAGATAAATGTAAAATGTTTACGTTGTACTGAGAGGTTCCTGGGATTTCCTTGTATTCCCCACTGTGCCTCAATGTTTCCAACTGCTGCAAAGGCCCAACAAGATCCACACTGCCCCTGTTAATGAAATGTATGAATTTATAATAAACTTAAAACTATTTCAAACCTTTGAACTTGTGAATAATATGAGTATTAACATGGATTAATTAATAATAACAAATATCAAAGCCTTTAGTTTGTGGTGTCTTTTTCTTGAAATGTATCCATACATTTACAGGTGAAACTCGAAAAATTAGAATATCGTGCAAAAGTTCATTTATTTCAGTAATGCAACTTAAAAGGTGAAACTAATATATGAGATAGACTAATTACATGCAAAGCAAGATAGTTCAAGCCGTGATTTGTCATAAGTGTGATGATTATGGCTTACAGCTCATGAAACGCCAAATCCACAATCTCAGAAAATTAGAATATTGTGAAAAGGTGCAATATTCTAGGCTCAAAGTATCCCACTCTAATCAGATAATTAAGCCATAGCACCTGCAAAGGGTTCCTGAGCCTTTAAATGGTCTCTCAGTCTGGTTCAGTAGGAATCACAATCATGGGAAAGACTGCTGACCTGACAGTTGTGCAGAAAACCATCATTGACACCCTCCATAAGGAGGGAAAGCCTCAACAGGTAATTGCAAATGAAGTTGGATGTTCCCAAAGTGCTGTATCAAAGCACATTAATAGAAAGTTATGTGGAAGGGAAAAGTGTGGAAGTAAAAGGTGCACAAGCAGCAGGGATGACCGCAGCCTGGAGAGGATTGTCAGGAAAAGGCCATTCAAAAGTGTTGGGGACTTTCACAGGGAGTGGACTGAGGCTGGAGTCAGTGCATCAAGAGCCACCACACACAGACGGATCCTGGACATGGGCTTCAAATGTCGTATTCCTCTTGTCAAGCTGCTCCTGAACAATAAATGTCAGAAGCGTCTTACCTGGGCTAAAGAAAAACAGACCTGGTCTGTTGCTCAGTGGTCCAAAGTCCTCTTTTATGATGAGAGCAACTTTTGCATCTCATTTGGAAACCAAGGACCCAGAGTATGGAGGAAGAATGGAGAGGCACACACTGCAAGACGCTTGAAGTCCAGTGTGAAGTTTCCACAGTCTGTGTTGATTTGGGGAGCCATATCATCTGCTGGTGTTGGTCCACCGTGCTTCATTAAGTCCAGGGTCAACGCAGCCGTTTACCAAGAGATTTTGGAGCACTTCATGCTTCCTTCCGCAAATGAGCTTAATGGGGATGCTGACTTCATTTTCCAGTAGGACTTGGCACCTGCCTAACACTGCCAAAAGCACCAGAACCTGGTTCAATGACCGTGGGATTACTGTGCTTGATTGCCCAGCAACTCGCCTGACCTGAAGCCCATAGAGAATTTATGGGGCACTGCCAAGAGAAAGATGAGAGACATGAGACCGAACAAATCAGAAGAGCTGAAGGCCGCTATTGAAGCATCCTGGTCTTTTATAACACCTCAGCAGTGCCACAGGCTGATAGCTTCCATGCCACGCCACATTGAGGCAGTAATTGCTGCAAAAGGGGCCCAAACCAAGTACATATGCATGCTTATACTTTTCAGACGTCTGATATCGTTCTATGTACAATCCTTGTTTTATTGATTGCATGTAATATTCTAATTTTCTGAGATTGTGGATTTGGGGTTTTCATGAGCTGTAAGCCATAATCATCACAATTATGACAAATCATGGCTTGAACTATCTTGCTTTGCATGTAATGAGTCTATCTCATATATTAGTTTCACCTTTTAAGTTGCATTACTGAAATAAATGAACTTTTGCACGATATTCTAATTGTTCGCGTTTCACCTGTACTTCTAAATAATAATCTTGGGTTTTTCAGCCTTTAAAACAGCTGTGGTTACCTGAGAACTTTGGAGTTCTTTTGGAGAACCCTGCATTCACTAGATCTGGTCTCCCACAGTACACAGAACATGGAAGTGCAATTATTTTAGTAAAAATATAAACTGCTAAATATCTTCTCATCAGCAGTATATAGAAGTCTTGTGACTTCTATCAGTATCCAGCAGAGCACTGAGTAAAGCTTGTAGGAGGAGTTTTCGCTCTGCTCTAGGAGGATGCAAAACCCCTGACCTCTGTCTGGAGAGTGCTGATTGGCCCTGTGCTGATCACATGCACTCTCCCAAGAAAAAAAAATCTCTCTAGCAATACACACTAAACTAAACATGTGCAGAATGGCTATGGGTTCAGTCTGTCTTATTAGAAAATAAGATGTGGACATTTGAACAAGAGGAGGAGCAGAGAAGACAGGATCAAACAACCTTTTTACAGAGGATGCAGAGGATTAACCCCTGAGGTTCCACAGTGAGTATAACAAGCATGCTTTACTGCATATACAGACTGATTTTACTGTTGCGGGTTTAGAAACACTTTAAAATAAAAAATTACATAAAGGATGTAGTTGATCAATAGCAGCAAATGTGTTATTTTTCCAAGTTTTTTTTTTTTTTAACAGACCAAGCTGTCCAGCAAAAGGGTCAGTTACAATTACAGGACATCCCAATCTCAGCTGCTAAATGATTAGAGGAGATGTCAACCAGCAGGAAGCAGTGACTATAAAATTGACGAAAGTAATGCTGTAATTTACACAAGGGGACACATTGGGCATTGGGAGTTAGCAATTACCTTATTAAAGTAGCCTTCAGAAAATTGGCAGGGTCAACAAGTATTAAAGTGATATTGAAGTCAAATTTTTAAGTTTGCCCTACAGATAAGCTTATAAACAGTCTCACCTATAAGTGCCTTAGAAATGGACTGAACTTGTGCCATTTAGTAGATATTAACATTGGCTCCAGCATTTGTAGTACTCTCTGCATTCATGGAACACTGAGTTTGTTGTGACTGCAGAGAGTGTTGTGCTGTGACCGTGCTTTCCATGCATAACGTCATTGCAGTATGGCCATTCAAATGGCCAGATAGCACGAACCCGGTAAAAGAACAGGCAAAGATGGAAGCACCAGCAGTGTTGACAGCTCAGCTCTGGAGGGCTCCAATTAAAAGGTAAGTTTATCATAATGTGCTAGTATGTGGTGCATCTAGTATGTAGTTATCAAGTACAGTTCAATACAATTTGTGCAAGAGTAGTAATCCTTTGGCAATGACTAGTGCTAGGACAAGGTCATCAAAGCTAACTATCAGTGCGGTTTCATGTGCGGCTTGCTGACATCTGTGAGTCATCCTTTAACAGATGCCAATGTAGGGCCTGAGTTGCAGCGATTCGAAAAGGTTCAAATGGGGTGCAACTTGTCATGCCACTTTGAACTGTCAAGTCGCAAAACAAGTCACACTGGTGTGAACCAGGACTTACAGTTTTGGCAAAGATGCCAAACTGCTTCCCCCCTTTCATGATCTGCAAGCCTAGGAGATCCTACGCCTAGCAGTCACACGCTTGTCAAAATCACTGCCACTATCACTACTACTCCTGTGAGCCTTGTAACAGAAGGAAGAGGCCCCCATCCCTACAGTAAATCATTGCACCCAGGGAAACCGCCCCTCCTGCCCAAACCTTGTCCTCGCCCTGGCTATGACAATCTCATTAAGCCCTGTTTTATATTTGTTTTAAAACAAACTTAACAAATAAAAAAAAACAAAACTGTAAGTCCTGGTTCACACCAGTGTGACTTGTTTTGCGACTTGACAGTTCAAAGTGGCATGACAAATCGCACCCCACTTGAACCTTTTCGAATCACTGCAACTCAGGTCCTACAATGGCATCTGTTAAAGGAAGACTCCCAGATGTCAGCAAGCCGCAAATGAAACCGCACTGATAGTCAGCTTTGAAGTCGCGCTGAAGTAGCATAACTTCATAGCCGCACAGGTGTGAATCAGAGCTAAAGAACTAAATTAAAGCAGGCCATAGAGTATTCAGTTTCTTTTTTGTTTATCCAGCAGGCTGCAGAAAAAAAAGCGACTGACAAAATGGAACCACGACATTGTATTCTGACAGCAGGATCTAGCGACCAACTTTCCTCTAACAGGAATGGCTACACATGGACCTAAACTTGGTTTGTCCCTGCTGAACCGACCAAACTTAGATCCACTCTATCTATGGCTAGCATAAGGGTTAGGCTCTTGGGAAACTATTCCTTAGAATAATGGGGGGAAAAAATTAGCAAGGGGGGGGTAGGTAGACTGTTTTAACTATTTATATTTAACAAAGTTAAAAAACATATCAAAATATACATTAAAAAACTTTGCTCCAACTACTTTCAAAGGGCAAAAAAGTAGCTATTTACACAACTTTGTGTTGTGTTTGGAATTACATACACTTTAAGGGGTATTTTTATAAGTATATCAGTAAATATAACATTTACCAACCTTTCACTGCAGATGAATCACTCAGTGTCATTGAGGAAAATACACCTGAAGGGAATATTTGGTGAATGTCACGTTCACTGCTTTATAAATATACCCCTAAATCAAAAAATTTTCAGACTGATAATTTCCAATTGTGTGGGATGGAACTGTTTCTAAACTTTGCTCAGAGCCTTCTCCAGCTACTGCCTAAAAATGTCCTCACTGTAGAAACGCATGTTGGCACGAGTTGTGCTTTAACAGCAACAGTAAAGTATGTTATATTCCATTTCGTTAATTTAAGATAGGAATTTCTTACCTGATCTTTCACTTCTGAAATAACTCCCATTTTCCTCCAGTCATGACTGAATGGAAATGTAGCTGAAGTTACTGCTCGTTTTAGATTGGATAGATCCATACCAGTACTGGAATTTATTCCGTAACTCCTAAATTCCTCAGCTTTGGAAAAATTACATATTACAGTCAGTTGTCTGCAGAATGTATGCAACTACAGTAAAGTCTTAACTTGAGTAAGCCAAAAATGATATCACTTTCATATAACATCCTGCTTTCATTGATGGATAAAACAGTCTAAAGCTAAGCTGTTAGTCAGATTACTAGAAATGCAGTAGGCAAAGTGACTATGCAATGATATGATGTCAAGGGTCATTTAGTAATATAAAGACTAAATAATTTGTTGCTAGCTATAAACCACATGTAATGCCCAATTTCAGGCAAAACAGTTTTTTCTTACTGACTCCATGGGAGCATACATTTGGATGAACTCTGCCCTCATTCCTATCCCATAGGACCCCACTCCCTTAAATTCTGAGGCTGAGCCAGAGATTGTGTTCCATTTTTGTCCTTCTCATGGGACTTGTCAAGATGGCGTTCTTCGCTAGTTTACTGATGAATGTCAGCTCCTGGATCTCTGGCAGGGTTATGAGTGGAGACAAGTTGTTCCTAGCTATCTGGGGGACAGTTACAGGATGATACTGGGTTTCCCAGCTATCAGCAGGGTAGTGTTCATGGCACAAAAAGAAGAGGAGCAGCTTTTCCAATCATCAGTGGTACAATGTGACCTTGTATTCCAAGCTATGATAGGGATGGTGTCAGGTTGAGTCTGGTTTCCCCAGCAATACTGAAAGAAATCCTACCATCTCAGAGGACAGAAATTCCAATCTCAGTAGATGAGATTTTAAGACGGGCATGGTTGATGCTTGGAGGGTTGCCTATTTCCACTTTCCCAGAGCTTCCATTTTTCTGATGTACCTCAGTTTCTACATGGGTCAAGACATTATGCTGCTCACATGGCTTGTCGGATTCTCAATCTACTCCTTCTCAAGAAAGAGATGTTTTTCAAGAACACAGACGAGATTCTGAGAATCCTACAGGAGGCTGGCTGGCAAGTGTTTCAAAAAAGGGTAATCTCTCGACCTAGTCCTTGTGCATTCGGGAGCCTTATTCATCACTGTTCAGAATACATTATTTTTTGCCACTAGAGCATACTGGTGATATGGTGCGGGTTTATCCTGGCTTTCCTCTCTTCATCAGTCAGGGTGCCAATGCCTGATGATGATTGGGACCATGGTCTCTCCCAACCCTATATTAGAGTGGGCTCAGTCGAGGAGGCCCCCAATCCAGAAGGGTTTTTCTCCAACAGTGAGCATGTGCCAAGCTATTTATATCCCACAATCAGAAGAAGCCTTGGGTGCTGGCACAGTAGTAATATATCTGTGCTGCAGAACTATGGCCAGTGAACTCCCCTGTTCAGGAAGTTGTTTCATACACTCTGGATTTCTGACCAGCCCTACTTTGCTCACCATGTCTTTCATCACCTGACAGTAGGCCCTCTAGTCTCAATGAGGCAGAACAACGTGTCAGTGGTGAAATATATCTTGGGGCAAGTCATAACATGCAAGCAGGGCCGGTGCATCCACTAGGGGCACCTGGGCACAGCACAGGCCAGCACTCTCTCTGTGTGGAATGCTGCCACGCCATGAATGATCCTTCAGCTGAGAGGAGGGGCGGCAGAGAGGCGGAAGAAAGGACAGAGGTAGATGCGTGTGTCTGTGGCCAGTGTAGCAGCTGAGCTGCAGCTCCTTCCAGTGTTCCTCTCAGACTCAGTCCCTTACTGCAAGCCGGCTGGCTGATGCTGATCACTGTGGAGTTCCAGCCCTTTTTTTCTCATTCATCAGTGGAGGCAGAGCTGTGCCTACGGAGAAAGGTAATGTCTGACTCTGATGTCTTGTGTCTGTGTGAGTGTGACCCAGCTGACCAGACATCCATCACAAGTACAATGTGCCAGTGAGTGATGACATCATCACGATCCCACAGCCTGCTCTTCTAGTGCCTAGTCACTGTGTGGGATCGCTCAGTTCTGCTGCCTGCTGTCACAGTGTTTTTTCTCCTCCCATTGCCTGGGGAATGTCAGCCTGGGATCTGTCAGAATGTAGATCCATCCTCCATTCACTGCAACTGTCACCCTGCCACTGCCAGCCACAGATATAGTCCATCCGTGACACTGATTTTGTCTTTAATATTGGTGCTGGTGGTATCTTACGGCACTTATTTTTGCAAATTAACAGAAATTCTGCAGTTTTGTTGATTTAATATGTTCTACTGTTTTAAAAAAATGTAATTTATTTTTTTTGGGGGGATGGTCTCAAGTAGCTTGCCTTGCCTAAGGCGCAAAATAGTCTAGCACTGGCCCTGCCTGCAAGGTCAGTCTACTGGGAGAGGTGGAGATGATTGTGACCTGGGTAGAGAGGAATCTCTCTAACGTTTAAGCAGGTCTACATTCCAGGGATTCAGGACTTCCAGGACGAATTCATGTTCAGTGGCCCAATTGGACAACAGGTGGTTCCTACATCAAGGTTCCTTCAAATAGACTTCATCTCCGGGCAAGATCCTGGAGTTGGATCTGTTTGCATTTCCTTGTAATTGCAAGCTGGGAAGTCTTTTTCCAAAGAGCCTGGGCCAGCAAGCCCTTTGAGAGGATGCTGTGGCAGATCAGGAATGGTTTCACAAGCCATGTGCTTTTCCTCCAGTCTGATCCAATAAGATTTTTAGGTCTATTGCTAAAGACAACTTCGTCTTTGATCGTCAATTTTCCAATTTTTGTCTTAAGAGGAAAAGACTAATCAGACTTGGCTGTTTTTCTCTAAGCTTATAGTTATACTCCTGGAAGAATGTGCATCGTGCACTACCATGGCTTACAATAGGATTTGAATAAAGCTTGTTCAATTTTGACTTATTTGTTTTATTTTTCTTCAGTTCCCAGGTCAAGTACATTCTGGACTTTTACTATGCTCCAGCTGTAATACAGGGCAGATTTTTGAACTCCCTGTTACCTCCAATGTCTCATGGGTGAACTATCCCTTACTCATCCAATACCTTAATGGGGTGCTGCATCTAAGACTCTTTACATGGGATTTTCTACTTGCTCTGGACTTCTTTGCCTGCTCCATATGAGATTACCTTCAGTCAAGTTTGAGTGGAGAATGAGCCATGAAGACTCTCTAAGGGCTATATCCCCAGCCAGGAAGTTTGCTAGGATCAGGGTATTGACCTTTTTTGGCAGCTTGCAGCTCCAGATTGGATCACTTTCAGTACAGTTTTGAGTAAAGGCTCAGTCATGAATGCAGCCTCTTTAAGGGCTTTTTCCTCAGCCTGGAAGTTTTCCAGGATTAAGGCTTGAACTATGAGGAACCCTTTTTTGGCATCTGCCTAGTCCAGGTAGTGTTTATACCTAAACTGAGATGCAACCCGAGGTGGCTTCGGATTTCTATGAAAAATTATTCTCTCCACATGCAAGAACACTAAGAATAACTGGTTGTATGTCCTGGACATTGAGATACTTCAAGCTTTCCCACAAATTACAGCTTTGTTTAGAGATTTAAGCCACCTCTTTGTTACTCTCTAGCACAGCTTACAGGGCTAAAGACTTGGTGCCCACAGACACATGACAACTCAGCCAGGAGTGTGTAGACTTCATTGGTTCCCTGTAAGAGGCTGCCAGGAATAATTGAAGGTAGATGCATGGTCCTCCACTAAAGCTATTCTGGCTCATTGTGGTGTGAAGCTAACTTTCATATCCTGCTAATTTTTGGCTTTAATGTTTCTGCTGGCTAAGAGCTATGATTGAACCATTACTTTTTCTGCATCCAATCCTTGTATTTTCTTTTTTTTTCGGTTAGTTATTGCCTGAACAAATGCTGCCATGGATTAATTCAGGAAAAAACATTTTTTTATCAATTTCTTACTGTAATTTTCATTTCCTGATAGACTCTATGACAGCATGGGTACTCTCCCAGTGTAGGCTTGGTACGGAACACATTCTCTGGATCATCCTCAAAATTTATGGGAGTGGGGTCCAATGGAGTAGGAGAGAGGGCAGAGTCTATCCAAATGTATGCTGCCATGGAGTCTACCAGGAAAAGAAAATTATGGTAAGTAGTTATATCTAAAGTGTAACGTAACAATTCCGATATTTGTGCAGTCATATAAATAAATTAATACTGTGAATAATAATAAAGTTCCTTAACACAAGCAATGAAAAAAGTGTCAGTGTGATTTTTTGAGTCTGTATATACCTTGCAATGTCAAACAATGTGCAGAACTGATTGTTTGTATGTATAATATGAATCCGTGTATCCTCCAGCAAACAGCATTTTCTACCTAATGTAAAGTGCAGTCTTGCCATGCTCACTTCACAAAAGGTGCCACTCGTATATGTAGTATCAAAAAACTTACAAAACAAATTGTTATATATATATTGGTAGACCTTGTTTCCAAAAAAATCTTGCTATGCGTTCTCCACAGAAAGTGCTGTCTGTACTTCATCAAAGTGCACAATCATTTTTAGTTCAAACTGCTTACCTAAAAGTCTGCCCCACACTCTGGTAAGGTTAACACACGCTTTGCACTTTAACGTGGGTAGGTATGCACTGCAGAAGTCCACCAAATTTACTAACAACCGGTCTGCAATCTTGTTTCCACCTCCACTTCAGCTCAGGCAACACTCACCAAAAAAGAATAAAAATGCCTCTCATAGTTTAATGTTTCCATAAACATCACCTTTTATTGAGCTAAAATAAGATAGCACTCACAAGAAAGGTGCACTTAAATCCAGTAACCGTAACATTGCCCCCTTGAGGATGAGCATCAGCTTGAGATATGTATAAACATGCCTTAGTTCCAGTTGCGGGTGTGATGACATTACTTGGCTATGCCCCTGATATGTTTCATCATGACTTTTACAAAGGGAAAAGCGGCCAAGACACTGGAGATCATTTATATACATGCCCATTGAGAACAAAGCAGCTAAGCACTGGTGGTAACCACTGCATTGCGGAGGTGGAAGGAAGTGTGCAGACCAGTTGTTAGTATATTTGGTGGTCTCCTGCAGTACATACCTATCTGGGTTAACCACTTGCTCTCCAGAGGATTTACCCCCCTTCCTGACCAGGCAGTTTTTGCGATACTGCGCTGCATTTCTTTAACTGACAATTGCGCGGTCATGCCATGCTGCACCCAAATGAAATTTATGTAATTTTTTTCCCACAAATAGAGCTTTCTTTCAGTGGTGTTTTATTGACTATGCAATTTTTATTTTTTGAGCTATAAACAAAAAATATCGACAATATTTAAAAAAAACCTATATTTTTCACTTTTTGATATTAAACATGTCCAGTAAAAATTTTTTAAAAATCAAATTTTGCCATAAATGTTTTCTGCTACACGTACAAAAAAAATCCCAATCCGTGTAACTTAATTGGTTTACGTGAAAGTTATAGCGTTTACAAATGGCGGTATATATACTGGAATTTTTTTTTTTCACTAGTAATGGCGGTGATCAGCGACTTATAGCAGGGCTGCGGTGGGCATTCTGACACTGGGGCGAACTGACTTGGTGTCATTGACATCCCCAATGACACCAATACAGTGATCAGTGCTAATAAAAAGCACTGACACTGTACTAATGGCACTTGGCAGTAAGGGGTTAACATGACAGGTGATCAAAAGTTTTACTGTGTGCTGTGTGTGTGCTTTACACTGTAAGCACACTGCTTTGTAGCAGAGCCATACAAAGCAGTGTGCAGTAGCTGACAGGGGAGAGATCTATGTTGTTTATACACAGGTCTCATCCCCATCAGTATTACTTGGAAATCGCCAAGGAATCATCGGCTGGGACCTAGTGATTGACAGTCGAGGCCACGAATGGCCCTCCCCGGAACTGCAAAATCACGTATATATATGTGATTTTGCGCACCTGTGCTGCCCTGTAGCAGTATTTCTGCTATAGGGCTGTGCGGAAGCCGTTAAAAGGCAAAGCAAGTGTTGACCTTACAAGAGTGTGGGTCAAACGTTGGGGTAAGCGGTTTGAACTTAAGGTGGTGACGCACTTTGGTGAAGTACGCACAGCACTTTCTGTGGAGAATACATGGCAAGATTGCACTGTACATCAGGAAGGAAACATTTGGGTTGATTTACTAAAGGCAAATAGACTGTGGACTTTGCACAATACAGTTGCTCCAGAGCTTAGTAAATGAGGTAAAGCTTAATTTTACAAAGAATACCCAGTCATGTGTAAGGAAAATAAAAAATGTAATTTTTGCTTGCACATGACTGGATGATGGAAGTCAGCAGAGTTTCTGCTCATTTACTAAGCTCTGGAGCAACTGCTTTTGCAGAGTGCACCTGCACTTTGCAAAGTGCACTATCTAGTTGCCTTTAGTAACTCAACCCCCTTTTTATTTTTGGAAACAAGGACTCCTAATATACAGTCTATATAATAATTCGTTTTACAAGTCTTTCAATACTACAAGTACGCACAACACTTTTTGTGAAGTAGGAACGTCAAGATTGCACTTTACATTAGGTACAAAATACTGTTCTCTGGAGCATACAAGAATTCGTATTATACATACTGTACAAACAATCGGTTCTACATGTTGTTTGTCATTGCAAGGTATATACAAACAAAAAATCACATGGACACTTTTCATTGCTGGTTTTAAGGAACTTTATAATTTATTCACAGTGTTAATTTATTTATGATTGCACACATATTGGAATTGTCACACTACACTTTTGATATGACTATTCTTTGGATGTTGGAACAAATGAAAGTGGTTTAGCGGAAACAAAAATGTTTTTATTTATTTTATAACATTTTGGTCTTATTGTATGGTAGTGTGGGTTTTTTTGTGTTTATAAGTTATAGTAAGAATTTGATAATACATTTTCCTTTTATTAAAGACTTTGCGAGGTGTATTTTCTGTGTCAAAATTAGGGAGATGTATAACAGGAGTCCAGCGCTAGGATTCAAATAAAAGGCTAAATCAATAAAATATATAATGAATAATATCGCAAATAAAAAGTTCATAAAATTGAAAAAGTTCATATAATGATAATGGTGATATAGAATCCCAACTGCAGCAATAATTAAGTGCTTGTGCTTTGAAGGTATAGTAAGAATGCGCACTCACCAGATGCGCATTGAATATGCGCATATAAATATATCCAACACAGTCCACTTTAGGGAACAGGATATGCCAGGTGTGTGGTTAACCTCCTTCAGGGTATTATACAGCACAGCAGAAGCTCTTGGGTTGGGTAGGTGGTCAGCTCATCCAGAGGTCCCCTTTAAGGATGGATGGGTCTGCAGCCTGTATTACAGGGACTCCCTCCTCTGGGTACTTGAATGGGCCAGGCTCAAAAGTAGGCTCTGTGAATCAGTAGCTCCCTGTGCTACACTTGTACAAGTCTGAACGCTCTTTGTGTTGTAGTCGGTCAATGTCAAGTTGTGTACAGACATGGTTGGCAATTGATAAAAGTTGCGACCAGTGAAGTCCCGATTCAGACTTATGAATCTAATGCGGTTCAGATGCTATCCAAAAGGCATAGATTTCCAGGTTATCTCAGTTCCAGGTCTGTCTGTTCCTCCCGGTGTCCACACACAGACTTGCCATGCGACATGATTCACAGAGCCTACTTTTGAGCCTGGCCCATTCAAGTACCCAGAGGAGGGAGTCCCTGTAATACAGGCTGCAGACCCATCCATTCTTAAAGGGGACCTCTGGATGAGCTGACCACCTACCCACCCAAGAGTTTCTGCTGTGCTGTATAATACTCTGAAGAAGGTTCACCACACGCCTGGCATATCCTGTTCCCTAAAGTGCACCTTGTTGGATATATTTCTATGCGCATATTCAATGTGCATCTGATGAGTGCGTATTTTTACTATACCTTCAAAGCACAAGCACTTAATTATCGCTGTGGTTGGGATCCTATATCACCATTATCATTATATGAACTTTTTCAATTTTATGAACTTTTTATTTGCTTTATTATTCATTATATATTTTATTGATTTAGCCTTTAGCCTTGTTATACATTTGTTTGAGTTTTTTTCTGGTTACCTAGTGCATTAGCTGCTTCATCAGGAGCACTCACTGTGTTTTTACTCTAAAATTAGGGAGATGTTCCTTCACTTCTTGCCAGGACAGGCATACAAAAGCAAAAACAGTAGGGAAAGAAAGGGTTACAAATGTGGATGTATTTAAAAAGTACATTTAATGTAATTGATACACATAACTGTATGTGAATGCAGCTACTGTATGAGTGGAGCTACCACAGCTCAGAAATATTTTCACTTATGTGGTTAACCTTCCCCCTACACACTGTTCCACACAGACGGAAACCATTAACTTAGTCATAACACAATGTACTAAAAAATAGACAAAGTAGAAATAAACTCGAAACTTTTTCCCCATTTTGGATAGAGTAATGGAGGGTTATAGCCCCTGTCAGTTGTTTTCCATCATCTGTGTCCCATAGGGGAGGTTTCCCTTCACTTCTTGTCCCATTGCCAAAACAGGAAGTGAAAGGAAATTCCTGCAAATGAGGGGAATCACTTGGGGGCCCCCAGCTAATCAGAACTAGTGTCCTCATTGGAATATATTACTTTTCTGGGACAACCCAAAATCTGAGATTTCCCTTTCCTTTCACTTTCAATGATAATGGTAAACAGGACAAACAGAGAGGGAGAATCTCCCCAATGGGGGGCACAGACAGCAATAATAACTGACAGGGTATCTAATCCCTCTCTACTCTGCCCAAAATGTAAAAAAAAATTGCCTTTAGTTATAAACAGGAAAACAAATATTACACTGGTGACTTAGGAAAGTAACTGCCTAATACCTGTAAGGGCTCTTTCACACAGGCAGACAGGGGGTGGTAAAAACAGGTGTCTACGCTGTAGTTTTACTGCCCCCCAGCCTCCCACCTAAATTTTATCATTACAGCCTGACAGAGCTATATCAGTGAGAAGAATATCACCAACCTTGTTTCAGCCTCTTTCTCAAGACATAGTAATATAAGGTTCCCTGTGCAGTCCTGAACCATTAGTTGGTGATGTCACTGACATCTGAATAGAAGACCATTATTGTACAAGAATGATTTTCTAGTGGAAATGTCTATATGTAATTGGTGCTCTTTTAAAAAAAGATGTCTAGGGGTGACATTAATTTACTGTATAATTATAAAGCAGAAAACACCATCCCTGCAGTCTACTACAGCACCCCGAAGTTATGGGGCATTTATCCCTATGGAATGGATAATACTTGAATGCCTACCTGTGAGATCACTAAATTTGGTCACACCATACTCTGCTGTTCCCATCTCATCTCTCTGTAAACGAGTGGCCTCCTCCATGTTCTTGGAAAATATAGATAAACGGTACAAGAACTCTGTGATGAAGAAAATCACAAGCTGTAGCTGGGTAGGAGGTGGTTACACATACTTGAACATAAAAATAACACAAGCAAGTCTACTGACATAAAGTGGAATACCATATAAAAGGAGATAGATAGATAGATAGATAGATAGATAGATAGATAGATAGATAGATAGATAGATAGATATGTAGCCAGGTTCAGGCTGGGGCATTCTGCAAATCAGGGATATCTGTAGCACAGACGGATATTTCCTTCTTCCCCTCTAAAGGATCTTGGGACCTGTAGTCCCACTCAGGGCGGACTGACCATTTGGAAACTCGGGCACTGCCCGAGGGCCCAGGGACAGTAGGGGGCCCCATAAGATGCCCCTGGTACCTTTTTCATAGGCTTTTTTTGAGTTTAGGCAAGGACACAGGGGCCCCATGATCCCCTATTGCCCGGGGGCCCCATGAGTTGTCAGTCCGCCCCTGGTCCCACTGCTGAGGGACACTGTGTTTTTTCAGTATAGTCTGGAGTAAAATTACCAGAGGAGAGGAAACCAAAGGGCATCCTGGGGAGGCAGATAAAATCCTTCTGCAGCAGCCATGTGGGGACTCCACCATCTCCACCATCCAGTGCAGTAAACCCACTTGGCAATCCATCATCCGACTTCCACCGTTTCTGGGACTACAGAAATCGGGTCGGACACTACTGAGCACTCTGCAGGTGTTACCATTTATATTCTTGATTGCTTGTCAGGAGGCAACCCGGGGCCATTTTACTCTACAGGAGCCTGGTCTTCCACAGCAGATTGCAGTTGTATCATACCCCAGGGGTCTGGTGAGCAGGTGCAAGCCCAACATTCTCCTTAACAGAGTATAGACACTGCATACAGACAGTTTTCTTCATTTGCCTGAAGGCTTCTGTTGGAAAATATCTTTGTTATCCTGCTCATTCTGTCAGTGGCCATTGTACAGTGATACCACTTTGCCTTTTTATATCTGGGGGCTAAGGATACATTTACCTCCAGAAGTTATTCCTGTCAAAGGGATCAATCTGCAGAGTCTTAAACTGACTGGGGGTTGTATTGGGACTGCGTAACACTAGTTACTTTAAGAGGGAACTCCTACCCTGGTCTCCTAAATTGTTTCGTATTGCTTTCTTTGCCTGTGGTAGTAGGAAGTAGAGGGAACTGTCTGACTATAGGTCTCCTCTTTCCCCTCTTGCTCCTGTAGTCATAGGGTTATTTAGGAATTGCTTGGTCCTGCTATTAGGTCAATTGACACGGTCATCCCCACTGTATAGCTTTGTAATTTTATTTGATCCTATATGCAAGCTGGGAATATTCATAACTAATGTGTCATCTGCTGACCTAGTAATCTGTAGTAAAGCACTGTCTTATAAATCTACCCTTTTGAGAGTCTCTTGCACTGGTGTCTGCAGTATTGCAATTCAACCTGGTGTGTCGGGGGGGCGAGATTGTTTTTGGAGTTGAGGGGCAGAACAGAGAATCCAAAGTCATCAGCAACTCCTTTGGGGGTGGCAAGATAGATAGATAGATAGATAGATAGATAGATAGATAGATAATCTCCAATGCATGCAACCAAATGAGAGTTTTTCTCCCAGTCTTGTTTTCTTGTCACCAATGCATCCAGACTCTGGGACATACAGTAGATGTTTATGACATGATGCAGAGTAAGGGGCAGACAAGAATAAAAGTGATACAGTTGTGTATTTATTTCTGAAGACTGAAAGCACATAACTCTGTCCTGATGGTGCAGATGTATCAGTGTAAAATAGATGAAAAACAGACAATATTTGAACAAAATCTGGGTATGAAAACATGACATACCAGGATGTGGTGCATATATAGTGTGACAATCGGGAAGGATAAGAAAAAAGCAAAATGCACACTATTGTTTCTGGGCTGTACTACGGATATAAATAATAATTAATATACACATATGTGATATTGCTATCACATATGTGATATTGCTGGACTATAACCTACTCTCGTTGGTTATAGTCCAGCCCCCTAAAGTCTGAAGGACAATAAACTGGCTCTTTGTTTTAGAAAGATCCCTGGTCTAGAGGAAAGGGGGAAAAGGGGAGACATGATTGAAACCTTTAAATACATCAAGGGGGTGAATAAGGTTCAGGAGGGCAGTATTTTCAATATGAAGCTAAGATCAAGAACAGCAGTTCAAAACTAATCTTATAAAGTATTATTTCCCTGAAAGGGTGGTTGGTGCTGTCAATAGACTTCCAGCAGAGATAGAGAGTCAGTCAACAGTAAGTGGCTTCAAACATGCTTTGGACAAAGAACTATACTATAAAAGATTACAAACATACATATCATGCTTCTCTGTCTGGCAATCTGATGGACATGTCTGGGTTTGGCAATTGCCAGGAGAGCGGTACTTGCCTGACTGCATTGTGCCAAGTGTAAAGTTTGGTGAAAGGGGGATTATGGTGTGGGGTTGTTTTTCAGGGGTTGGGCTTGGCTCCTTAGTTCCAGTGAAGGGAAATCTTAAGGTGCCCGCATACAATTTGGACAATTTATATTTATATATATATTTATATAAATTTCCTGTATGTTGTATGAGGAAGAATGTATTCCCTTATGATCTATAAACTGTCCTATAAGATAAAGGCCCTTATTTGTCCACCAGTGGAACTGAGCTGGTGTCCTACCTGGCGGAAATAATGGGCTGTTAAAGAGAAAAGCCACAGGTGTGTGGGGGGAACTAAGAGACCAACGTCTACATGTGGAGGCTCATAAAGCTATGGAATGGGAAAGCATAGGACCCATGGACCGTGTCTATTGGCAAATGGGAACAAGCCTGGACTTCTATAGATACCCAATCCGGTTTATAGGGTGTATGATGAAATTTGCTGATCTACGTGAGTTGAGCTGCAATATAGTATTTCCAAAAATCCAGTACCCCTAGACTTCCCATATCCCTAGGAGCATACAAAGTGTTTCGAGCTCAATTGCTTCCCTTTGCCTCGTCACATGAGGCAGGGCATTATCGTGCACTAGGAAGAACCCAGGACCCACTGCTCCAGCATAAGGTCTGACAATGGGTCCTAGGATTTCATCCCGATACCTAATGGCAGTCAGGGTGCCATTGTCTAGCCAGCAGAAGTCTGTGCGTCCCTCCATGTATGTGCCTCCCCAGACCATCACTGACCCACCACCAAAATGGTGATGCTGAATAATGTTAAAGACAGCACAACATTCTTCGCAACCTCTGCAGACCCTTTCTGTCACATGTGCTCAGGGTGAACATTATTATTATTATACAGTATTTATAAAGCGCCAATAGTTCGCTCAGCGCTGTACATTACAAAGGGGGACAGAACAATAACAATACAATGCAAAACATGAGGGGATTGAACATGCTCTTATCTGTGAAAAGCACAGGTCGCCAGTGGCAGACTTGCCAATTCTGGTGTTCACTGGCAAATGCCAATCGAGCTCTATGGTTCCAAGCAGTGAGCACAGGGCCCACTAGAGGACGTCAGGCCCTCAGGTCACCCTCATGAAGTCTGTTTCTGATTGTTTGTTCAGAGACATTCACACCAGTGGCATGCTAGAGGGCATTTTGTAGGGCTCTGGCAGTGCTCATCCTGTTCCTCTTTGCACATAGAAGCAGATACTGGTCCTGCTGATGGGTTAAGGACCTTCTACGGCCCTGTCCAGCTCTCCTAGAGTAACTGCCTGTCTCCTGGAATCTTCTCCATTCTCTTGAGACTGTGCTAGGAGACACAGCAAACCTTCTGGCAATGGCACGTATTGATGTCCCATCCTGGAGGAGTTGGACTGCTTGTGCAACCTCTGTAGGGTCCAGGTATCACCTCATGTTACCAATAGTGACACTGACCCTAGCCAAATGCAAAACTAGTGAAAAACAGTCAGAAAACATGAGTAGGGAAAAAAATGTCAGTGGCCTCCACCTGTAAAACCATTTCTGTTTTGGGAGTCGTCTCATTGTTGCCCATTTAGTGCAACTGTTGCTAATTTCATTAAAACCAAAGCAGCTGAAACTGATTAGCAACCCTCTCTGCTAGTTAACTGACCATATCAATATCCCAGGTGTTTAATTGACTTGACGCTATACTCTGATTAAAAAGTGTTCCTTTAATTTATTTGAGCAGTGTATATATTTAAGTAACCATATATCTATTTCTTGGTTCTGAATCTCTAACTTTATTACTGGAAAATTAATAAGGTCACATAATTTAACTAGATTCTCCCTTTTATATATACTATAATTCCATTACATTGCTGGTATAGTCCCTTATAAATAAATTAATTAATAGGCACCCATTATTCAAAGACTGTCTGGCAATTAACATACCATAACATGTTTAGCCGTATATAAATGCTCATCTGGCAATCTGAGTTACTTGCCAAAGATTGTTATATACATTTTTAGCAACATGAGTAATATTTTTTTTAATGTAACCTTTAATGGATTGAATGAAAATTTTTAATTTTATGAAACATTGTTATATATATTGGTACCTTGAAAGTCATGTCCTTTTTTTTAGGCTTTTTGATATACTGTATAAGTTTGAGGATGTGGTACCTTTAGGATTGAATGTAAAGATGGTACTGCTATCTCCTGGAAAAGCACCATGTGATTTCCCAGCCACTACGGTTCAAAAAGGTTTTATTACTCAGATAGGTATATTATCTATATTAGTGATTGTTAACTTGTGATATGCCCAACCTTTTCTGCTCATCAACTATCCGTGTTGTTAGTTTATTTTGTGTGCGGCCCAAAACAATTACTCTTCTTCCAATGTGGCCCCTGAAGGCCATAAGGTTGGACACCTCTGATTTAATGTAAGCTGTAAAAAACAAGCACATACTGGAAGGATAAAAACACTTAGTTCTAAGAGAGCACATTTTCAAGGAGGCTCTCCAAATTTAGCCAGTGTGAGATTCTTGGTATTGAGAAATACAGAACAGAAATGGGAATGTTTCAAATCAACTGTATACAAACACACTGAAAAATATATTCTCATGGACATAAAGTTTGTGGCTCATGTCCACACATAAACAAAAAAGCGCGAAAGGAGTATTAAAACAAATTAAAAATGAAGGAACACTATCATCATTTAAAAGTTACAAAGAGCATAACAAAATATGTAAAAAAGGAAATCAAGGCTGAAAATATTCAAACCAAACAACTGATTGCAAAAAAGGTAGGACAAACCCCACCAAAATTCTTCAAATATATTAATAGTAAAAAAGTTCTGAGGCATGTAGAAAGAGAAGATATATTTATTAAATACCTTCTTCAACTCTGTGTATATGAAGGAAAATAAGGGAGCTCATGTCCATAATGGGGGTGGTATTGCAATAGCCCCAAAGGCTTAAAATTGGTATGGTCCAGAAACATTTAGACAAAATAAAGGTGAATAAAGCACCAAGAAAAGATGGCTTACACCCACATGTCCTAAAAGCCATTAGAGTGAGCCATAATTTTGCCTTTGTACAAATCATTAGTACAACCTCATCAGGAATTTGCAATTCAGTTTTGGGCACCAGTTTGCAAAAAACAAATTAGGGAACTGAAGAAAGTGCAGATAAGGGAGACCAAACTGATAAGAGGCATGGAAGGGCTCAGCTATAAGGAAATATTGGACCATATAGGTTTTTTGCCTTACTCTGGATTAGCTATGGGTATAGGATTCTGTATATGGAAGTTTTCTATTTATTTACTCTCTATTTGTTTTATTGCAAAAACCAGCAAAACATGCTAATGGGGGTGGGAGGTAATTTTAATTAAAGGATAGGTTCACCCTTTGTAACATGTTACACCCATATTCATGTTACAGGTTCATCAGCCCCTACACCCCCCGCTAGTTGTCACAGTCTGAAAAAAACACGGCAGGGTGGGCAGTGTTCTGTGAATTGGAAAATTACAAGTCCCAACAGCGACTGTCAGCTTGTAGTTCTCAATGAACTAATATGGTGCTGGGATTTTTATTTTTTTGCTAAATGAAAAAACAAAAGTTTAAAAAAAAAAACTATTTTGCAAATAAATAATCGTTCTTCACAAATCTTGGCCAAAATGTATTCAGCTATCTTTTTGGTTAAAAAAAAAATAATCCAAATTAATTTATATAAAAAAAATTATAACTTAAAAAATATTTTTTTTACATTTTTATATTTTTTTTTTACATACTGTCACCCTAGCAGTACAGTGTCACCATAGTGACACTGTACTACCTGTGGGGGGGGGTGATGAAGATTTTTTTTTTTTTTACACTGATTGCTTTTACCCATAACAGCAATCATTTCTATTTCTCATTGAGAAATACTGTGAGAGCTGTGATTGGTCACAGCTTGTCACATGGTACAAGGCTGTTGTGAATAGCCTTGTACCATGTGACCTCTGTGATCATTCACAGATTTCACAAGTAGTAAACAATGATGTCAGGAAGTGACATCTTGTTTACTACTGTTCATGTGATCACTGATTGGCCAATCAAGCGCTCCCGGGGAGTGTGCACGGGCAATGGATGCGGGGGGGGCGTTTAGAAAAGTCCCCCTGCATCAGCAGCACTCTCGTCCGGCCGTTTTTTGACAGAGGGCAGGATGGGAAGAGGTTAATGGGGAGCGGGGGACAGAGTTCTGAAGCTGAACTTTTGGGTGGAGCTCTGCTTTAACCTGAAAAAGCATAAATAAATAAAAGTTGCAGCTTACTATTTTAAATGCTCTATTTTCATAGCTCCCAACTATCCCTGATTTTGAGGGACTGTCCCTCATTTGGAACAAAGTCCTTCTGTCCCTCTTTCCTTATCATTTGTCCCTCATTTTGGTCTGATCTAAATAGTTGTATAAAAAATGCACTATTTATCTCTCAAAAAGTGTTTTACAGTGCTAAACCTTTCATCCAATATCTAAATTGCTGCATTTGTACATTTCCAAACCAATATAAAGGAATAGTAATGGTAAAAAAATAACTACTTGTGGGTTTAACCAACAACTTGTTTTGTATAACTTTCCTTTAAAGGGGGGGGCATGGTAGGGGGGGGGGGTGCTATGCCTACATACTTTTGCTATTAGGTCCCTCAGTCCCATCTCAGAATGTTGGGAATCATGTATTCTGGAACCTCCAGCAGGGAAAAATCCTACATAGTTCTCTGTGTTTATGGGTGACCTATACATCCGTGTTTACTCTAATTAACCCTGTCTGTATTGTGCAGACAGATCTTCATTCTCCATTGTAACTAGATTTGAACACGCTCTGTCCTAACACAGGGTTAGAGGTTTATGGTCTGGGTTTCTTGCATTGTATACTATTGAGGACAGACTTGGGACAGACGCACTCTAACATTGTTAAAAAAAAATTGTTAAAAAAAACCTTGCTGTCAGCTATGACACCCTGTCCTGACAAACATCTAAAAGATATACTGAAAATTAAATGTAGGCATGCTGTGTGAATGTGTGAATGGGACCACATGACAAACATATAGTGGTATTTTCTAAAACATTTGACTGCAAAAGTGGAAATGCACTTTTAGCATACTATATCATGATACAGACATATTTGGAGTAACAGATTGATTATTACCCCAACCCATTGTTTCTACAGTACAGTTACCCAGGAGTGCCCCAGATCATTAAGGAAAATAGTCTAATTAAAAAAGTACTATTTAAAATATAAAAAAAATAATAGTTCACAACAATGGCGGACTGACAACTCATGGGGTCCCCAGGCAATAGGGGATCATGGGGCCCCTGTGTCCTTGCCCAAACGCAAAAATGAAAAAGGTACCAGGGGCATCTTATGGGGCCCCCTACTGACCCCGGGCACTCGGGCAGTGCCCGAGTTTCCAAATGGTCAGTCCGCCCCTGGTTCACAAGCAAAAAGATAGCCTTGAACCTAAGACCAGCTGAAGAACTGTTACTATTTCTCAGAGGTATCTCTTGCCTATAGTTATACCTTCAGGACTTCTGTAGCTCTTGTTAAACTGCTGCATGAAGCTTGCAAATTGGACCTAAAAAAAAAATAAAAATAAATAGTAACCACCAAAATTACATAGCAAATATTTCATTTGCTATTTATTCACTGAATCTAATGGGCACTCACCATTTCGGAGCTTGTACAGGATGGGTCTGGGAAAAGGACAACGAGAGCACTGATAGCACAATACAGTAGCATGCTGATGCTTTCATACCAAAGCCCTAAATGCTGGAGAGAATGAACTTTTCTTCAAGGTATGATAAGGAATATGTACTTAGTAAATGTGAAAGTGAGGTAATTGTTAACAAAGGAAACTAAACACAACAGTCTAAATAATAGTGGAGGAAACATTAAAAACCACAAAATAAATGCAAACAACTGAGTCAAAATGAAAATCAAATTACAAACAGAGGTGCTAGATCTTTTACTGGTATCCGGTGTTGTCAAAGGTCATCCTATGGATCACGCTATCTTGCTTCGGTCAGGCTACTGACAAATATCAGAAAACACCCCCAAAAGAAGGGGGGTTTTCAGACAGATCCAACTGTAAACTGAAACTAAAGGAGCATCACACCAAAGATCTGAGAGTCCAAAATGGTATTTTATTATGCCTATGGCAGACATTTGTTCTATAATATACTGTATAACTATTGTTACTTTTTAATAAAGTCCAACCAGGCTGCACTGAAACTGGTGCTGACAGTCTTTAGTGATGTTTACCGGATTAATTTTTTTACAGTTTTGTATGGGCATAAGTATTTCAGCATTTTTAAGGCATTTTTGTTTGGGTTTTTTTTTAAATTTAGTCAATGAAAAAAGTAGTTACTAGAGACTGCAATGTCCAAGTTTTCACTTATTTTTCAGGCACACCCATTGAAGTCTGTTGAGGCTAAAAAATGCTTGAAGCTTGTAACTCAAAAGAAGCTCATGTACTTTTTCAAGCTCCAAGCTTTAAATGACAGGATACTGAGGTGTCAGCAGGCACAAATGAAATTTTGGATGTTGACTGTTTTGGAGCTTTGAACTTGGAGCTTCAAAAAGCTTAGGTGTAAATGGGGCCCATAGTGATTTTACAATACACTCACACTCAAGTGCTGATGAATAGGGAGTGTCAAAAACTAATTGGATTTCCTTCTGCTAATCATTTAACAAAGCTTTGTTTTGATCTCTCAAACCTTTGGTGTGGCAATTCTTCTGTAAAGAAAAAAAAAATCAACACTGCTATACTTTATCATTAAACATATCACATATTATTTGATAAATGGTACATTCAATTTAACTTGGTTAGCATAAAAAGACCCATTTCTGATCTCCTTGTCACCTGGCAGTTAGGCTGATCCAGTTGTTTAGTACTTCTGAGTCATTGACCCTGAACAAATATGCAGATCAGAAGTTTGACTCCTCTACCATATAATTGTACCAGATCAGTGACTCAGAAAGTTCTGAATCTAGAGACAGCCAAGTAGCTAGTGTTGAGTGTTGTTTATGGCAAACTCATATTTTTGCGCAATACAGGCTTCTTTTAAAGATTTATTAGGAGCCATCTCAGATCAGTTGTCTTGCTTAATTGTTCTTGAAGAACTGAAGATATTGGTACATGAGGTAGAACCAGAACAGGGGGGAGGCAGGAGGAGAGACTTCCTGATGCAGGGAATGGCTGTGAGGGAGGGGGGTGCAAAATGGTGAGTTATAGCAGTGGGAACTCACTACAGGGGTATTGACACTGAACTCCAGGAATAATGAGCAGCAGAGAGGAGGAGAGAGTTGGGAGGAGGTGTGGGCTGTGCTCTACCTCCTCCAGCTCTTCCCTCCTGTCAGATCAGGACTGTGCAGTGTTTGATTACCCACACCCTATGTCCTTTCCAGACTGCTCTTCTCTTAGGAGCAGAAAGTGTGGGTAGGAGGCACGCAATCGAACTCTGCACAGTCCCAATCTAACAGCACTCCTGAGTCAACTCCTGTATACTGACTTGAGGGAGGAGCTAGAAGGGGGAGGAGCACAGCCCACACCTCCTCCTGGCTCTCTCTCTTCCACTCTGCCACTGTCACTAATCTTGTAGCAAGTTTCCATCACTGCAGTATTTGAATTTAGGGAGGGAGGGGGAAATTATACTGTAGACATAATGGGGGGGGGGGTTACAAACATTTGTGCTGGGGTTTATAGGATTTGTGATTGAAGAGGGGATTTGGAGGGGGAAACAGGTCTTGTACTAGGATGGGAGATTGTTGAGATTTTATGCTGGGAGAGGGAATTTGGGGAGGGGGACAGAATTGTGCTAGGAGGGGGCATTTGGGGTGGGCAGAGGGTTTGTGCGGGGGGGGGGTGAAGGGGGGTTTGTGCTGTGCAGGGAAAACTGGGGGGGGGGTTTGTGCTAGGAAATACAATCACAATACTCCCAGTGCACACGTTCCTGAAAAAAACTAATGCTGGGTGCTGAAGTAGCCACCAGCTGAGAACCAGAGACAATATGCCACCGACACATCAGGGATTCCTCAGACGGGTCCAAAGCTTTATAGTATATAGACCCAGTCTGGCCAGAAGTAGTTTTCATGGAAGAATTGCAGCCAAAGGGTCATACTTCCGATGAGCAAACAAGGCTAAGTGACTCAACTATGCACTAAAACATTGGAACTGGGGTGCAGAAAAATGGCAGCAGGTGCTCTGGACTGATGAGTCAAAATCTGAAATATCTGACAGTTCCACGAAGCCCTGGAGAGCTGTACAATAATGAGTGTCTGCAGGCAACAGTGAAGCATGGTTGAGGTTCCTTGCATGTTTGGGGCTGCATTTCTGCAAATGGAGTTGTGCTTGTTAGAAAGCATATGAGCTGCACTTGGTTGTAAGTTTGGTGATCAAGACAAGGCCTGGGCTTTTCACATGTATTGTGCAAGATGTGTTGTTGATCTTAGAGCTTGGTTCAGAGGAACTTGAACGTCAATTCCATTTGCTGCCATGATGATATAGTTACTTCTGTCTGACTAATGTTGCTGATTTATCTGCTAAAAAAAGAATCAATTGCATACACCAATCTGCCTTTGGTCATGGTGCCACAAGATGATAATCTGCCAGTACCAAAGCCACCATAGAAATGGAGCTTAGACGAAACAGGCAAAGGGCCTGCGATGCACCAGCCAGGCACAAAACAGTGACAATAGATCAGAATTTTGAACTGTGTACAATGCAGTCAGGTATGTACTACTCTCCTGGCAACCACCACACCCAGACACATCCATCAGATTGCCAGACAGAAAAGCATGATTCATCACTCCAGAAAACACGCCTCCACTGCTCTAGAGTCCAGTGGCGGCGTGCTTTACACCACTGCATCCGACACTTTGCATTGCACTTGGTGATGTAAGGCTTGGATGCAGCTGCTAGGCCATGGAAACCCATTCCATGAAGCTCTCTACACACTATTGTTGTGCTAATCTGAAGGCCACGTGAGGTTTGGAGGTCTTCAGCTATTGACTCTGCAGACAGTTGGAGACTTCTGTGCACTGTGCACTTCAGCATGCGCTGACCCTGCTCTTTCATTTTATGTGGCCTACCACTTTGTGGCCAAGTTGCTGTTGTTCCCAGTTGCTTCCACTTTGTTATAATCACACTAACAGTTGACCGTGGAAAATTTAGTAGCAAGGACATTTCAAGGATGGACTTATTGCACAGGTGACAACCTATCACAGTACCACTCTTGAATTCACTGAGCTCCTGAGAGCGACCCATTCTTTCACAAATGTTTGTAGAAGCAGTCTGCATGCCTAGGTGCTTGATTTTATACACCTGTGGCCATGGAGGTGATTGGAACACCTGGATCCAATGATTTGGAGGGGTGTCCCAATACATTTGGCAATATAGTGTAAGTTGAATCCCAGTAACAGTGCACATCTAAAATAAAACCAGAATAAAGCAATCTTACAAAAACAAATAGAACAAAATTAATATATAAAACAGTACCAGTTTTTAACCTGGGTTCACATTGATGTGATTCGCACAGGAACAGCACTGCATTCCTATGCAAATCACATGCAAATTTTGCGTGGTGCGATTTGAGCCATACATTTTGTATGGCTCAAATCGCACCACATCCGCACCAAAAAGGTGCAGAAACCTTTTTTTTAGTCCGCACTAGAATTGGATCGCATGGGTGTGAACACCCATGCGAACCAATTCTGCGTATCACACCGCATTTTGCGAACAGATTTCGGGGTGTTGTTAATTTAACATACACACTCGCAGTGGTTCGCATGAACGGGGCGTGATTGTGATGCAGTGCAGAATTTGCACAGAAACCGCTGTGAATTCCTCACAACACCAGTGTGAACCCAGCCTCATTGTTGAATAACAAATAGGTTCAATTATTGTTTTTTTTTTCTTTTTTGATGTAGCAAAATTTGTAACAAATTAACCACATGGTATGTCAGGTTAAAAAAAAGTCACAATAGGCAAAAGTACCATCTAGTGGCACTATTAGGTACTTCTAAATAGCTAAATTAAAACAAAACAAAACAAATGAGCTATGGGATCAGTGTTCACAGTCTATAAAAGAAACAAACCAACATCATAACTAATACTCACACCTTTAGGAAATATACATTTCAATTGAAAAGATCCAAACAATCTCTCTTTGAAGTATATTTTTCTTCATATCAGCTACTTGTGGGCCTAAACTTAATTTCCCAAAGTTTTTGAAAAATGATTTTAAAATACCACTGTGGATTTTTGCAAAATGCTTGAAGACATTAACCTCCCTGGCGGTATTCCCGAGTGTAGCTCGTGGTAAAGTTTCAGTACCAAAAGCGGTAACCCCGAGCTACACTCGGGCTTACCATGCAGCTTTGCACAGGGATTCCCTACAGTGCTTACCTTGTCCTTCGCTCCCGCGATGCATCCCCTGCAGCGTCCCTGGCCATCTCCTCCGGCTGATGCCGGCATCTGGCTTCCGTGTTCCGGTCCCTGTGACGTCGGGACGTATGGCGGCAAATTTGAAAATTTAAAAAAAAATGACAATTTTTTTAAAACGATTTTTTCATAGCAAAACATTCCTGTATCAAAGCATTTCACATACATTTTGTCCCTACTGCTTTGTCCTGTGCCCTGCCTGCATTTTGACTGTTCTTTCTGCCTGGAAACGTAGAAAGCGTCCCTTTAGGTCAAAATCGGTTTTAGACCAGCTAGAGAAAAGCCATAGTAAATCAGAACTACTTGCAGAATTGAGTGATAATGATTCATAGGGGAAATTCGTAATCGGACACTGAAAACGATTTTGCGACTTTGCTCAGTGATGTGCGAACTTGGCGCTATATTTCAAATTTCAGTGTTTTTGGTTTGATTATATTATTGAATTAAATTTATTATTATTATATTATTATTTTTTATGAGTATTTATTAAGTAATTAATTACTAAGAATTGCAGGCCTACAATACATAACACCAAATTTCCATGCAAAAAAATGGTACCGCTTTTGGTACAAAATTCCTGACATAATCATAATGCCAGGGAGGTTAAAGGAATGCAAGGTTTTCAGATTTGTAAAATCCAAGTGATTACCTATTCTTCCTCTTAACAAAAAGTTTGTATAACCCACATTGAATGTGATGGGTAGCACATTCTTTCTAGTATATAACATTAGATGTCTCTGAGATCCCTTTTTGTTGTGCTTTATATCGCTATAAGTTTAGCCCTTAAATCCACATAATTTCATTTTGATGTACAGTATATTTAAACTCTTCAGAGGATTTCAAGTATTTACTGATATTAAAATATCTAAAGTCACATTCCTATTCACACATGCATATTCATTGAGGTTTCCTCTGTGCACAGGCGCAGAACCTTTATAGGAGCTGTCCCAAACATGCGCAACACACAGTGAAGGACGAAGACTCCATTTTGTTAAGAGTATCCATTTCTCCCTTATTCTTCTCTCCCCCTCCCTGAGAGGAGACATTTGGCCAGTGTGTGTGTGCGTGTGTGTGTGTATGTTGGTTGTGGGTCACTGGCAGGCCAAGGCATCTCTGAGCTAGGTGCCTAGCTGTCTCGGAAAGCTGTACCATTTCACACCTCGGAAGAGATAATGTCAGGGATCGCAGTGACGATTGGCTCCGCGCATGCGTGAAGCGCCGATCTACACTACTCAGCGGGCACTAGGACCTGGACGGCGGTGGCCGCGCATGCGCACTCACGATCGCGGACGCTCACCTGGCACCAATAGTAGGTCAGGGTGCACTATTTAAACCTGCCCTGCACTTACACTCATTGCCGTATGGTCTTTGTTCTTGTGTTCCTGTATCCCTGCTATTTGAGATTCGTTGCTGACTTTGCCTGAACCTGACCTCTGCTGACTTCTCCTGCTCTGACCCCCTGGCTAGTTTGACCTCTCTTCTGGATATCCCTAAACCTAATCTGAACTCCTGTTACCGACCCCGGCAAGTGACCTCACTACTCTTCTGCCTGCTGCCTTGTACTACGCTGATCCCTCTGTTACTGACCCGGCCCATTTGACCACGCTTACTACTGTGCAATCCATCCCGCTCGGACCCAGCCTTTCACCTCTTCACGTCAGGCTCTCTACCTGCATATACCTCTGGTGGATCCCTCTACTACAGGCGGGTGTACTCAGGAGCCGCGATCTGGTTCCTGTCTGCTCCAAGTCCATCCCCACCATCAGGGGCCCTGGTGAACAAGCAGACTGAGGCTTAGACTCCGCGCTCTGGGGAATCCTGTCCTTTGGACTGTTAGAGGCACTGCCAGGCGGTTATTAACAGAACCATACGGCCATGACGGAGCTTGGAAGAGGACCATCTCCACTGGAAGACATATGTCAGCATTTGGCGGCACTAACGCAAGCCATCAAGACGCTGCAGGAGGGTTACACACACCTCGAAGGCTGGATTCAGATGTTGGCCGCACCAGCAGCTCCACTTCAGTGCTCGGGTTCTGTCACTGCAGCCGGAGAACCCTCAGAACCTCCCGGCCGAGCAGTAGTCACGTTGCCTCCACCGGAGCCTCGTAAACCGTTGCCAGAACGCTTCAACGGGGATTGAACGAAATTCAGGGCCTTCCGGAATGCCTGCCAGCTGTACTTTAGCCTGCAGCCCCGGACATTTTCTTCTGAAATGGTGAAAGTGGGATTCATCGTTTCCTTACTCCTGGATGAGCCCCAGGGCTGGGCCCACCGGCTGATGGAGACCCACGATCCCCACCTGGAGACCATGACCGACTTTTTCAACGCGATGGCAGTCCTATATGACGATCCGCAGCGGGCAGCATCCGCAGAATCAGCCCTGTATTCCCTCCGGCAGGGCCGCCGGGCAGCGGAGGAGTATGCATCTGAGTTCGGACGCTGGATGGGGGACACCCGGTGGAATGATGCCGCATTACGCCACCAGTTTCACATGGGTCTGTCTGAATCACTTAAGGACGAGTTAGCCAGGGTGGGCCTACCTGACTCTTTGGAAGCTCTCATCACCCTGGCCATACAGATTGACCGCAGACTGCGGGAACGCAGGTCAGAGAGGTCAAGCCCAGGATAGAGACCCACTTGGGTACTACCCCGTACTCCAGTCCAAACCCTGTCAGGAGGAGGCCAGAACTTGGGTTCTGAGGGAACGCCAGAACTAGAGATGAGCGAAGTATTCAAAAATTCGATTCGGCTGATTCGGCGAATTCGAGGAATAAATTCGATTCGATGCGAATATATTCGCTGCGAATTTAACTTATAAAAGGGTGTTTCTAGGCTTCAGAGAGCCTTCATATTAGTGCAGAACACTGTACCTTTAATTTAAATGCCCTTGGAGTCTGCTGGGGAAGAGAAATAATACTGTCAGTCAGAATGACATGCAGATGAGTTTCGTCGATCTTAGAATCACCGCACACTTCACTCATTTTGGCAGTCACGGGGCCAAAACCAGAGTGTGGAGCCACAGTGTGGCGGTGGAGGCAGCAGCAATGGGAGGCCATACAGCACCCTATGACAAAAATGGAACCCACCAGCAGTGTGAGGAGACCTGAAAGTGGCACATGGCAGAGTGTGGCGATGGAGACAGCAGCAATGGGAGGCCGTACAGGGACCCATGACACACTCTGGACCTGGCAGCAGCATTAGGAGGCGGTACAGGGGCCCATGGCAGATTACGGGCCTGGCAGCAGCAATGGGAGGCCCGTAATCTGCCAGCACCCTATGACAAAATGGAACACACCAGCAGTGTGAGGAGACCTGAAAGTGGCACATGGCAGAGTGTGGCGATGGAGACAGCAGCAATGGGAGGCCGTACAGGGACCCATGAGAGACTCTGGACCTGGCAGCAGCATGAGGAGGCGGTACGGGGGCCCATGGCAGATTACGGGCCTGGCAGCAGCAATGGGAGGCCCGTAATCTGCCAGCACCCTATGACAAAAAATGGAACACACCAGCAGTGTGAGGAGACCTGAAAGTGGCACATGTTTGGGGCATGATTCATGGCGGATTTAGTCAGTTGTGTCAGGAACTGGTGGTTTGAAATCCAGACTAATCCACGCCTGATTCATTTTCACAAACGTGAGTCTCTCCACACTTTGGGTGGACAGTCGTGTCCTCCGCGGAGTTACAATACCTCCTGCCGCACTAAACACGCGCTCCGATGCCACGCTACTGGCCGGGCATGACAGCCTTTCAAGGGCAAATTCAGCTAGTTGGGGCCAAAGGTCAAGTTTCGTTGCCCAGTAGTCAAGGGGATTGTCTACCTCGGTTGGCAGGGTGCTGTCCAAGTAGGCCCAAGCCTGTTGTTTGAGGTCCTGCTCCAGGTCCACCTGATGCTGCTGCTGCTGCGGCTGGTTATTAGTTTCCTCACTGCGCTGGTGAAGAAAGCTACTCATCATCGACTGCAGACTGAGGCAGCCGCTGCTGGTGGAGCTGCCACTGCTCCTACCACCCCACCCCTCCCCTGCTGCCATGGCAGCGGAACGCGAGCGCACAGGGCCCACAGTGTCTGAGGATGGACGTTGGCGCAGAAAGGCAGAGACCAACTGACTACATAGGTGGTTTTTATAGTACGTTATTTTGGCCTCCCTCTCAGCAGGTGTGAAAAAGGCCACCATTTTTGAACGGTAGCGAGGGTCCAACAAGGTGGACAGCCAAAAGTCATCCCTCTGTCTGATGGTTATTATTCGGCTGTCGCTACGCAAACAACCGAGCATGCTATGGGCCATTTGTGCCAAGGAATGCGAGGGACTCCCTGCCTCCATCTCCACAGCATACTGCCACGGTGCGTCTGGGTCCTCTGTCTCCTCCTTCTCCTCCTCTACCAGATGCTCCTGCTCCTCCACTCCTGTCCGCTGAGTGGAAAAACCACCCATTTCACTCAATAATTCCTGAGCACCAATGTCCTCCTCTACCTCCTCCTCTTCTTCCTGTCCTGCCCCCACAGGGGTCATGTGGCATTGAGATCTGTGCGCCACGTCTACCGCACCCTGACCAGCCATTGTTAACAGCATTTGTTCCAGGACGTGCAACAGAGGAATGACGTCGTTCATCCCATAGTCCTGCCGACTCACAAATAGCGTGGCCTCCTCAAAGGGCCTGAGCAAGCGGCAGGTGTCACGCATGAGCTGCCAATGGCTGACATCTAAGTTACACAGGGGAGTACCTTTATCCGCTTGTAACATCAGGAATCTGTGATGGCCTTTCGCTGTTCGTAAAGGCGGTCTAACATATGTAGGGTTGAATTCCACCTTGTTGCAACGTCACAGCATGAGGAGTCGGTACGGGGGCCCATGGCAGATTACGGGCCTGGCAGCAGCAATGGGAGGCCCGTAATCTGCCAGCACCCTATGACAAAATGGAACACACCAGCAGTGTGAGGAGACCTGAAAGTGGCACATGGCAAAGTGTGGCGATGGAGACAGCAGCAATGGGAGGCCATACAGGGACCCATGAGACACTCTGGACCTGGCAGCAGCATGAAGAGGTGGTACAGGGGCCCATGGCAGATTACGGGCCTGGCAGCAGCAATGGGAGGCCCGTAATCTGCCAGCACCCTATGACAAAAAATGGAACACACCAGCAGTGTGAGGAGACCTGAAAGTGGCACATGGCAGAGTGTGGCGATGGAGACAGCAGCAATGGGATGCCGTACAGGGACCCATGAGACACTCTGGACCTGGCAGCAGCATGAAGAGGTGGTACAGGGGCCCATGGCAGATTACAGGCTTGGCAGCAGCAATGGGAGGCCCGTAATCTGCCAGCACCCTATGACAAAATGGAACACACCAGCAGTGTGAGGAGACCTGAAAGTGGCACATGGCAGAGTGTGGCGATGGAGACAGCAGCAATGGGAGGTCGTACAGGGACCCATGAGACACTCTGGACCTGGCAGCAGCATGAAGAGGCGGTACAGGGGCCCATGGCAGATTACAGGCCTGGCAGCAGCAATGGGAGGCCCGTAATCTGCCAGCACCCTATGACAAAAAATGGAACACACCAGCAGTGTGAGGAGACCTGAAAGTGGCACATGGCAGAGTGTGGCGATGGAGACAGCAGCAATGGGAGGCCGTACAGGGACCCATGAGACACTGTGGACCTGGCAGCAGCATGAGGAGGCGGTACAGGGGCCCATGGCAGATTACGGGCCTGGCAGCAGCAATGGGAGGCCCGTAATCTGCCAGCACCCTATGAGAAAAAATGGAACACACCAGCAGTGTGAGGAGACCTGAAAGTGGCACATGGCAGAGTGTGGCGATGGAGACAGCAGCAATGGGAGGCCGTACAGGGACCCATGAGAGACTCTGGACCTGGCAGCAGCATGAGGAGGCGGTACTGGGGCCCATGGCAGATTACGGGCCTGGCAGCAGCAATGGGAGGCCCGTAATCTGCCAGCACCCTATGACAAAAAATGGAACACACCAGCAGTGTGAGGAGACCTGAAAGTGGCACATGGCAGAGTGTGGCGATGGAGACAGCAGCAATGGGAGGCCGTACAGGGACCCATGAGACACTGTGGACCTGGCAGCAGCATGAGGAGGCGGTACAGGGGCCCATGGCAGATTACGGGCCTGGCAGCAGCAATGGGAGGCCCGTAATCTGCCAGCACCCTATGACAAAAAATGAAACACACCAGCAGTGTGAGGAGACCTGAAAGTGGCACATGGCAGAGTGTGGCGATGGAGACAGCAGCAATGGGAGGCCGTACAGGGACCCATGAGAGACTCTGAACCTGGCAGCAGCATGAGGAGGCGGTACGGGGGCCCATGGCAGATTACGGGCCTGGCAGCTGCAATGGGAGGCCCGTAATCTGCCAGCACCCTATGACAAAAAATGGAACACACCAGCAGCGTGAGGAGACCTGAAAGTGGCACATGGCAGAGTGTGGCGATGGAGACAGCAGCAATGGGAGGCCGTACAGGGACCCATGAGACACTGTGGACCTGGCAGCAGCATGAGGAGGCGGTACAGGGGCCCATGGCAGATTACGGGCCTGGCAGCAGCAATGGGAGGCCCGTAATCTGCCAGCACCCTATGACAAAAAATGGAACACACCAGCAGTGTGAGGAGACCTGAAAGTGGCACATGGCAGAGTGTGGCGATGGAGACAGCAGCAATGGGAGGCCGTACAGGGACCCATGAGAGACTCTGGACCTGGCAGCAGCATGAGGAGGCGGTACTGGGGCCCATGGCAGATTACGGGCCTGGCAGCAGCAATGGGAGGCCCGTAATCTGCCAGCACCCTATGACAAAAAATGGAACACACCAGCAGTGTGAGGAGACCTGAAAGTGGCACATGGCAGAGTGTGGCGATGGAGACAGCAGCAATGGGAGGCCGTACAGGGACCCATGAGAGACTCTGGACCTGGCAGCAGCATGAGGAGGCGGTACGGGGGCCCATGGCAGATTACGGGCCTGGCAGCAGCAATGGGAGGCCCGTAATCTGCCAGCACCCTATGACAAAATGGAACACACCAGCAGTGTGAGGAGACCTGAAAGTGGCACATGGCAGAGTGTGGCGATGGAGACAGCAGCAATGGGAGGCCGTACAGGGACCCATGAGACACTCTGGACCTGGCAGCAGCATGAAGAGGCGGTACAGGGGCCCATGGCAGATTACAGGCCTGGCAGCAGCAATGGGAGGCCCGTAATCTGCCAGCACCCTATGACAAAAAATGGAACACACCAGCAGTGTGAGGAGACCTGAAAGTGGCACATGGCAGAGTGTGGCGATGGAGACAGCAGCAATGGGAGGCCGTACAGGGACCCATGAGAGACTCTGGACCTGGCAGCAGCATGAGGAGGCGGTACGGGGGCCTATGGCAGATTACGGGCCTGGCAGCAGCAATGGGAGGCCCGTAATCTGCCAGCACCCTATGACAAAATGGAACACACCAGCAGCGTGAGGAGACCTGAAAGTGGCACATGGCAGAGTGTGGCGATGGAGACAGCAGCAATGGGAGGCCGTACAGGGACCCATGAGACACTCTGGACCTGGCAGCAGCATAAAGAGGCGGTACAGGGGCCCATGGCAGATTACAGGCCTGGCAGCAGCAATGGGAGGCCCGTAATCTGCCAGCACCCTATGACAAAAAATGGAACACACCAGCAGTGTGAGGAGACCTGAAAGTGGCACATGGCAGAGTGTGGCGATGGAGACAGCAGCAATGGGAGGCCGTACAGGGACCCATGAGACACTCTGGACCTGGCAGCAGCATGAGGAGGCGGTACAGGGGCCCATGGCAGATTACGGGCCTGGCAGCAGCAATGGGAGGCCCGTAATCTGCCAGCACCCTATGACAAAAAATGGAACACACCAGCAGTGTGAGGAGACCTGAAAGTGGCACATGGCAGAGTGTGGCGATGGAGACAGCAGCAATGGGAGGCCGTACAGGGACCCATGAGACACTGTGGACCTGGCAGCAGCATGAGGAGGCGGTACAGGGGCCCATGGCAGATTACGGGCCTGGCAGCAGCAATGGGAGGCCCGTAATCTGCCAGTACCCTATGACAAAAAATGGAACACACCAGCAGTGTGAGGAGACCTGAAAGTGGCACATGGCAGAGTGTGGCGATGGAGACAGCAGCAATGGGAGGCCGTACAGGGACCCATGAGAGACTCTGGACCTGGCAGCAGCATGAGGAGGCGGTACTGGGGCCCATGGCAGATTACGGGCCTGGCAGCAGCAATGGGAGGCCCGTAATCTGCCAGCACCCTATGAAAAAATGGAACACACCAGCAGTGTAAGGAGACCTGAAAGTGGCACATGGCAGAGTGTGGCGATGGAGACAGCAGCAATGGGAGGCCGTACAGGGACCCATGAGACACTCTGGACCTGGCAGCAGCATGAAGAGGCGGTACAGGGGCCCATGGCAGATTACAGGCCTGGCAGCAGCAATGGGAGGCCCGTAATCTGCCAGAACCCTATGACAAAAAATGGAACACACCAGCAGTGTGAGGAGACCTGAAAGTGGCACATGGCAGAGTGTGGCGATGGAGACAGCAGCAATGGGAGGCCGTACAGGGACCCATGAGAGACTCTGGACCTGGCAGCAGCATGAGGAGGCGGTACGGGGGCCCATGGCAGATTACGGGCCTGGCAGCAGCAATGGGAGGCCCGTAATCTGCCAGCACCCTATGACAAAAAATGGAACACACCAGCAGTGTGAGGAGACCTGAAAGTGGCACATGGCAGAGTGTGGCGATGGAGACAGCAGCAATGGGAGGCCATACAGGGACCCATGAGAGACTCTGGACCTGGCAGCAGCATGAGGAGGCGGTACAGGGGCCCATGGCAGATTACGGGCCTGGTAGCAGCAATGGGAGGCCCGTAATCTGCCAGCACCCTATGACAAAAAATGGAACACACCAGCAGTGTGAGGAGACCTGAAAGTGGCACATGTTTGGGGCATGATTCATGGCGGATTTAGTCAGTTGTGTCAGGAACTGGTGGTTTGAAATCCAGACTAATTCATTTTCACAAACGTGAGTTTCTCCACACTTTGGGTGGACAGTCGTGTCCTCCGCGGAGTTACAATACCTCCTGCCGCACTAAACACGCGCTCCGATGCCACGCTACTGGCCGGGCATGACAGCCTTTCAAGGGCAAATTCAGCTAGTTGGGGCCAAAGGTCAAGTTTCGTTGCCCAGTAGTCAAGGGGATTGTCTACCTCGGTTGGCAGGGTGCTGTCCAAGTAGGCCCAAGCCTGTTGTTTGAGGTCCTGCTCCAGGTCCACCTGATGCTGCTGCTGCTGCGGCTGGTTAGTAGTTTCCTCACTGCGCTGGTGAAGAAAGCTACTCATCATCGACTGCAGACTGAGGCAGCCGCTGCTGGTGGAGCTGCCACTGCTCCTACCACCCCACCCCTCCCCTGCTGCCATGGCAGCGGAACGCGAGCGCACAGGGCCCACAGTGTCTGAGGATGGACGTTGGCGCAGAAAGGCAGAGACCAACTGACTACATAGGTGGTTTTTATAGTACGTTATTTTGGCCTCCCTCTCAGCAGGTGTGAAAAAGGCCACCATTTTTGAACGGTAGCGAGGGTCCAACAAGGTGGACAGCCAAAAGTCATCCCTCTGTCTGATGGTTATTATTCGGCTGTCGCTACGCAAGCAACCGAGCATGCTATGGGCCATTTGTGCCAAGGAATGCGAGGGACTCCCTGCCTCCATCTCCACAGCATACTGCCACGGTGCGTCTGGGTCCTCTGTCTCCTCCTCCTCCTCTACCAGATGCTCCTGCTCCTCCACTCCTGTCCGCTGAGTGGAAAAACCACCCATTTCACTCAATAATTCCTGAGCACAAATGTCCTCCTCTACCTCCTCCTCTTCTTCCTGTCCTGCCCCCACAGGGGTCATGTGGCCTTGAGATCTGTGCGCCACGTCTACCGCACCCTGACCAGCCATTGTTAACAGCATTTGTTCCAGGACGTGCAACAGAGGAATGACGTCGTTCATCCCATAGTCCTGCCGACTCATGAATAGCGTGGCCTCCTCAAAGGGCCTGAGCAAGCGGCAGGTGTCACGCATGAGCTGCCAATGGCTGACATCTAAGTTACACAGGGGAGTACCTTTATCCGCTTGTAACATCAGGAAATCGGTGATGGCCTTTCGCTGTTCGTAAAGGTGGTCTAACATGTGTAGGGTTGAATTCCACCTTGTTGCAACGTCGCAGATCAGGCGATGCTGTGGAATTCCGTTCTGCCGCTGCAGCTCAAGGAGGGTGTGCTTTGCGGTGTAGGAATGGCTGAAATGCATGCAAAGTTTACGTAACATTTTAAGGATGTCTTGCAGTGGGATGGTGGATTTTAGGAACCGCTTGACAACCAGATTGAACACGTGAGCCATGCATGGCGCATGGCACAACCTTCCTTTACGCAGAGCAGACACCATGTTCTTTCCGTTGTCGGTCAACATGGTTCCGATTTTCAGTTTGCGCGGAGACAGCCATCTGTCGATTTCTCTGTTCATTACACTGAGAAGTTCCTCCCCTGTGTGACTACGTTCGCCAAGGCATACCAGGTGCAGCACAGCGTGACACCGTTGCGCCCTGCACATGTGATATGCCGGTCGGGTAATGGGACTTGGCACGGGGGTGGCGGCTGAGGACACGGCGGAAGAAGAGGTGGTAGAGGCGGACATCTTTTGTGGACCAAGGACGTGCAAACGTGGAGGCAAAAGCGGCGTGACCTGTCCAAGTTGCTGGTGCGGCTGTGCCGGCACCACGTTCACCCAGTGGGCCGTAAATGACATGTACTGTCCCTGACCGTAGTTACAGCTCCACACGTCGGCGCTGCCGTGCACTTTGGCAGAGACCGACATGCTCAAAGACTGGCCCACCATCTCTTCTACATGTGAATGCAGGGCTGGCACTGCCTTTTTGGCGAAGAAATGACGGCTTGGCACTCTCCACCGCGGCGCGGCACAAGCCATCATTTCTCGGAAAGGTGCTGAGTCCACCACTTGGAAAGGGAGGGACTGCAGCACCAGCAACTTGGACAGGAGGACGTTCAGCTTTTGCACCGTCGGGTGCGTGCTCGCAAACTGTTGTCTCTTGGAAACGGATTCCAAGAAAGACTGCTGACGGAATCCGTGAAGAGGAGTAGCAGGAGAAGGAGCATCTGAACGAGCGGAAGATGCCAACGAGCGACAACTCCCCTCAGCAGAGGTGTTGGAGCCTTGACTGGCTGATAGAGGGCGATTGACGTCGGGTGACGGAGCAAGTAACGGAGCGGGTGATGGAGCGGGGGCTGGGGCAGGCAGAACCGCCGTATCTTTATCACGGTTTTCCCAGGCCACCAAATGGCGACGCTGCATATGCTGATGCAACGCTGTAGTCCCAACATGGGCCCCCTGGCCACGCTTGACTTTCTGGCCACATAGTCGACATACGGCTACGTTTACTTCCTCGGGCGGCTTGACGAAAAATTGCCACACCGCCGAGTAGGAAACTTTGCCCCCGATACTCCTCACTGGCTGACTGCTACTTCCTCCGTGCACACCGGCACCACTACTGGCCGTGGTGGTAGGCTGCAGTGGAGCTGGTGCTCTACTCCGTGGCCGTTTGCCTCCACTGACACTGCTGCGACCCTGCTGCCTCCTGGGCAACCCACCGACTGTTTTGCTCGCTGCCAAGCTGCCACCCTCTTCTCCTGATGATGCGGAAGCAATAGCCTGATGACGACGAGGCTGCCAAGTGCGATCAGCCTCATCATCATCAATTAGGGTCTCCGCCTCACTACTAGCCCCCTCGGCTGCATGTGGGTCAGGAGACAGACCTGTCTCTAGACCGGCTACCGAGCCACTCTCCTCGCCACTACTTTTTCGCCTGGCTGCTGAAGAGGCGGATGTCTCCCCCCGTTCCTGACCGCCCTCTGTTAGCTCTTCCTCACTGTACAGTGGGGCTGAGCCCACAGCATGCGATACTTCGCTTGGTGAGGGAACACCAAAGGACAGGGGCAGGTAGAGGACACGTGATTTCAGTGGGCTTGCTCCCGGGCCATGCCAACTAACGGTTGTGTCTGACGTACCCACCGACCGTTGGCTGTAGGTGTCAGAGGTGACCTGGGAAGAGGAAGACGACCGAGCCAACCAATCGATGACGGCAGGGTTGTCGGTGGAGACACGACCGCTGGATGACACCGGGAGCACTGGCCTCTGGTTGCGACTAGTGCTGCCTCGACCCCTTCCTCTGCTGCCACATCTGCTCGCTCCTAAAACATTGCCTCCTCTGCCACTCCTCTGCATGTTGTCTGACATACTCTTTAATTCAACGATTCTGTGTCCCTGAGTAACAATTCTGTGTCCCTCAGTAACAATTCTGTGTCCCTGAGTAACAATTCTGTGTCCCTGAGTAACAATTCTGTGTCCCTCAGTAACAATTCTGTGTCCCTCAGCAACAATTCTGTGTCCCTCAGCAACAATTCTGTGTCTGTCCCTGAGTAACAATTCTGTGTCCCCGAGTAACAATTCTGTGTCCCTGAGTAACAATTCTGTGTCCCTCAGTAACAATTCAGTGTCCCTCAGTAACAATTCTGTGTCTGTCCCTGAGTAACAATTCTGTGTCCCTGAGTAACAATTCTGTGTCCCTCAGTAACAATTCTGTGTCCCTGAGTAACAATTCTGTGTCCCTGAGTAACAATTCTGTGTCCCTCAGTAACAATTCTGTGTCTGTCCCTGAGTAACAATTCTGTGTCCCTCAGTAACAATTCTGTGTCCCTCAGTAACAATTCTGTGTCTGTCCCTGAGTAACAATTCTGTGTCCCTGAGTAACAATTCTGTGTCCCTGAGTAACAATTCTGTGTCCCTCAGTAACAATTCTGTGTCCCTCAGTAACAACTCTGTGTCCCTCAGTAACAATTCTGTGTCTGTCCCTAAGTAACAATTCTGTGTCCCTCAGTAACAATTCTGTGTCCCTCAGTAACAATTCTGTGTCCCTCAGTAACAATTCTGTGTCTGTCCCTGAGTAACAATTCTGTGTCCCTCAGTAACAATTCTGTGTCCCTCAGTAACAATTCTGTGTCTGTCCCTGAGTAACAATTCTGTGTCCCTCAGTAACAATTCTGTGTCCCTCAGTAACAATTCTGTTTCCCTCAGTAACAATTCTGTGTCCCTCAGTAACAATTCTGTGTCTGTCCCTGAGTAACAATTCTGTGTCTGTCCCTGAGTAACAATTCTGTGTCTGTCCCTGAGTAACAATTCTGTGTCCCTGAGTAACAATTCTGTGTCCCTCAGTAACAATTCTGTGTCCCTCAGTAACAATTCTGTGTCTGTCCCTGAGTAACAATTCTGTGTCTGTCCCTCAGTAACAATTCTGTGTCCCTCAGTAACAATTCTGTGTCCCTCAGTAACAATTCTGTGTCTGTCCCTCAGTAACAATTCTGTGTCTGTCCCTGAGTAACAATTCTGTGTCTGTCCCTGAGTAACAATTCTGTGTCTGTCCCTGAGTAACAATTCTGTGTCCCTCAGTAACAATTCTGTGTCCCTCAGTAACAATTCTGTGTTTGTCCCTGAGTAACAATTCTGTGTCTGTCCCTGAGTAACAATTCTGTATCTGTCCCTGAGTAACAATTCTGTGTCCCTCAGTAACAATTCTGTGTCCCTCAGTAGCAATTCTGTGTCTGTCCCTGAGTAACAATTCTGTGTCCCTTAGTAACAATTCTGTGTCCCTCAGTAACAATTCTGTGTCCCTCAGTAACAATTCTGTGTCTGTCCCTGAGTAACAATTCTGTGTCTGTCCCTGAGTAACAATTCTGTGTCTGTCCCTGAGTAACAATTCTGTGTCCCTCAGTAACAATTCTGTGTCCCTCAGTAACAATTCTGTGTCTGTCCCTGAGTAACAATTCTGTGTCTGTCCCTGAGTAACAATTTTGTGTCCCTAAGTAATATTTCTGTGGCCCTAAGTAACGGTTCTGTGTCCCTAAGTAATGATTCTGTGGCCCTAAGTAACGTTTCTGTGGCCCTAAGTAACGTTTCTGTGGCCCTAAGTAACGATTCTGTGGCCCTAAGTAACGTTTCTGTGGCCCTAAGTAATGTTTCTGTGGCCCTAAGTAACGTTTCTGTGGCCCTAAGTAACGATTCTGTGGCCCTAAGTAACGTTTCTGTGGCCCTAAGTAACGATTCTGTGGCCCTAAGTAACGTTTCTGTGGCCCTAAGTAACGTTTCTGTGTCCCTAAGTAACCTTTCTGTGGCCCTAAGTAACGTTTCTGTGGCCCTAAGTAACCTTTCTGTGGCCCTAAGTAACCTTTCTGTGGCCCTAAGTAACGTTTCTGTGTCCCTAACTCTCTCCCTCAATACAGCCAGGTCTGCCTCTCTTGAATGACTGGAGGCAAATGGAGAATTCTAAAATGGCCGCAATTTATAGCTCGACCATTACACAGTGCTGGCTGGCTGGCTGCTGATTGGCTAATGCGATCACATGTCATGAATGAATGCATTATGGGTCAGCGCGCCTTGTCTGCGCGCCTTCCCAGAGATCCCCGCTCCGTCGCCGCACATGTCGCCGCCATTTTTGGAAAAATTTCGAGTCGCGCATCCTAAGTCTGCTAATTTTCGGATTCGTCGCGAATCTAAATTTTCCTAATATTCTAAACGAATTCCACTTCGCCAAGTTCGATTCGCTCATCTCTAGCCAGAACCTATGCAACTTGGGTTGGCACGACCATCATTATCAGTGGAGGAACACCAGAGACGACGGGCGAACAACCTATGTCTGTACTGCAGGGAAGCAGGTCATGTGGTGCGTTCTTGCCCAGCAAAATTGGGTAAGTGCGTTTCCATTTTTTCTACTGTTTCCTGTAAACGTAGTAATCATGCCAATTACTTAGCCATACCCGTGTCTTTTCAGCTCCCAGGAAGAACCGTGTCAGCAACAGCAATTATTGACTCCGGGGCTTGTGTAGTTGCTTTATGGATCTAGATTTTGCCACCCAACAAAGGATTCCCCTCCAGACCAGGGAACATGGGCTTAATATCTTTTTGGCGTATGGGTCACGCATTAAGTCAAGGCTGGTGGATCAGAAGACCGCACCTATCTGTACTACAGTGGGTAATCATCACCGGGAGTTCCTTCGGTTGGATGCTATCGCATCCCCTCTGTTCCCAGTTATCCTGGGACTCCCTTGGTTGCGGGCACACAATCCCCAAACTGATTGGAAGACAGGGTCTGTCCAGTTCCTGTCATCTTACTGCCAGGAACATTGTCACGCCCGATCTCTGTGGCTCCCCAGTCGCTCCTATGTATCGATGGGGACGCCGAGCTCATCCAGATCATCCCTCCGGCTTACTACGACTACTTAGACGTTTTTAGTAAACGGGGTGCTGACATTCTTCCTCCATCTCGGACCTATGACTGTCCCATCGACCTCCTACCCGGATCCGAGATCCCGTTCGGACGGATTTTCCCCCTATCAGAGCGAATGTTGGGGGTACTCAAGGAGTACATTGACGAGAACCTCAAGAAAGGGTTTATCCGCCCCTCCACATCACCGGCCAGAGCGGGAATCTTCTTTGTCGAAAAAAAGGATAAGTCCCTCAGGCCCTGTATCGATTACCGTGACTTGAACAAGATTACGATTAAAAATCGTTACCCCCCTTCCCTTGGTTCCGGAACTGTTCCAAAGGTTAAAGACAGCAGCCGTATTTACCAAATTAGATTTGAGGGGCGCATATAACCTAGTCCGCATAAGGGAGGGGGACGAGTGGAAGACTGCATTTCGCACAAGATTTGGGCACTTTTAATATCTTGTCATGCCCTTCGGACTGTGCAATGCCCCAGCCACATTTCAGCATTTTATTAATGACATATTCAGAGATTATCTGGACATTTTTGTGGTTATTTACTTCTCTGGAAGACCATAGGGGTCATATTAGAAGTGTGTTGGAACGTTTACGCCAACACGGGTTGTATGCTAAGGCTGACAAATGCAGCTTTGAGCAGCACAGTATTGCATTTTTGGGGCTGATCATCTCCACCACGGGGGTTGCGATGGATCCCCAAAAGGTCTCGGCAATCTTAGAATGGCCAGTACCCACGGACAAGAAGGGCGTACAACGCTTCATAGGGTTTGTCAACTTTTACCGAAAGTTCATCAAGAACTTTTCGGGCCTCGTGTCTCCCATTACTCAGCTCACCAAGCAGGGAACCCGTTTCCGGTGGACGCCCGAGGCTCAAGCAGCATTTGAGACCTTGAAGAAGCTGTTTACTTCTGCCCCTATCCTTAGTCATTCTGACTCCTCTCTGCCTTACATTTTGGAAGTTGACGCTTCGGAGAACACAGTAGGGGCCATCCTGTCCCGGCGAAAGGGTATCAAAGAACTTTTGCACCCGGTGGCATTTTTCTCTAGAAAGTTGACGTTAGCGGAGAGAAATTATGACATCAGCGGCCGGGAACTCCTGGCTATCAAGACAGCACTGGAGGAGTGGAGGTACCTACTGGAAGGGGCCTCACATCCAATTTTGATTTTTACTGACCACAAGAACCTGGAGTATTTGAGAACAGCCAAACGTCTGAGACCACGCCAAGCAAGATGGGCACTCTTTTTCTCCCGATTTGTGTTCCACATCACTTACAGACCCGGGTCCAAGAATACAAAGCCCGACACTCTATCACGTATGTTTGAGAACCCAGAAGGAGTCCCTAAACCAGACACTATCCTGTCCACGGGAAACTTTCTCGCCATCCAAACAGAACTACTCTAGGTTACAGATCCATGGGAATGCCAAGCCCGCCCAGGGTGTCTCTACAGAGCAAGGAGAGTCTCTTTTGGAAAGAAGGGCAAATTGTGGTACTTGAGGAGGTCCGAACCTTAGTTCTGGGGCACTGCCATGATCATCCTCTGGCAGGCCATTTTGGAACCGTGAAAACCTTGGAACTACTCCAGCGGACATTCTGGTGGCCAAACATGGCTAGAGATTGCGAACTTTACGTGAAAACATGCGCCACGTGTCAAAGGAATAAGCCCACCAGAAGTAAGGCCTGGGGCTTACTATGACCCTTGCCCATACCGGATCGACCAGATGATTTTGATGGATTTTATTGTGGAGCTCCCACTATACCAAGGCCATTCAGCGATTTTTGTAATCGTTTATCAAAGATGGCCCATTTTCTGCCACTAAAGAGTACGCCCTCGGCTATGGAAATGGCACAAATCTTCGTAAAAGAAGTAGTAAAGCTCCATGGAATTCCAGAAGACATCGTCTCGGACCGGGGGGTCCAATTTACCTCAAAGGTCTGGAGAGCATTATGCGAGGTTCTGGGAATCAAGCTGTCCCTTTCATCGGCCTACCACCCACAGACGAATGGGCAGACAGAAAGGACAAACCAGATGCTGGAACAGTACTTGAGATGTTACATATCTTCTCTCCAAGACGACTGGCTGGCACTCTTGCCATTGGCGGAGTTCGCGTACAATAACGCAAATCATTCTGCTACGGGGAAATCCCCATTCTTTGCCAATTACGGATTTCACCCCACGTTTTTACCTGATTTCGGAAAGCCTGGTCCCAGCTACACAGAATATGCTGGATTTTTTCTCCGCCAATAACAAGGTACTTCAAGATGCCATTACAAAGGCCCAGGACAGTAAGAGGGCCTTCGACAGGAAAAGGTGAGCTAAGCTTGCAACCAGGGGACCAGGTCTGGCTAGCTACTACCAATTTGAGGATGTCTTGCCCCTCGAAAAAGCTGGGGCCGAAATTTATAGGCCCATTCCAGGTGAAATGGAGGATCAATGAGGTGGCATATGAGCTGGCACTCCCAGGAACCTTCAAGAGTCACCCAGTGTTTCACGTGTCACTACTGAAGCCAGCAATGCCAGATCCCTTCCTGGACCTAAGGTCCAGGCCTCCGGAGCCTATAACCATCAACGAACAAGAAGAATTCGAGGTTGAGGCAATCATTGATTGCAGGAAAAGAGGTGGCCAGACAGTTCCTGATCAAGTGGAAGGGCTATGGCCCTGAAGAGAATTCGTGGGAACCGGCCCAAAATGTTCACACCCCTAGACTGGTCCGGGAGTTCTATCATAACCACCCACAGAGGAGAGATCGGTTGCCTGTAGGAGGGGGGCAATGTCAGGGATCGCGGCGACGATTGGCTCCGCGCATGCGCAGAGTGCCAATCTACACTACCCGGCGGGCACTAGGACCAGGATGGCGGTGGCCGCGCATGCGCACTCGCTCGCCTGGCACCAATGGCAGGGTAGGGCGCACTATTTAAACCTGCCCTGCACTTACACTCATTGCCATATTGTCTTTGTTCTTGTGTTCCTGTATCCCTGCTATTTGAGATTTGTTGCTGACTTTGCCTGAACCTGACCTCTGCTGACTTCTCCTGCTCTGACCCCCTGGCTTATTTGACCTCTCTTCTGGATATCCCCAAACCTGATCTGAACTCCTGTTACCGACCCCGGCGAGTGACCTGACTACTCTTCTGCCTGCTGCCTTGTACTACGCTGATTCCACTGTTACTGACCCGGCCCGTTTGACCATGCTTACTACTCTGCCATCCATCCCGCTCATACCCAGCCTTCCACCTCTTCACGTCAGGCTCTCTACCTGCATATACCTCTGGCGGATCACTCTACCACAGGCAGGTGTACTCAGGGGCCGTGACCTGGTTCCTGTCTGCTCCAAGTCCATCCTCACCATCAGGGGCCCTGGTGAACAAGCAGACTGGGGCTTAGACTCCGCGCTCTGGGGAATCCTGTCCTGTGGACTGCTAGAGGCACCGCCAGGCGGTTATTAACAGATAAGGCAAGCTTTCTCCGGAGTTGAGAGAGATTCCACCCTACTAAAACCTAACTCGGCGTAGGTAATAGAATCAGATAACCTCTGTTAAAACCATGTTTTCCCCTATGTCTCATATCTTGGAATATGGGAGACTTACATAAAAACCGGACATATCATCAGATGGACGATGAGCAGGCGAACAGTTCGCCTTGTCTCGGACGCACAGGAAAGCAGAAAAATAGATCTCGTGAACCGTTGAGCCTACACTTTCATAAATCATATCTAATCAATCCTCTGACTTGTCTGCCTTATAATCTACCCACGGGTGGGATGTCACTTGTGCATAGGAAAAGATATAGGCCAAATATGAGTTATGGGAGATTTTTGCTCTAGTTGAGGCATCAACCTATCTCTCCATACCCTAAGCAGAGATTGGTCCTTGACTGCAGAGCCACACACTGCTGGGGACTACAAAACAGGCTGTCAGGCCTAAGATAAGTTGAAGAATTCTCCCATTGACCATCATAACATAGGGAGATCAAAGTACCTTCTGCTCTGAAACTTGGATCTGCTAACCCAGGACTTTGGCAAGTACTTTAACCCTTTCACCTCTCTCTGATATCTCTTTGCTGTACTATGGCTCTTTGTATATACAGTGGGGATCGAAAGTTTGGGCACCCCAGCTAAAAATTTGTATTAATGTGCATAAACAAGCCAAGGAAAGATGGAAAAATCTCCAAAAGGCATCAAATTACAGATTAGACATTCTTATAATATGTCAACAAAAGTTAGATTTTATTTCCATCATTTACACTTTCAAAATAACAGAAAACAAAAAAATGGCATCTGCAAAAGTTTGGGCACCCTGCAGAATTTATAGCATGCACTGCCCCCTTTGCGAAGCTGAGACCTGCCAGTGTCATGGATTGTTCTCAATCACCGTCTGGGAAGACCAGGTGATGTCAATCTCAAAGGTTTTAAATGCCTAGACTCATCTGACCTTGCCCCAATAATCAGCACCATGGGTTCTTCTAAGCAGTTGTCTAGAAAACTGAAATTGAAAATAGTTGACACTCACAAAGCTGGAGAAGGCTATAAGAAGATAGCAAAGCGTTTTCAGATGTCAATATCCTCTGTTCGGAATGTAATTAAGAAATGGCAGTCATCAGGAACAGTGGAAGTTAAAGCAACATCTGGAAGACCAAGAAAAATATCAAACAGAACAGCTCGCAGGATTGTGAGAAAAACAATTCAAAACCCACGTTTGACTGCACGATCCCTCCAGAAAGATCTGGCAGACACTGGAGTTGTGGTACACTATTCCACTATAAAGAGATACTTGTACAAATATGGTCTTCATGGGAGAGTCATCAGAAGAAAACCTCTTCTACGTCCTCACCACAAAAATCATCGTTTGAACTTTGCAAATGAACATATAGACAAGCCTGATGCATTTTGGAAACAAGTTCTGTGGACCGATGAGGTTAAAATTGAACTTTTTGGCTGGAATGAGCAAAGGTACGTTTGAAGAAGAAGGGGCACAGAATTTAATGAAAAGAACCTCTGTCCAACTGTTAAGCATGGGGTTGGATCAATCATGCTTTGGGGTTGTGTTGCAGCCAGTGGCACAGGGAACATCTCACGAGTAGAAGGAAAAATGGATTCAATAAAATTTCAGCAAATTTTGGATGGCAACTTGATGCCATCTGTGAAAAAGCTGAAGTTAAAGAAAGGATGGCTTCTACAAATGGATAATGATCCTAAACACACCTCGAAATCCATGGGGGATTACATCAAGAGGCATAAACTGAAGGTTTTGCCATGGCCTTCACAATCTCCTGACCTCAACATAATTGAAAATCTATGGATAGACCTTAAAAGAGCAGTGCGTGACAGACAGCCCAGAAATCTCAAAGAACTGGAAGACTTTTGTAAGGAAGAATGGGCAAAGATACCTCAAACAAGAATTGAAAGACTCTTGGCTGGCTACAAAAAGCGTTTACAAGATGTGATACTTGCCAAAGGGGGCAGTACAAGATATTAACTCTGCAGGGTGCCCAAACTTTTGCAGACGCCATTTTCTTGTTTTCTGTTATTTTGAAAGTGTAAATGATGGAAATAAAATCTAACTTTTGTTGACATATTATAAGAATGTCTAATCTGTAATTTCATGCCTTTTGGAGATTTTTCCATCTTTCCTTGGCTTCTTTATGCACATTAATACAAATTTTTAGCTGGGGTGCCCAAACTTTCGATCCCCACTGTATATATATCTTCGTTACATCTTTTTTCTGTAAATATTTATTGCACCCGTTTGACCTTTTAGTAATAAATCTTTCTTTCTGAAAGTGTTGAATTGTTTCTATAGCTCTGTATTACAATTTACAAAACCCAGCGTCTAAAGAGAACGCTACTGTGTTTGTTTAAACCTCTGTATAACCAGCCTGCGGACCGTTTTAAACAGACAAGTATCTCAATCATTATAGTTTTATAGCTGATAACGCCGAGTTTCCTCTTTCTCTATACAAAAAGGAGGTGGTGGCAGTGTGAAGGGTTAATTGCGTAATTAACCTGACCCAGTAACAATCGCCCAGGCTGCCGGTACATCGATTGTGGTCTGTTAGCTGGAAAATCGTTGTGCAGGGTGCAGCTGGGTGTGGCATTGTTACACACATCACATCGCGGTTTTGAATCGGCTAGTCCTTCGGTCACGAGTTTGGGCGAGAAGGTCTGGGGTCTGACGCCACGATCGTGACAGGAGCTCCCTATGAAAGATCACCCCTACTCTTGCTAACCTTTTTACATGAAGTGGTGGGAAGAGCTTTTTATCAGAAATAAAAAAATCCTCGAACAAACTCTTTCAGTGTGTGACAGCGCTGAACAGGATTCAGGATCTACCTTTGTAAAACTCAGGGATCCGGCTTAGGGGCTACATTATATAGGTTGATGGGACCTTGTGATCTTTTGTGAACTTCTCGAGGTTCTTGACATGACGCTGGTTACTTAGGCTGGAATGTTGTGTATGTGCATTGAGAAGCACCTGGCAAACTGAAGTAACAATTACATTTTTTTTAACAACCCAGACTTTAAAATGGTCTCCGTAGTGGTTTCCTGGTAATGTCCAATAATTAAATAATTGAGAAATCAGTATCCTCAAAAATCCATCAATTCTAGTTTTGTCAATCATACTGTAAATTCATAAACATATTCAAAACCTACAAAGCAGAACAATTGTGTTTGGCTAGAAATTGCTTACAGAAAATTAAATCTAAGTGTATAAGGTCCAACTTCATTCATCAAGGATACTCCCCACCAGATATCCCTAGTAACAGGATTGGAGTTTAATGAAGATATGGTATGCGTGATCCCTGATGTGGAGGCTCTAGATACATCAATACCCCTTGGCAAATAGATACCGGTGGTTAAGAGATTCCTTGACGAACTGGATATAGTTAGGAATACCCATAACCAAAGTGTTTTGGCCTTCTTTACTTGAACAAAAATGTATTCATCTTCAATGATTCCCACTTCCTCCTTTAGACCAGTATTAAAAAGATCTGTTTTAATTTGTGGCATTGCTTTATCAAAACCAATGGAACCTCAAATTCACATATAAGAAGTGAACAAAGAAAACATATGCCCGTTTTGGGTGTTAAAATATGTAAATACCAACAGAGTAAGCTACAGTATATAATACTCTGTACAGAAAACCACCTGCAGGAAATGCTACACTGGGAGGCCATTAGTGGTCATCCAAAGGGTTTACTGAATAGTATTTCCTACAGTCAATACCTTTAAAATCATAGGAACTGTGATAAAGATGGCAATTATGAAAGAAGCTCTAGAGTTTCGAGCAAAAATGAAAAAGAGAGGAAATAAGGGGAGAGTTTTATGAAAAGTCTAAAAAAAAAAAGTGAAACATACAAGAAAGAATGAGGTCAGCAGTAAAAGTAAAACAAGTAGTCAACAATCAGATATTGAAAATATCTACAAAAGCATTGGTATAACTTAAAAGGAGAGCATAGAGTTTCAAAGTTTTTCCCAGAAAGACCAATGATTGTATATAATAAAGCAAAATCAGATAAAAAAAAAAACTGCTTAGTATACAGTGAAATGATTGGAACAGTAAAAGGAAAATGTTGAAAATACTCGTAGATATTGTCAAATTAATGGCAAAATGCAATTTCTGCAAATACAGGTGAAACTCGAAAAATTAGAATATCGTGCAAAAGTTCATTTATTTCAGTAATGCAACTTAAAAGGTGAAACTAATATATGAGATAGACTCATTACATGCAAAGCAAGATAGTTCAAGCCGTGATTTGTCATAATTGTGATGATTATGGCTTACAGCTCATGAAAACCCCAAATCCACAAAATTAGAATATTACATGCAATCAATAAAACAAGGATTGTACATAGAACAATATCAGACCTCTGAAAAGTATAAGCATGCATATGTACTCGGTACTTGTTTGGGCCCCTTTTGCAGCAATTACTGTCTCAATGCGGCGTGGCATTGAAGCTATCAGCCTGTGGCACTGCTGAGGTGTTATGGAAGACCAGGATGCTTCAATAGCGGCCTTCAGCTCTTCTGCATTGTTCGTTCTCATGTCTCTCATCTTTATCTTGGCAATGCCCCATAGATTCTCTATGGGGTTCAGATCAGGCGAGTTTGCTGGCCAATCAAGCATAGTAATCCCGCGGTCATTGAACCAGGTTTTGGTGCTTTTGGCAGTGTGGGCAGGTGCCAAGTCCTGCTGGAAAATGAAGTCAGCATCCCCATAAAGCTCGTCTGCGGAAGGAAGCATGAAGTGCTCCAAAATCTCCTGGTAGACGGCTGCGTTGACCCTGGACTTAATGAAGCACAGTGGACCAACACCAGCAGATGACATGGCTCCCCAAATCAACACAGACTGTGGAAACTTCACACTGGACTTCAAGCATCTTGCAGTGTGTGCCTCTCCATTCTTCCTCCATACTCTGGGTCCTTGGTTTCCAAATGAGATCCAAAAGTTGCTCTCATCAGAAAAAAGGACTTTGGACCACTGAGCAACAGACCAGGTCTGTTTTTCTTTAGCCTAGGTAAAACGCTTCTGACGTTGTTTGTTGTTCAACAGCAGCTTGACAAGAGGAATACGACATTTGAAGCCCATGTCCAGGATCTGTCTGTGTGTGGTGGCTCTTGATGCACTGACTCCAGCCTCAGTCCACTCCTTGTGAAAGTCCCCAACACTTTTGAATGCCCTTTGCCTGACAATCCTCTCCAGGCTGCGGTCATCCCTGCTGCTTGTGCATCTTTTTCTTCCACACTTTTCCCTCCCACATAACTTTCTATTAATGTGCTTTGATACAGCACTTTGGGAACATCCAACTTCTTTTGCAATTACCTTTTGAGGCTTTCCCTCCTTATGGAAGGTGTCAATGATGGTTTTCTGCACAACTGTCAGGTCAGCAGTCTTTCCCATGATTGTGATTCCTACTGAAGCAGACTGAGAGACCATTTAAAGGATCAGGAACCCTTTGCAGGTGTTATGGCTTAATTAGCTGATTAGAGTGGGACACTTTGAGCCTAGAATATTGCACCTTTTCACAATATTCTAATTTTCTGAGATTGTGGATTTGGGGTTTTCATGAGCTGTAAGCCATAATCATCACAATTATGACAAATCACGGCTTGAACTATCTTGCTTTGCATGTGTTAAGTCTATTTCATATATTAGTTTCACCTTTTAAGTTGAATTACTGAAATAAATTAACTTTTGCACAATATTCTAATTTTTTGTGTTTCATCTGTACATAAAAGTAGTGTAAGAGGTAAACACAACGAATGAACATAAAGTGAGAACAAAACATTTTGTTAATTGCAAGGCTCAGGAGATATTTTATCTCCTATGTGAACACATTATGTACTATTGTATAGACCACACTGCAAACATACCTCATCCTTCAAATATCATATAAAGAATCAAAAACCAAATGGGACTTTATTGGTACAGAAAATGGACAACCTCATATTACTGTATAAAACATGTTTATTGAAACATATCTTCCAAAAATTTACCATAAAACCAGTATTTTAGCTAATCAGCCCAATAATTTACAGCATTGTATGTAATGACATCAAAGATCTCCAGAGGTGTTTCGCTTATTAGCTTCCTCAGGACCCCGAAAGAGTTGGAGGCAAAGAAGTCCAATGCCCTAGCTGGAAGATACATATATGCATATATTTACAAAACATTAGTTATATAATTGTAATTATTACACAACCTATACAAAAAGAAACCTTCTCCACAAACTCACATATCAACATGATCCACAATAAAGGGTAGCAGCATCTACACATAGATGAACATCCGCACACAAGGCCACCTCCCCTCGTACCCCACACAGCAAGGCCCTGTAAATAAACCAAATAATCACATTCCATCCTAAAACAGAATAGAGGGGGTGGGGGGAGGGGAAAAGAACAAGAGAAAAAAAAAAAAAGGAAAAAAAAAAAAAAAGGAGGGGAACCAGAAAAATCACAACTATGGCTCACACTAAGTAACTCACTGACAAAAAAGGCAGACAGCAAATCTATCAACATGCCAATGTCCATCATATGCGATATATCCTGTGCACATTCTCCACAGAGCAGTCTAAACACAATAATAATAAAGAGTCAGTGGGAACATCCACATTTCTCACCGTTCCATCAATACCACTCAACCTTAAATTGGTAGACTCATACCTGGTAGTCCCAACATCAAGGTGGCGATAGGAAAAGTCCACCCACAAGTAATAATTTAGCAGTATCCCTAAATTGCTTGTCCAGCACCTCTTCAGTGTCAGTCACCAGGATCATCTACATATGACTCCTATAATCACATAGATATGTGACCATATTCAGTAAACAATACTGTCCCCAACTCAAACAACAAGCCGACTCAAATTAGTATCTGTCCTACCTCCAGTACACCGTGTAACAGCTATCGCCCTCTGTGTGCGTCTTTCCCGCTGGCACCAGAACAATCAACTGTCGGGGCATTTATATTATGTCATCAATCAAGGCCGGAGTGATTCATCCAGTGGGAATGAACCGCCCATCCCGCGGTCGGCACACATTGCGCGTGCACGTCTACGTCACTTCCGTCCTTACCAGTTATTGGGAGGAAGTGCATCATTACGTCTAGAAAACGCCCATGACACGGTCTTTGTGTCCCCAGTTCCAGCATGTTTACTAAGGGCAACTAGCTGTGCAGCTGTGCTGTGCTTTGTGAATGGTGCCGCAGTCTTCTAGGGAGAACCTTCAGTGGATCCACTGCGGAGATCTGACTGGAGGTGGGAGCTGGTACCTGTCAAAACCAGGTACCTACTCCCCAAAAGAAAGTGTTTTCAAAAAATGGGAGAGGAGGGGGGAGGAGGCAGAAAACTGGAATTTCCACTTTTGGGTTTAATTCCACTTTAATTAAAGTATGGCATTAAGTGAAGGATATGCCTCTTATAAAATTACGACCATTTTAAATGAATGTCCTACTACTACTTAAAGTGGTTGTAAAGGCTCAAGGTTTTTACTTTCATGCATTCTATGCATGAGGTAAAAAACCTTCTGTGTGCAGCAGTGCCCCCAGCCCCCTCAATACTTACCTGAGTCTCATTGCAATCCAGCGATGTGAGCAACAGCTTCGGCTGTCCCGGGTCTCTGCCTCCTCATTGGCTGAGACAGCAAGTGGGATCCATTGGCACCCGCTACTGTCAATCACAGCCAGTCAGCCAATGAGTAGAGGGGGTTGGGCCAAGCCACTGTTCCATGTGTGAATGGACACACGGAGCAGCAGGTGCCCCCATAGCAAGCTGCTTGCTGTGGGGGCACCCGACAGGAGGGAGGGAATAGGAGCTCCTGCGGGGGATCTGAGAAGAGGAGGATCCAGGATGTTCTGTGCAAAACCACGGCATACAGTAAGTATAGAGATGTTTATTTTCCAAAAAGAAACCTTTAGAATCGCTTTAAAGTACACTCTTCTCCTACAGTGGCTTGCTGGACTTACAGCAAACAAAAGTGTTCCTGGAATTTTTTTAAGTTGGCAACTATATAGATATTTAATTTTCCATCTTGTTCTTTTGAGTCATATAGACTGTTTTCATCACCTATTAGTAATGGCATAAAGAGTTGAAAAAAAAAAAAAAAAAAACGAACAATACCATAGAGGATGCAGCAGAGTAAATTCTGGCAGCAGCAGGAATGTTTTATTCTGGGATAATAGGCGGGTGTATAGCGGGCATAGAAAGTCTTACTAGCAATTTAGGTTGCTGTATTGACTATTTTACACAAGATCTAGTTATCAATCTCCCCTGATATGTCAGAGGATCTGGCCATATGCTAGATATACACTGCTCTAAAAAAATAAAAAGGAACACTTTGAAAACACATCAGATCTCAATGGGGAAAAATATCATGCTGGATATCTATACTGGGGACATTCAATGGTATCATTCTTAAATCCTCCAGGAACTGCCTGCATACTCTCACCACCTGAGGCAGGGCATTGTCATGCACCAGGAGGAACCCAGGAACCACTGCATCAGTGTAGGGTCTGACAATTGATCCAAGGATTTCATCCTGATACCTAATGGCAGTCAGGGTGCCATTGTCTAGCCAGTAGAGGTTTGTGCGTCCAACAATTGATCCTTCAGCAACAATAGATTTCCCCCTCATCAAGAGATCCCCCCAGCAACAATAGATCCCCCAGCAGCCAGCATCAATAGACCCTCTTGCACACCCCAGCACTCCTTGCCATTACATACATTCAGTGATGGAGGTGCCAGAACTGCATTCCTGCTGAAAAGAGCCCTGGTTGTAATTATGGTGCAGTACTGTACCAGCAGAGATGTAAATGCATGATTGTATCTTGGCTGCATTTTAATTGCGATTTCAGTTTTGCATTTTTGCCTTTCATATACTGTATATATGCATCTTTTTATTACTGTGACTGCAAAGTCACATATTCATATTTTATTTTATATTTTTGCACGTCCTCATTTGTTCTCCTTATAATTCAGTCAGGGCTTCCATTCTCCTCCCCTGTCTCTTGGCAAACCCAAAGTCATCTTGTGTTTGGGACTCACCCAGTTTTCTAGGTAGCCCAGGACACTGTTGATAGTGATATGCTTGTGATTCTTGGTGTTTGAGTATAAATTTATTTTACATCACTAATAAAGAGGTAATGGGCAAGGCTGATGCGCCCCTTTTTTCTTCTTCTTGTTTTCTAGTATGTTCCAAGGAACATTCTGTAGTAGAAACTGAAAATAGAGAACAGAATGTTACATTACAGCACTTCCTCATCAGTAGTGAGCCTAAGGCAAAGCTGATGCATTTCTTTCTAGCCTCTCCTTGCAGCAACAGATCACCATTTTAATGATCTATTGCTGGCTGACTGAAGCCAGCAATAGATCAGGAAGACATATACAGACTGATTTAGCAAAGTTTTTTTTTTTTTTTAGCTAAAAACTTTCAGCGAAGTCTTTAAATTTGATTTTAGGAGGTTGCCAGCAGTCTACTAGAAGTGATTCAACTTTTACAAGTCAGCAGTATTGAATCTATCCCTTCAAAACCCTCCTTCTCCCTTCTTTTTTTGTCCCAGGGTCATCTGTGCCCTATGGGAGCGCAGGACATCTAGAGCCAGTTTAAGATGGGGTGTGGAACGCAGTCTCGTAACCTTTAATTCCATAATATCCTCTGTGATCAACAAACACAGAACCACTCAGCTTTGAGTACTTATAGGTCTCAAAACTGGATAGTAAACAGTAGTATGTTTTGCCTATGTGGGTTTCCTCCCACACTCTAAAGACATGCTAGAAGGCAATTGGCACTTCTCCAAACTGGCCCTAGTATGTGTATGCATGAATGTGAATTAGGGACCTTAAAATTGTAAGTTCCCTGAGAGCAGGGATTGATGTGAATGTACAATATGTAAACCACTGCATAAATTGTAGGTGCTATACATACTGAAATACCTGTAATAAATAAATAATAGGGATGCTGTGTGATTTAATGTACCACATGGGAAACAAATTAATATCCACAATTTACAAAATTTCCCAGTAAAAATTTATTGAAAACTGCCAGAATAACACGTTACATAATTTGACTTATTTTCAATCTTTGCAAAAAATTGCAAAAATTTGCTAACACACATGCTGTAACCACATTCAGCTTTTTAAAACAGATTACAAACAAAACAAATATTAGAAAGAGAATGTTAATTAACCAAACATACCAGCCTTTGTAGAAGTGTGAGAAAGAAATAAAGATATATAATAATTGTGCGCTGCCAATAATTTTCTCCCATATGCAACTGGAAATTAACTAAGCTGCTGCAAACACTAAAAGTGTGTTCTTCACATAGCAAAAATGTTGTGTTGTGCTGCTACAAAATCCAATGAACATGTCATTGTAAGCTCTATATGGGAGTGGAAGAAAACTTTCTGAAATGTTTCACTTTTATATTAGTAGAGACTATATACACTTTATGGTGGATTATATTTTATTAGAGCATTATAATCTTGGATAGTGACACGTTTATTGAATTTGTAGCAGTGCAACACATTTTTGCTATGAGAAAGAAATTACCCTGGCTGCTGAGTAGATGAGTGGTTACAGGTTAGTTCACCTTTACCAAAAAACTGCCCATGCAGGCAAGAGGCGACTGTAGATGAGAAAGAAAGAAAAAAAAAAAAAAAAACACAAAAAACCTGTGCAGCTTTGATTAACATTGGATAATGCACTTGGTAAAGGTGTAGGTCATTTACATACTGTACCTCTGGAATCCTGGACAAAGAACACCCAGAGATGGCATAATCCCACCCTGCCTTGGTCGCTAGACCATTGCAAAGACAATCCCAGCCATTATAGCTCACCTCCACCATCACAGCAGAATGCTCTCAAACTCCCACACATGTGCAGTCTACTGTTGCAGCATTGCTGAGCTCAGAGCTACTGCAATGGGGGATAGCACATGTGAGGGAATCTGAGTAAGTTGGGAGAGTCTTAGCAACGTCCTATCAACAAGGCAGGACTGGATGATTCCATCTTTGGGAGTTTCTCAGTCAGGCTTCAGAAGGTATATTAACCTCCCTAGTGGTATTCCCGAGTGTAGGTCGGGGTAAAGTTTCAGTACCAAAAGCGGTAACCCCGAGCTACACTCGGGCTTACCATGCAGCGTTGCATTGGGAGTCCCTGCAGCGCTTACCTTGTCCTTCGCTCCCGCGATGCGTCCCCTGCCATCTCCTCTGGCTGATGCCAGCATCCGGCTTCCGTGTTGCGGTCCATGTGACGTCGGGACGTACGGGTGCCGGAACCGGCGGCAAATTGTAATAAGCATTTTTAAAAAAATTACTTTTTTAAAACAATTTCATAGTAAAACATTGCTGTTTCAAAACATTTCACATACATTTTGTCCCTAATGCTTTGTCCTGTGCCCTGCCTGCATTTTGACTTAGAAACTTGGAAACGTCCATGGCGTCCAAAAAGCTTCCCTTTATGTCAAAAGCGGTTTTAGACCAGCTAGAAAACAGCGATAGTAAATCAGAACCACTTGCAGAATTGAGTGATGATTCGTGGGGAAATTCGGCATCAGACACTGAAAACGATTCTGCGACTTTGCTCAGCGATGTGCGAACTTGGCGCTATATTTCAAATTTCAGTGTTTTTGGTTTGATTATATTATTGAATTAAATTTATTATATTATTTTTTATGATTATTTATTAAATTATAATTTATGATTTTTGTTTCAAGTTTTATCATATCCGGAATGTTTACTAGACTCTTGTTTGGACAGATCAGTGAGTTATTCCTAAAAATTAAGGGCCTACAATAAAAAAAAAAAAAAAATACATATTTCCATGCAAAAAAATGGTACCGCTTTCAGCACCAAAAATCTGAAATAATCATACCGTTAGGGAGGTTAATGACCTACACCTATAGCAAAAGCAGTATTTAACTTTGGTCAAAGATCCGTTTTTTGTTTTTTTTAAATCTACAGATACACCTTACATGCATGCATAGGCAGTTTTTTGATAAAGGTGAACTTCTCCTTTAAACATCAAATATTTCATGGCCAGGATGGAGATTTCAGACACACTATGGTTTCATCAGTCACTGCATGAGGTCATCATACTAAGATGTGACCTCGGCCATTAGCTTTAAAAAACCCCCAATAAAACAGATGTCAGTTTTGGATATCTAAATGTATGGTAAAACTAGTATTAATCTGGCTACCCTGTAAATAGATTAAGCCATAGGGAATGGACTACTGTTTTGTGGATACATTAATCGGTTGTAGGTTCATTAATCTGTATAGGATAGACTTTAATTAAAAAAGAAAACTGGCTAATGTGGTTCACAGGAAATTTGTACTGCAAAAACAGAAAATTACTCTTCATCTTCTAGATATAAGCTTCTGGGTAAAATAGTATTCTGTTAAGCATAAAAGAAAAGCGGGCAACTGTCCAAGGGAAAGTAACAGATTATTGGATTTAATTAGGCAAAGAACAAGATGCAAAGTGTAGTAACTAATAGCGACCAATTTAGAATACATCTTCCAGCAATCTGAATTTTAAAAATTGAAACCTGGCTGGCTGTGACAGGTTACTGCACTTTGTATATGACTGCAGTTCTTGGCTTTGGTATATTAAAATAGACCCGCCAGGTCATAATACTCTGTAGTATCAAAAATATATTCCACAGGACAGTTTTCTCAAATATAGATATTAAAAAAATATTTTGGACTTTCCATTGTTTCTTCCCCTAAATTATTTCAGGCCTCTGAGGACATGATTCTTTGGATTTGCTGATCTGTTACAAAATCTCAAAATGGTATGTATAATCTCTATAAAACATCATAGTTAATCTAGTATCAAAAATCTCTCATCACACCCAGCTCAACACGTTTTACTGCATCATGAAGGACATTTGTGAAAGTACAGTGCAGGTAGCTGTAAATCACAGCAACGGGAATGCTGCATTTGGGTTTCAATTTGTACTAAATACAAGAATTAGAAATTGACTTGCTGATATTTTGTCTTTTTTCCCCTTTTTCACAGCTACTTCTTCACCTATTTCCATATATATATATATCCCTCATGATTATCAACTTGTACCACAGTGCAGAAACTAATTGTAAACTGCACATTAACGTAGTCTTCCTTAGTTACTGGGCATGTCATAAGTCTTCCATCCAAGTCCACACGTTACTCTATGAGCTTTTTGGATTTGAAGAATTTCCTGAGGTAGAACACTTGCCAGGTGGCTAGGGCAACAAGGCAAAACATAGAAAATGTACTGAAGTAAAGGACACGTTGGCTAGTTGATTCTGTAAAAAGAGGAAGAAAACAGCATGTCAATATAGTTAGAAAATTCAGCATTGTAAATGTAATATTTATCATGTAAATATATGTTTTGTGTTAGTCATTTCTTTCTTCCCATAATCCCTATATTCTATTTTTGCTTTAAGATGATGAGGAGTCCTGAAGTTAGGCTGTGTTCACACTTGAGCTGAATGATTCAGCATATTCAGGTGTTTTTATTTAAGCATTTTGTGCATACATATACACGCTTTTAGAAGCGTATTTCAAACATTTTACATGTGTATTCAAGCTTCAGGAATTTCTCTTTTCACCAATGGAAAGCACAAGGGTGAGAAGACCAGTTCTTACATGCTATAAAACACCTGAAAAAATCCTCCCCACAAAAACAACACTTGATTCAAGAGTTTACAGGCGGTCTCAATGTAGTCCTTGTAGCCTCAAATGGCCAAATCTGCTACAAAAGTAGCTCATGTATCTTTTGGAGCTTCAGGCTATAGGTGTCTGAGTGCTCACAAATTGGTAGGAAGAGTCAGTGCAAAAAAAAAGCCAGTCGATTGGGTGCTTCTGCCGATCAAACAATGTGGTTGTTCAAAGGATAGGCACAAGTCATCTGTTTTACTAAAACATCCAATTACTCTCTTTCACCTACTAAAATGTGTTTTGTGGCTTTAACTTGCCACTTCTTCAATTCAAGGTGATAAACTCACATGCAGCAGCGCAACTCATATCTAACCTTTGAACAACCACATCGGGTGCCAATGAAACTATCAACAGGCTTTTTTTGAACTGACTCTTCCTACCAATTTGTTCACCCACCCGAGAACCCCACAGGGCACCAAGGATGGGAATGCCCGAAGTATAGAGAGCGACCACACTGATCCTGCATGGAGACCGGTTTTCTCCACCTGTGTACTAGGAATGCCAAGTCTTCTCCCCATGCTAGGTGACCACAGCCTCAGCAGTTGCAAGTCTATTTTGACATTTTTTCCCCCCTTTCATTTTGGAAGAAGTTTATCCTTGTTTCTTAATAAATATACTACACTATAAGGGCTCTTCCACCTCCCTCTTTTTGTTTTCAGAGATTTACCAAAGACCCCTGGTCAGCGCCTCATGATCCTTCGGTCTACAATTTACCACCACACCTTAGATGCTCACCATTGAAATACATGGGACTTAGGGTGCTGAGAGCTTTGAACTACAAAACCCTCAGGTGTGAATGGAGCCATCCTGACAAGTCAGAATGATGGTTCTATAAAGTGTATGGCTCACTATACACTTATTACATTTTTTTTTAGATTTACTGAAAGCATATGAGGTCAAACCTAAACAATCACTTTCAATTTGTATCCAATCAGGCAGGCCCTTGCACTACATAACTGAAGGTAAATCTAAAGGAAGTTGTACAAAAAAATTGCATAATGTAGGGCCAGCTTAAAGTGGTTGTAAACCCTTACATATACCCAGTGAAGTGATTGGCCTCAGGTGATACACAGCGATAAAACAAATCCTCCTACATAAGTTGAAGCTGTTTATCTACAGACGCCCGTCCCCTACATCCATTCAAAGTGCAGAATTTACACAAGATCTCTCAGCTCTGAAAAGCAAGAGGAGGGGAGCTGAAGTTACATCAGTGAGGAGAGCTCTGAGAGCTGATTGGCTAGAAGGGACACACCCTCCTTAACACAGCCCACCGGAACAGAGCTGAGGCTGTCAATCATAGGGTGTGCCCTCCCCTGTCAATTTTCTCTTGGTGTCAGGAAAAAACTCAAAACTAGTCAGCAGTGACTCATGCTTATAGCAGAGGAATGAGACCGCAGACAAAAATTACACAGTGCTCTGGATTGGACAAAACACACACTATACAGGTATATGCTTTTTACATATTTCATGTCTGAGTTTACAACCACTTTATGGAAAGTCTGTCTTGTGGCAGCATATATACAGAACTAGCCATAAATAAAGCGATGGTAATAAAGGATTTGTTATCCAGGTATTCTACTCTAACCTGCTATTCGGAATTTAAAAAAAAAACAAAAAAACAAATAAAAAAAACAGAAAGTCCAACTACAAATGCTTTTTTACATTTTCGAGTGGGGAAGTTAGTACCTATGTCAGGTTAATATTTCTGTGTCCACACTGGGGAGATTATTTGCTATCCTGGTAACACCAAGATAAATAAATAGTGGGAAATTGATGTCACCAGGACAAAATGACACACACTGGAGGTTCTAAACTTTCCGCACTCTACTAGTAAAAAGGGTTTGTTACAGTCTCTGTCCCTATTCAAGATATTTTATTCCACTTCTTATGCCTGTGACAGTGCGTTAGACAGGAAGTGAGAGGAAATCTTGGCAACAGGGACATGGTCAGCAATACAAACATGACAGATACTCGGATTTGCACTATTCAAAACAAAGGAAAAACGTTGGAGTAAATGCTTTCAATTTTTATTCTGCCAAAAAATGTAATATAAACTATTTATATAAAAAAGAAAGCTAATTACTCCATGGAAAACAAGAACAGGGGAAGTTTAAAATCAGACTCATACACAATATACAGGGAGTAGTTAGCCAAGGCTTTCAGTTGAGGTCATGCATGTGACTGTAGACGCAGCTGTTGAATAAATACATTGTGCAGAACAAATACACAATATATGGAAAGTGCTACACTGCTATGGAAAGTGATATACTTCTACATGGCAATGAACACCCTTTTTCAATCATCAACTCCGCTGTTCCAGTTTTTGCAGAATTTCAACAACCTCTTCACTCACCATTTGTGTCACTCATTTCTTCTTCTCGCTTTTTCATATATGAAAAATCTTTAATGATAGACTGTGACAGGTCCTCTAGACGTCTTAATGAAACCTCCAGGGGCTTTAGTTTCTCTGCCTTGGCCAGCTAAAATGTGACAGGGACAACAATGCAGAATTTTATAATGGCACAGTACATAAAATGTATGCAATACATGGGTCAGATAAGCAACTTACAGCCTCATAGTTCTTAGCTTCCACGCCATGTTTGATATTGAGCATGACTAGCTGGTCTGGAGTTACCGCAGAACCTAAGAATGACAGAGCATACCAGCTCAGGTTTAAATATGAATGGAACCAATAGAATGAAATACTAAACAGAGTTTATTAAATGAAGAGAAAAGGGTTCTGCACTTCTACCATCATATAAACTTTCAGCAACCTAGCTTTGCTCTACACAATAAAGCTATCAGTGGCCGGGTATAAACTGTATACAGATAAAAGGTACTTAGAGCGGAACTTCACTCTCTCAATTACCATTGATTATTTTTAATCAATTAAATAAGTAAAGAGATAGGAAAGTAGATCATATTTATTAGTTTTTATTTACAGTTCTTCTTTACTTCCTGATTTCCAGGCCTAGGCAAATGATGTCATACATGATGTCAGCCTGCAGGAATATGGGGAACACAAAATGTTGAAGCTGACGTCAAGTAAAAACAGACTATGGGTGTGCTAACCACTTACTGCTGCCAAAAGAACACTTCTGAACATAAAATAACTGGCACAAGTCACCACAGTCTAAACTGCAGCTGGTTATTTGACGCTCAGGGCTGGTCCACACTTCCTGCACAATAAACTGTCCTGATTTACCATGCAGGAAGTGTCAGCTCTGGGCAGCAGTGACTCTCTTTTAAAGTGCAGAGCATTGTTTACTTTTTTTGTGTTTTTTTTTTAACTTTATTAAAATGTCACAGTGTGAAACTATACAGAGATAAACCTAGCTGTGGGTGAGCTGCAGTACAGGACAGAAAATGCAGATATGCTGCCGATCTCCACACCGCAGCTCATCTGAAAGCTGCGTTATAGTGTAAACAGGGAAAATAGAAAACATTTTTTCTGTGTGCCCTTGCGAAGACCTGTGGTTTTCTAGTGCTAAAAACTGCAGGTCTCCGCACAAGTGTGAATGAGCCCTTATGATTGTTTTCCATGGGAAGCACAGTGGCTAAATGGTTAGCACTTCTGCCTTGCAGTACTAGGGTCGTTGGTTCGAATCCCAACCACGGCACCACCTGCCTGGAGTTTGCATGTTCTCCCTGTGCCTGTGTAGGTTTCCTCTGGGTACTCTGGTTTCCTCCCACATTCCTAAGACATGCTGGTAAGTTAATTGGATCCTGTCTAAATTGGCCACAGTATGTGTATGTATGAGTGTGAGTTAGGGACCTTAGATTGAGGGTTAGGGACTGATGTAAATGTACAATATATATGTAAAGCGCTGCGTAAATTGATGGTGCTATACAAGTACCTGGAATAAATAATGTACAGGAGGCAGAGGCATTGACAGAGCAGTCAGTGTCCCTGCTGAAAACAATTTTTACCTGCTGCCTCAGTAAATAAATCAGAACCGGCAGCTGGTCATACTGTGGGGCAGCCCATGCCAACAGACGGGTCATTTTTGCAGGGTTGGAATTGTTATTTTTCCTGGCAGTAGTAAGTTCATTTTCCACTTTGTTCCATTTTAAAATGTAACATCTGGTTATCTTAATAAGCAGTAAACCAATTCCAGCATTTGTGAAATACTGACCAGTAGAACTAACGCTCTCAAAGCAAACTTCATATACTTCATAATCATCTGTGGTAAAGGCGAACTTGCCCTTCTTTGAGTCTTCTTTGGAATATAGAATATGACCTATGGAATCTGTAACCTATATGTAAGCAAGATGACACAATTACACCATGTTCAATAGCCATCACGAGTGGAACAATAATACCAACAAAACAATGTTCTCCATTTACACCTGTCACCATTTTCATAGCTTTCAACTCTAACGTGGTTCTAAAGGCTCAAGGTTTTTTACCTTAATGCATTCTCTTCTCATTGGCTTAGATACAGAAGCGGGAGCCATTGGCTCCCACTGCTGCCAGTCACAGCCAGTGAGGAGAGAGTTGGCAGGGGGGAGGGGGGTGAGGCTGAGCACCACTGTGTGAATAATAAACACACAGAGTGGTGCTCGGGAGCGAGCCTGTTTACGTTTCCCCACAGCAAGCGGCATACTATGGGAGCACTCAGCAAGGGGAAGGATCCAGGATACATGTAATCGTACAAATGCATATTGACCCCTTTCATGCTGTGAGGTCCTGCTATCTGGTGTGTCTTCACCTGGAGGTCATGGTGGTGGTCATTGCACAGTGATTGTTGGAGCCTGTTCACAATATTGGAGGTCGCTGTGTCCTTCTGGGTGTAAATGGTGGACGTTATAGTCTCACTCCTAGCGCTAACATTTACAAAGTAATCTGAACATGAACTACATATATTGTAGTACTTGAAAGCTGCTGCCCAGCATACTAGCATAGACTGTTTTGTGAGGTTTTATGTTCTTTTTAGCTGACTGTACGGGGTATTTTTCTCATTGATAACTAATGTAAGGGGCAATTTCCCCATTGACCTCCAATGGATTATTCAAGGGTTCCCAGAAATCTGGAAACTATTTCAAGGGTTCCTCTAAGGAAAAATAGTTTAGAAAGACTGCTCTAGACTGATGAGGTGACTGCCAGCAAGTGACATCTATTCTGAGTGGCCTGTGTAAGAAACTCCTGTTTCCTTGTCTACTTTCAGCCCACTCTGGTCTGGTCCGGTCACAAGATCCAGCTCCCCTGTGTCAGCCAGCATGGACTTCAGGGGAGAGGAGGGACCACCGACAAAGGATGGGCTATTGAAGCCTATGGGTGATGTCATTGCTCCAGGCTTTACTAGCCAGAGAGCTCAGTCCAGTCCCCCACAGCCATGTTGGCTAACACAAGAAAGAGAACTTGACCAGACTGGAGCATCCGGAAAGTAAATTAAGTATATTAATCTCTCTTAAACAGGTTAGTCAGAATAGGTGTTTGGAGGGGGGGAGGGGACAGTTTTAAGACTAGTCAGGTGGCGCTTGAAATTCCACTTTAAATCTCTCAGTATTTGTTCATGTAACTTGGCCCTAAGACATTTTAATGTGTGCCAGGAGGTAGGCATTTCCACCATTCACCGATACCACTGTCCACTTCAAAAACCCAACCATGCTCACAGGAACAAAAAAAAATGAAAGGATAAAAAGTTTGAAATATAAGTAGTCTATAAGAGAAGAAGTTGGATACTTACTGTTGCTAAAATCTTTGCTCTGTTGCAGAGCTATGGGTACCATTACTATCTGACACTTCCAGGTGTGTCAGAGAACACAACCCCTATTAGGTGTCTGCAGCCACCAGCTGCCACTTCACTACAGGACAACATTAAAGGCTAACTCCAAACAACCGTTCCCCCATAACAAAGTGTGGGAATTCTTCTCTCCCACATCCATTATCACTTCTAAAATGTAAGAAGCTGTGCAGAGCTCCATCCTCACAGCCGTGTTATTCATTCACAAAGATCTGTAAAGTCTTTGGAACTACAAGTCCCGTCTGCCACTGCAGCAGACAAACACGTAGATCTCAATGGAACAAGTGTGTGACGATCACTTCCATCGTAGTCCTCCAGCTCTCCAGGAAGAGTCTGCAGGAGCCTGATCACCAGCCAATGATCACAGGCACAATGCTTTGCAGACTCATTTGCAAAAAAAGAAAACAAATGCATTTTTTTGCTGGAAATATGTATGCAATATTTTGTAAAGGTGGACTTAACTTTTATTCTAGTTTCACACTAGGGCTTCTGCATAAGCATGTGTTCTGGCACATTATTACACACTTTTTTGCAGGAGACGGAGGCTGGATTTTAAACACAAAACTGCCAATGACGCACCAAAAAACACATGTACATGCTTTTTACATGCACTTTTCATGCGTTGCAATTGAAGTCTATGGGGCCCAAATATACACTATACTGCACCATGTTGTATTGACGTGATTGGGCACCATAAAGAGTAATGTAATTTACATTATCATTCATGGCATTACAACAGCAGACACAGGAGAAATCACACTAGTATGAACATTGATTGGCATTTTAATCTGATTCTATTTATTTTAGGCTAGGTAACATACATGTGTTACAGCAATGCAGCTTGGCCTTCACTTTCACGTGTTGAAATGCATTAGGCTAGGGTCACACTGAGTGCCTTGTGTCTTTTGTGTGTGTTTCTGCTCTACATGCATGGGGCTGCCTATTCATTACAATGGTTTGCCAAAACACACTAAACATGCTCATGTACCTCTGAGAAGTGAGCTTTGCATGTTTTAACATGTCTGGTTGCTGCATTTGAGGTGTCATCAACAATAAATAATTAATATAGTGCAGTGCTAAATTAAACCAACCTCATAACACACACACACACACACACACACACATATATATATATATATATATATATATATACACAGTTGCAAGAAAAAGTATGTGAACCCCTTGGGATTACGTGGAGTTTTGCATGAATTGGGCATAAAATGTGCTCTGAACGTCATCTAAGTCACAACAATAGAAGAACACAGTCTGCTGAACATAATACTACACAAACATTAGATGTTGCCATGGTTTATTTGCACATAACATGTAAACATTCACAGTGCAGGGAGGAAAAAGTATGTGAGGCCCTAGCTTAATGACTTCTCCCAGAGCTAATTGGAGCCAGGAGTGAACCAACCTTGACTCCAATCAGTGTGATGATATTGGATGTGTTGCTGACAGCTGTCCTGCCCTTAAAAAACACACACCTGTTTTGGGTTTACTGGTTTCAAGAAGCACTGTCTGATGTGAACCATGCCTCGCAGAAAAGAGCTCTCAGAAGACCTACAATCAAGAATTGTTGACTTGCATGAAGCTGGAAAGGGTTACAAAAGTATTTCCAAAAGCCGTGATGTTCATGTGTCCACGGTAAGACAGACTGTCTACAAATGGAGAAAGTTTAGCACTGTTGCTACTCTCCCTAGGCGTGGTCGTCCTGTAAAAATGACTGCAAGAGCACAGTGCAGAATGCTGCATGAGGTAAAGAAGAATTCCAGAGTGTCAGCTAAAGACCTACAGAAATCTCTGGCACATGCTAACATTTTTGTTGACACATCTACAATAAGGAAAACATTAAACAAGAATGGAGTACATGGGAGGACACCATGAAGGAAGCCATAGCTGTCCAAAATGAATATTGCAGCACGTTTGAAGTTTGCAAAAGAGCACCTGGATGTTCCACAGCACTACTGGCAAAATATACTGTGGACAGATAAAACCAAGATTGAGTTGTTTGGGAAGAACACACAACACTATGTGTGGAGAAAAAAGGCACAGCACACCAACATCAAAACCTCATCCCCACTGTAAAACATGGCGGAGGGAGCATCATGGTTTGGGGCTGCTTTGCTGCCTCAGGGCCTGAATGGATTGTTGTCATTGATGGGGAAATGAATTCCAGAGTTTATCAAGACATTTTGCAGGAAAACGTACGAACATCTGTCCGCCAACTGAAGCTCCGCAGAGGATGGGTGATGCAACAGGACAATGACCCAAAGCATACAAGTAATTCAACAAATCAATGGCTGCAATAGCACAGAATACGCCTTCTGGAGTGGCCCAGTCAGAGTCCTGACCTCAACCCGATTGAAATGCTGTGGCATGACCTTAAGAGAGCGATTCACACCACACATCCGAAGAATATTGCTACACTGAAACAGTTTTGTGAAGAGGAGTGGTCCAAAATTACTCCAGATCAATGTGCAGGTCTGATCTGCAACTACAGGAAACGTTTGGTTGAGGTTATTGCTGCCAAAGAAGGGTCAACCAGTTATTAAGTCCAAAGGTTCACATACTTTTTCCTCCCTGCACTGTGAATGTTTCATGTTATGTGCAATTAAACCATGGCAACATCTAATGTTTGTGTAGTATTATGTTCAGCAGACTGTGTTCTTCTATTGTTGTGACTTAGATGACGTTCAGAGCACATTTTATGCCCAATTCATGCAAAACTCCATGTAATCCCAAGGGGTTCACATACTTTTTCTTGCAACTGTATATATATATATATATATATATATATATATATATAAATAAAAGGTGATATAAAATTCTATAGAGAAATATATAAATACAGTGCTACAATGTGCTCCAATATGAGTGTACAAATCCTATGTGACCTGAGGTCCTGATGAGTTTTCAGAACCTGTGCCTTATTAACCAATCAATACATGTACCATAATATATGACTCAGTGCGGTCCCTGCTGGTAGAGGAGGATCTTTCTTTCACTTACCATGGTTAATGGTGAATGATATACAGAGCTGGTGTATCTATCCTGGGAGGTCTGGAGTACAGATCACTTACCTGAGAGGGGAACTTCAGGAGGAGTACAGAGGATATCAGATACTACTGGCAAAGGATCTAAGTTTAATTTAGCGTTGCACTATATTAATAATTAGTTCATTGCACTGATTGAGGTTTCAGTTTTGAGTGTGAGCTGCTTTATATTATATATTTTAGTATACTCCATAAAGCGCAGGAGGACTTTATATAACTTATATTGACAATAAATAGCACTGCATGCACAACATGTATTTTGTGCGTGTTCCGTTAATACCCACAAAAAAAATACGCTTTAGCCTGGGTTCACATATATGTGGTGCGGTATATCGCATGTAATTCGCACAGGAACCGCACTCCTATGTAAATCACATGCAATTTGTGTGCAATGCGATTGGAGCCATACATTAGGTATGGCTCTAATCGCACCTATACGATCTGAACCTGCACAGCGCACCACGTTTTGCGGACCGCTTTCTGGGTGTTGTTAACATACACACCCGCAGCGATTCGCATGAACGGGGTGCGATTCTGATGCAATGTGGAATTTGCACTGAAAAGCTGCAAATTCTGCACCGCATCAGTGTGAACCAGGGCTAAATGTGTGCTTCCAAAACACAATCAGGTGAGAATGCAGCCTTAGACTAGGTTCACACTAGTGCAGCTGCAACTTAATCAGATTTTTAGGGCAAGTTCACAACAGGAATCGCACGCCTTACATGCGGTACAGTACAATGCAATTTGAGCCCATTCATTTTGAATAGGCTGAATTGCTCAGGACCGCACCAAAAGTAGCGCATGCACTATTAAAAAAAAACACACTGCAACCAGATCGCATGGCATCTGTGACCTACATTTGGAGTGTTAACTTATTACTGACACCTGCAGCAGATAGAAACTGTAAATATGGTGCGGGATGTGCACATGTAAAAAAATTTTTCCACGCAGCATTCTGGTGTGAACTGGCACACGGTGCTATTTTTAGTGCATTTTTATACATTTTTCTTGCGTCCTGCATTTTTTTTTTTTCTTTAGGCAACTAGATTTTATACACAGAGCTCCACCAAAAAAATGCACTTAAAATGTGTATTCTTGCATTTTACATGTGTTTTTGGTACGTTTCCATTGATGTCTTTGGGGCCAAAATCATGCTGCAACCACACCAAAGTAGCATCTGCACCTTTCCGTAATTCTGTGCAACTGAAGTTACTACTCAAATCGCACGGGGTGAACCAAGCCTTCGGGTCACACCTATGTACTGCGATTGTATGTTTGCTCCCACTGACTTCTATTAGACCATGTTGTCTGAAAGAGCATAAAACCTAGTACACATAATGAGCAACATCGGATGAAAAAATACAGCTTTTGGAGCGATAGCTGGATAAGCTATTCATTAGCACACAGCTTTTGAGAGTCGATCATGACAGTTCATACGAAATTATCCGAAGCGACAAGCACGAACATTTTCTCGTACGATAACAGAATGAACGATTTTTGTTTAGGCTCCATTCACACTTTTGCAACTTGTCACGCAACTTTGGACACAAAGTCGAAAGACAAGTTGTTTTCTATATGACTTAAAGCTGCAGCGACTTCGGGGGTTGCACAAGTGTGAATCAGTATACTATTTGTCCATAAAAAAATCAAGTGACAAAGACCACACATGCTTGGAAATGAAAGTATACATTACATCATTGCAGGAAGTTGTATGCGCAAATAAACAAAACAAACTGGACGCTCATTTTTTTCGATATTCTCATCGTGTGTGCAAGGCTTAAGCCCTGGTTCACACTGATGAGGTGCAGAATTTGCAGCGTTTTCAGTGCAAATTCCACACTGCGTCAGAATCGCACCCCATTCATGCGAACAGCTGCGGGTGTGTATGTTAACAACACCCCAAAATTGGTCCACAAAACGCGGTGCGATGTGCAGAATCAGATTGCATAGGTGTGAATACCCATGCAATCTGATTCTACTGTGGACCAAAAAAAGGGTCCTGCACATTTCTGGTGCGGGTCTGGTGCGATTAGAGCCACACAATGTATGGCTCCGATCGCACCGCACACAAATCACATGTGATTCGCACAGGAATGAGGTGCGGTTCTGGTGCAAATCACATGCGATATACCGCACATATGTGAACCCAGGACAAAAGAGAAGCTTAAAAGGTTTTTATTTTTCCCCAGAAATCATACTTCCGTAGGTGGATGCAGCATCGATCTCCCCCTGGCTCTAAGACTGAGAGCTAAGCGATCAAACATCGCTGATCGCTCAGTTCTCAGCACTCCGTGAGCAGAGAGCTGGTGATTGTCAGTCTCCGGCTCTCTGCTGTGCCCCCCCCCCAGCGCTCACTAGAGCTGTGGAGGGGGCAGGAGTGGCCGCCTCAGGCTCTCAGCAGATCGCTGAGAGACTGAGCCACCTGCTGGTCCAGACATCTGGGTGGATCCCGACTTTAAAGTCGGGATCTTTCCCCAGCCTGGACCGACTGAGTGACGGCAGCCAACTTTAGCCTGCTGTCAGATAAAAATGGGTCACAGGAGTGCAGAACAAACTGCACTCCTATGATCCACAGTTTTAGCTCTACTTCTCCGTTAAAACCCCTGTTGACACTAACACAGTTTCAGTGTGACTAGTTCACACAGAATCACATGACAAGAGAAATCACATAATTGTCAATGGTGTCCATTCACATTAATGTGACTCCAAGCAGTGCGACTTTGGAAAAGGTTCCTGTGCTAATTTGGTGCGATTTACAGTGTGACTTGGATGCCAAAATATGAAAAAAACATCCAAAATCCAACCAAAGATGCACTACATAATCACACTGCAAATTGCATCACAGTAGTGTGAACTGAGCCTAAGGCCCCATTCACACCTGAATGTAGCATTTTTGTGTTTTATGCGCGTTGGCGAACGTTTGTGCGCAATTTGTTAAGACATTTTCAGGTTTTTTTAATTCTGGCAATTTTGTATTAGGCAATATAGAAAAATTTCATCTGTGACCTCAGTTGTTGCCATGCGCAACAAAATGCACAATTTGTGTGTTTCCATGTATTTCTATGGGAATGAAAACGCAACCAAAATTGCATCAATCTGTCCGAATGGACTTTTCTGAGCGTCAGGCGACATGAACCATCTCTATGGAGTAATATTGATTTTTTTTCTCCCTAAGTGATTTGGAGCTTTGTGCTACTAAAATCTCAGGTGCGTATGGGGTTTCTAGATGCTGCATGCAGGACTTTGATGCGCTTTGATGAAAACACGTGGTCTGAGAGAAGTCGATGGAAGCACACCTAAAATAAATGGCGGATACAGTCACACTGCAGTGCGCCGGCGTGAACCCGCTTCTACAGAGGATGCGTTTTTAAACGTACTGCCGAGTGTAGCTCCAACACACAAGAAAATGTGGATGTTCAGGTGTGAACGGCCCTTCACTGTCTGCACACCCAGCCTGACTGCACACCTCCACCGGAACAACCACCTACCTATCTACCTACCTGGAGCACAGCACTACATCCGGGTATGACTTCCTGTACAAAACCCAGGACTATCCGTGAGAACCTGAGACTCACGCACAGCGCAGCACACTACCATCACACCGAGCACACTTGTACACGTCACATACTGATACCTTCAGGTGGGTGACGATCCCCGGTTGCTCGGACACCTCGTACTCCCCGGTCACCAGCACATCTTTGTGGATCTCCTCTTTCAGGCACTTCATGCTGTCAGCGGGCAGATAGAAAGAGATGGCCCCGGCCCCGACCAGGACAAGGCAGGGGAGCAAGAGCCGCAGCATGGTGACCATGTCTACGGAGCAGCTGCAGCAAGTAGGGCTGACAGGTTGCTAGGAGACAACGGAGAAGTCTGACTTCCGATGTCGTGTACCATCTGCGTTGCACGCCTCGCTCCCGGACCGCCCATTGGTTGTTCCTGCGTTCCAATGGGGAGTTCCGCATTCTATCCGGCTCTGCTGATGGTCAGGTGGTAGACTCTCACTGGGTGACTTGTCTTTACTATCAGCGTTATAGGCTGTGAAGTAGGGTTGCCACCTCATCCCTTTAAAACCAAACACATATTAATGACACCTGTTCTGTGGCTGAGTAAGATGGTGCTTATGCAGGCCATAGACGGGGAGAAAACTGGCCTTTTTTTAACAAAAAAACGAAAAATCGGTCATTCAATAGGCTGACGTTACCACCAACAGTAAAAAGAAAAAAATTGGCCGATTTTTTTTTTCCCTTCTACGGCTGGCACTTAATTACTTCTGTCCCTGCAGAGAGCCCTGCTATTATATTTGACATGAAAAAGTATTGCGGTTGCAACATTGTATCTGTATATACATTTCAGATACAGATGGTTTTTTAGGATACAAATAGATACATTGTTGCAACCGCAATACTTTTTCATGTCAAATATATTAGCGGACTGGAATTCTACTTCTTTCTCTTCTTCCTCTTTTTCTTCTTCTTTCTGTTCTTCTTCCTCTCTCTTCTTTCTCTTCTTATTTTTCTTCTTTTTCTTGCAGGTCACGGCTCATGCGCAGATTTTTTATCAGTAAAAAGATCGGCCGATTTGCCCATCATTGCTGCAAAAATTGGCCGATCGGCAAAATCAGCCGATTTTTTTCCAACTTTACCGATCAAAAAAATCTGACAAAATCCAGAAAAACGGCCGACCAATTAACCCATTAACGGTGCGAAAATCGGCCGATTTTTTTTCCGGCCGAAAAATCAGCCGATTTTTGACCCATCTATGGCCTGCATAGAGCTCACTGAGTACCTTATGTGCAATAGATTAGCCTCAACCTGTAATTAACTACTTGCCCTCCAGGGGCTTTACCCCCCTTCCTGACCAGGCCATGTTTTGTGTTATGGCGCTGTGTTACTTTAACTGACAATTGTGCGGTCATGCAACGCTGCATCCAAATGAAATGTATGTCCTTTTTTTCCCTTGAATTGAGCTTTCTTTCAGTGGTATTTGATCACCTTTGCATTTTTTATTTTTTGCGCTATTAAAAAAAGCAACAATTTCCAGAAAAAAAACTATATTTTTGACTTTTTGCTATTAAACACTTGTCTACCGAGCACTTATACCCCCTTCCTATACAGGCCAATTTTCAGCTTTCAGCTCTGTCACACTTTGACAATTGCGTGGTCATGCAACACTGTACCCATATGACATTTTTATAATTTTTTTAGACAGATAAAGCTTTCTTTTGCTGGTATTTAATCACCACTGGGTTTTTTTATGTTTTGCTAAACAAATCAAAAACAACTGAAAATTTAGAAAAAAAAAAAATTTTTTTCTTAGTTTTTGTTATAAAATTTTGTAAATAAGTGGCACTGATGGACACTGATGAGGGGGCACTGGTAGGTGGCACTGATGGGCATTGACAGGCATCACTGATGGGCACTGAAAGGCAGCACTCATATACGGCACTGATAGGTGGCACTGACTGGCACTGATAGGCGGCACTGACTGGCACTGTTAAGTGGCACTGACGGGCATTGATAGGTGGCACTGATAGTCAGCACTGACTGGCACTGTTAGGTGGCACTGATAGGCAGCACTGACGGGCACTGATGTGCACTGATAGGTGGCACTGACTGGCACTGATAGGCGGAACTGATTGGCAGCACTGATAGGTGGCACTGACTGGCATTGATAGGTGGCACTGACTGGCACTGATAGGTGACACTGAAAGGCAGCTCAGATGGACACTGATATGTGGCATTGATGAGCACTGGTAGGCACTGATATGTGGCACTGATGGGCACTGGCAGGTGGCATGATGAGTACTGACAGCTGGTATTGATGGACACTGACAGGTGGCACAGCTGGGGCTACACTGATCAGCAGTGCCCTGATGATCAGTGTACATGTCCCCTCTGAGGAATTCCGATTACCAGCTCTCCACTGCTCATGAGCTGTCAGCGTGACAGCTCGTGAGGAGAGAAATGCCGCTAACCGGCATTTCCCTATTTACATGCGGTCAGCTGTGATTGGACACAGCTGATCACATGACCGAGCCGACATCTTCGGCTTTTTCCGTTGATTGGTGATCACTGTGTCCGAGGGACACAGCACACTACCAATCTCCGTGCTGCGCGGTTAGAGTGGGAGGACGTCATATGACATCCTCCCAGAATGAGAGAACTGCCTTGAGCCCGTCTTTTCCTTAAATGGAGGGAGGCGGTTAAACATGTCTAGTAAAATAAAAATTAAAAAAACAAATTTCGTCATAAATTTAGGTCAAAATGTATTCTTCGACATTTCTTTGCTAAATAAAATCTCAATACATGTAAATTAATTGATTTATGTGAAAGTTATAGCATCTACAAATGGCAGTATATATACTGGGATTTTGTTTTGTTTTTTTAATTTTTACTAGTAATGGCGGCGATGAGCGACTTACAGCAGCAGGTATTCTAACACTGGGAGGAACTGACTTGGTGTCACGGACATCCCTAGTGACACCAAGTGATCAGTGCTAAAAAAAAGCACTGACACTGTACTAATGGCACTGGGCAGAAAGGGGTTAACATGAGGGGTGATCAAAGGGTTAACTGTGTGCTGTTTTACTTGTGTCTGTGTGCTTCACTGCTGCGCTGTGCTGTGCACAGCCATCCAAAGCAGTGTGCACGAGCTGACAGAGAGGAGAACTGTTTTGTTTACAAACAGATCTCCTCCCTGTCAGAGATGCTAGGCAATCACCAGGCGCTGGCGAGTAATCACCGGCAGGGACCCGGTGATTGACAGCTGTGGCCACCAATGGCAGCGCATGCACCCTACCTATGCAAAATCACGTATATATACATGATTTTGTGCATCAATGCCACACAGTAGCAGTATTTCTGCTATAGGGTGGCCGGGAAGCAGTTAATATGTGTTCGATTTTAAAGGGATGAGGTGGCAACTGTAGTGGGAATATGTCAAGGGAAACCTGTCAAGGCAAACTCCAACTTTTTAAAATAAAATAATAAATATGGAAGAAAAAAAAACAATATGGAAGAAAAAAAAAACAAAGGCCTCTTGCACACAGGAGTGAAAAACGTCACATATTTACTGATCTAACCTAAGGTTATCACCTCATCCCTTTAAAACCGAACACATATTAATTACACAGGTTCTGTGGCTAATTTAATGCAGATAAGTGAGTTTATTTACCCCCTTGATCAGCCAGAGAACCTGTGTATTTAACCTCTTCACGCCAAGTGTACGCAAATGTGCGGCCTCTCAGCGTCTGGTCCTTAACGCCGAGCGGCCGCACATTTGCGTGCAATTAAAAAAACATATGTGCTGAGAGCGCGTGCCCTGCGTGCTCCCAGCACACATGTCCGGTACTCACGGAAAGGTCCCGATCTCATCTTGCGATCGGGACCTTTCCCGATCATGTGACCGCCTTGACAGCGAATCACATGACCCTAAAACCACGCCCACCTCCCAGCTTCTGAAACCCTTAAAGGGCCGGGAGGCGCCGGCGCCAAGGGATTAATATGTGTTCAGTTTTAAAGAGATGAGGTGGCAACCCTACCCCTTCCATAGGCCCTTTAACCACTTGCCTACCGGGCACTTATACCCCCTTCCTGCCCAGGCCAATTTTCAGCTTTCACTGACAATTGTGCGGTCATTCAATACTGCACCCATATGAAATTTTTATCATTTTTTCACAAAAATAGAGCTTTCTTTTGGTGGTATGTACTTGCCGCTGGGTGTTTTATTTTTTGCCCTATAAACCAAAAAAGAGCAAACATTTTGAAAAAAAAAATTTTTTTTCTTTCTTTCTATTATAAAATTTTGCAAACAGGCAATTGTTCTTCACTGATGTGCATTGATGAGGCTGCACTGATAGGCAGCACTGATGGGCACTGATAGGCAGCACTGATGAGCTGGCACTGATATGCAACAATGATGGGCACTGATAGGGGGCACTGATAGGCAGCACTGATGAGCACTGATAGGCGGCACTGACTGATGGCACTGATGGGTGGCACTGCTGGGCGGCACTGCTGGGCACTGATAGGTGGCACTGCTGGGCACTGATGGGCGGCACTGCTGGGCACCGATCATCAGGGCACTGATCATCAGTGCCCTGATGATTGGCACCGATCCCTCCTCTGACAATTGCCGGTTATCGGCAGTACTTTCCTCATGCTGCGATAGCGTGAGGAAAGTGCAGCCGATAACCGGCACATGCATTTACCAGTGATCTGCTGTGTCATTGGACACAGTTGATCACATGGTAAAAGGCTGCTGTGATTGGCCTTTTACCACATCATGTGATCACGAAGTTTGCAGAGAGCGTGCTCCCAAGGGCGCACAGGAGGGCGTGTTCTGGGAGAACGTCATATGACGCCCTCCCAGAACTGGCCAGCCACAGTGAAGCCGTCATTCGGCTATCTGCGGTCGGCAAGTGGTTAAGAGCACATGCGATATGGGCCTTCTAGGCATTACAGACCACCCACCGAGTGGCCGCATATGTGTACCTCCAGCAGGAAGAGGTTAACCTAGGGTTGCCACCTCATCCCTTTAAAACTGGATACATGACACAGGTTCTGAGGCTAATTTATTGCAGATAAGGCACTAGGTGAGTTTAATTACCAAACTAGAAAAATAGAAAAAGTTTACTGATCAACTTGCCAGCCAGTTTGCAAACAACAAATTAACCTAACAGTATGCGTTAAAAACAGGGGTTTAGTTAGCACACATTTGCAAATACATACGTAAGCCACAGAGCCACATCACGGCACCCTGGTATTCTGTGGTCCTAACTCTACAAATTTTGAGAGCCCCCATAGTAGAAGCACATGTATTTAAAGGATAGATCAAGAGCAGGTGAACCTGACGAAGCCCACCCCTCTTAAAGGTACAGGAGTGCACTGGACACCCAGCATATAGCACAATGGCAGCCAGGGTGTCCAAGTGCACCCACTCCCCTACAATTTAACAATACAAAAAATGGCAACTGCCCCAGTCTATAACTGGCTTTTGCAGCAAGGATACGTGAACCGGGCGACACATGTCAAACAGGAAAAAGAGAAATGGTTCAATGTACAACTTGCCAGCCAGTTTCTATGTATTTGCAAATGTGTGCTAACTAAACACCTGTTTTTAACGCATACTGTTAGACAGGTTAATTTAGTTGTTGGCAAACTGGCTGGCAAGTTGATCATTGAACCTTAAGACTGGGGCAGTTGCCATTTTTTGTAGAGTTTAACTACCATCTTACTCAGCCACAGAACCTGTGTAATTAGAATGTGTTCGGTTTTAAAGGGATGAGGTGGCAACCCTAGGTTAAATACAAAAGCAAACATTTATTCTATTGCAGTTTACCAATTCTTAGATGTGGTGACTGCATTAGCTTAATTTTTTAGCCAGCAGGTCTGCTGTTTTTTAGAAGCTCAAGCTCTCCAGCAGAATATATCAGTTTACATAGATTAGACAAACCATTTACCGATGGCAGGGGTGGCTAAAATGGACAGCTTTTATTTATTTATGCAAGACCTTTATCCCAAAAGGAAAACAAAACTGTTTACTGTAACCCCCCCCCTCCTTGTCCCAGGGTTTCCAGTTGCCACCTTTTCTTCAAGCCAAACCCGAACACTTTATACAAAATAGATGAAAAACAAAATATAGTACAAATAGATGAGTAACACCCTCTAGTGTGCTACTAGAATAGTGTAGAGTATTGCAGGTAAAATCATTGTGTATGACTCATGGTAGCCGTATGAGTCTGTGATTGAGGACAGGTTATTGCAGGTCAGCTGGATGGCTTAACAAGTTAGGGCTCTATCACCTCCTCCTGACTCTGGAGGACCATAGAACCTTCCTGAAGTCGGTAAGCAGGAAGGGGTGGAGGTCTAATCTGCATGTTTATGGGAGTCTGGTCAGTCCCAGGGTTGTAGGGCCTGGTAGAGTGGTGGACTGGCCCATAAATATATGAGAGTCAGGCTGACAAGGAAATCGGGTGGAAGATGGATTCCTGAGTAGACTGTCAGTGCCTGGGAGGGGTCCTCTAGGTCTAGGCGGGGGCCGGCCTCCAGGCTGGGCTCAGGAGGATACATTCAGCAGTGTGGCGTAAATGGGACCGAGACCTGGAGCAGTGGGGAGGAAAGAGGACAGAGTGAGTACATTAGCACTCTCTGGGATCCACAAGAGGAAAGATCATCCAAGAAGCCAGGAGGGCTGGTAGTGTCTGCAGGCTGTGGAGCTGGGAGCAGCTCTGCAGGGGGAGAAAAGACATCTCTGCATGTAGTTACAAGAAGCTAAGTTGATTTCTGGAGGGGCTGCTAGTTTCTCATCCATAAAGGGCTGTTGCTACCGATCCGGAAAAGACTGACAGCTTTCACGGAAAAGAACAGTCCAGGATCTGTCTTTGTACATAGGAAGGAAGTTGCCCCTCCCCCTCACTGATTCAAGCCAAATTAGGCATCCCCATATCCCTATCCAAGTTAATTTTCCCTAATAAAATAACAAAGCCAAGCCCACAGACTGGTTACTGTTTCATGGATGCAAGTCTGTGTGAAAAAATACCTGTTACCTGGCTGTGGAGAGCTTAGGAATACCCACAACACAGCAGCCCTCATGAGGGTAGCGCTACAGATGTAAAACCTGTATAACCTTTTTACAAATTGTGCTGCACCAAAACACGTGGTACTTTGTTACCATACATTTTTCCAAAGGTGAATGAGTGCAAAAGCAAGGTGTGTGGCTGTGCCATCAAGACTTAATGGCACCACTGCACACCTGCAAAAGAGCTATGTGTTTTTGTGCATTGCAGGAATGCACACAATTTTGTGCGTATTCCTGCTACACACGAATGTCTACCTAGAGCAGAAGTAATGAATTAAAATGAAAAGAGGTCCAGTCGCTAAAATTTTCTTCCAGCCGAGGTCTGAATTACTCTCTAATAAAACATAAAATTAGGCCAATCACATTCATATTTCAAGTAAAAGAAAATAAAACAACCTTACATCTGGTGTCCCCATCAGAGTGCCTCCTTTAACTGGTGTCCCCATCAGACTGCCTCCTTACATCTGGTGTTCCTATCAGAATGCCGCCTTCCATTAGGTGTCCCCATCAGAGCCCCCCTTACATCAGGTGTCCCCATCAGAGTGCCCCCTTACATCTAGTGTACCCATCAGAGTTCCTCTTTACTTCTGGTGTCCCCATCAAAGTGCCTCCTTACATCTGGTGTCCCCATCAGACTGCCTCCTTACATCTGGTATTCCTATCAGAATGCCCCCTTGCATTAGGTGTCCCCATCAGAGCCCCCCTTTATATCAAGTGATCAAGTGTCCCCATCGGAGTCCCCCTTTACATCAGGTGTCCCCATCAGAGTGCCCCCTTGCATCTGGTGTCCCCATCAGACTGCCTCCTTATATCTGGTGCTCCTATCAGAATGCCCCCTTGCATTAAGTGTCCCCATCAGAGTGCCCCCTTTTATCTGGTGTCCCCATCAAAGTTCCTCCTTACTTCTGGTGTCCCCATCAGACTGCCTCCTTACATCTTGTGTTCACATCAGAATGCCCCCTTGCATTAGGTGTCCCCATCAGAGCCCCCCTTTATATCAGGTGTCCCCATCAGAGTGCTGTCAGGGCAGGGCTGTGGAATGGACAGGTAGGCCTAGTGGCAGGGTAATGCACTGGCTGACGACAACCACCACCAACAGACCGAAGTCCCTCAGGGCACGGAGTCTAAGTCCCAGGCTGCCCTTCACCAGGGCCCCTGATGGTGGGGATGGACTTGACGCAGCCAGGAACCAGGTCGCGGCCCCCGAGACACCCCAGCTGCGGTAATGGCCGCCGCCAATGGCGTGTAGCTGGTGAGAATGACAATAGCGTAGTCAGACAAGCCAGGTCAACAACAACAGGACAAAACAGTACAGAACAGTAGACAGAGAATCACGGGCCGGGTTCAGCAACGGAAGGTCAGATCAAAGGGAAACACAGAGAATGGTCTTAGTCACAAGCCGAGTCAGAATACCAGAAGAGTCACGAGCGTATACACAGAGCTGTAGCAAGAACAAGACACAAGTGCAAAGAGCATGTGCAGATCCCAGGCTTATATGTACTCAGCCACACCCCTCTGGGGGATGGACCTCAGAGACCTGAAGGCATAAAAGATTCCCATCATGCTCAGCAGAAATCCAAGATGGATGCCAGCACATGGAGTAACATAACCTCTGGGAAAAGGTAGGACCTTGACAAGTGCTCCCTTACATCTGATGTCCCCATCAGAGTCCCACCTTACATCTGATTGTCCCCATTAGAGTGTCCCTTACATCTGCTGTCCCCATCAGAGTCCCTCCTTACATCTGGTGTCCCCATTAGAGTGCCCCTTACATTCGGTGTCCCCATCAGAGATACTCCATGCATCTGGTGCCCCCATCAGAATCCCTCCATGCATCTGGTGTCCCCATCAGAGTCCCTCCTTACATCTGGTGTCCCCATTAGAGTACCCCTTACATCTGGTGTCCCCATCAGAGTCCCTTCTTACATCTGCACCATTTTGTGAGGTCCAGTGGTGGTTAGAGCAAGATTATTCACATCTAATGTCATTGGAATATGATAAGAGTCTCTTTTCTATTGCACTTTGTGAGTGGCTTTTTAAACTTATTTAATAAAGCGGAGATTATTGGTTACTGTACCATTGGAGTATATCTCTAACTTTTTCATGATTATGACATCTGGTGGAGAGGAGAAAGGAGGTCTAAGAAGTCTATGAAGTTTACTAGGTGATACCATAATTGGAGATTTAACAAGCGATACATGCCATCCATAAAAGTGGAAGGCATGTGGGTCTGGTGAGTGCATACCCAAAAGGGAAGGCTGTTTCATGAGGACGTGGTGATTTTGGTTTGGGGATACTGAGCAATAGGAAGATTAGAGCACTGGAAGTGACATCCACATGTTACAATGGACTTTACTTTTACAGTAGTGGATTGATTTATATTCCATTGATTTATATTCCATGATTTTCATTTTATTTCACTTTTCACATTGTCACTGTAGAATGTGTTTTATCCACTAGCAGGTCACAGCGCCACTAGACAATTTGTGTTTATTTATTTCCAGTTATTTTATTCAAGGTGGCAGCAGTATCCAATATCTGTTTATTATCACTTAAGTGAGATCATTTATTCATATGTTATGTTTGAGCACGCATTCAGCGCAAGGGTTTCATTATTGGTTGTGTCTTAAAATTTCAGCTCTTCACTTCCTTTTTTCTGAACTCAGTCAAGCTTAAAAATTCAGAACTTTGAACAGTTGTAGAGAAAGGACTGCTGCAGATACACAGGTACAACATATGTAGGACGATTTATTTCATCTCTGTATATCCCATGAGGCCAGTCACTTCACTGGGCATATGTAAGGGTTTACAACCACTTCGAATTGAACACTCCTTTCCTTTTTATTTTTTCTCCCACCTGCATCCTCTATTTCTCCATTTCTTTCTCTCCATTCTCGCTGAGGAACCTGACGCCAGTCTGTTCCCCTTCTGATATGCCCCCCTTCCCTCATTTGAGGGTGCTGAATCCTTCCTCCATTTCTCCAGTCTCATTCTGGTGGTCTGTGCAAGAATTCTCTCCGAAGAAATCTGTCTGCTTGTTGTAACCATTATATCTAGGTGTTCTTGTATCTCTCCCTTTGTTGGTTACCATGAAATATGCTCCTGCTTGGTGTTTTGTGTCCATTACCATAACTCCTGCTCCTCTCCCCTCGTTCATTCTATTACTCCATTTCCCTGATGGTAGTTTTCTTGCTGGTTCCATTAATCTCACATCTTCCATTTGCTGCACTGTGTCTCTCTTAGGGGTAGATTCATTTGATTGCACTTGAGTTCCATATTTTATTCTATATCTTCTTGCCCTTTGTAGACTTTGCCATTCCTATAATTTATAGTATACTATGGCATTTTTTTTTCTTATTTTTTGTATCCATATCCACTTTTTATTACACATTCACACAAGGCTTTTGATCTTGTCTTATATTCATTACTGTCTACAATTGGCAACAATTTTTCTTCATACTCTTTGATCTTCTTTTCTATTTTTTTTTTATAATTCTTCTTTACTCCTTTTATGATCATCTCTAAAAACTTTTTTGCCCAATGGTTGAAAAGCTCAAACCATTGATCTATATGCTCTTTACCACTAAAACCATCTTTTGCAGTGGAGTGGGCTGCTATCCATCCACGTGGGCTCTGTACCAGGATGACAGGTGTAATATTCTGCTACCTTTGTGAATTGTTTGTTGTCTTTTTATTATTAAAGTCTTTCTAATGCTTCACTTGTGCCTGCTGTACCATGCACTTGTATGAAAAAGTATCCTGTTCTCTTTGTATTGTTTCCTTTGTGTGAAATCCCTAGTGTTCCTGCAAGTCCCTCTGCTTTCATATTAAAAACTGACTGCACTATGCATGAGAGCACAGCACGGTCAGTTCTCTAGATGTGCTGGGAACTCAGTGAGCTCTCCTCCAATGATCAGACTTCTGCTAACACTCTAGCTCCCATCACAGCCTTTCACTGGATAGCTCAGTGTACTGCTGTTTCTCCTCTCCCACCTCTCTGTGCAGCTGCGAACAGAGAATGTGCAATCACTTATTAAAAAAAGGGAATAGAAGGTAAATGTAATGTTTTTATATGTATACACAAAAGTTTTGTCTTTCATTTCTATTTTAGGCCTCATGCACACTGGGCATTAGAAAAACAGCAGTAGCATTAGCTGTAGAATACCGTGTTAAAAACATGAGTTTTGTCGCTTTTTTTGCGATTTTTGCCTCAGCATTTTTTGCGTTTCTCAGCATTTGCCTTTTTGTTAGTGTTTTTAGGAAAACTATATTCCCACAAATATAGTAGTATATATTTTATAGTAGCAGTAGTTCAGTGTTTTTTTTTCAGCCTGAAAACGCCCCTGCCAAAAACCACTGATAAAAGTCTATGGGGTTGATTTACTAAAGGCAGATACATACAAGGTGCAGTTGCGCTCTACAAGTGCAATTACTCCAGAGCTTTGTAAATGAGATAAAGATTCACTTTGCACAGACAACCGAATCACATGCAAAGACAATTGAAGAAAAAAAAAGCACATTTGCTTGCACGTGATTGGATGACGGAAGTCAGCAGAGCTTCTGCTCATTTACTAAGCTCTGGAGCAACTGTGCTTTGCAAAGTGCACAGTCTATTTGCCTTTAGCATATCAACCCCTATGTGTGCATGGACACACAGGATAACATGCTGGGGAGTTTACTGGCTGTAGAAAAAATACCTGATGCCCAAAACAGCTGCTGTCCAGTGTGCATGAGGCCTTAAAGGGTCAAACTATTCGATGAGAGTTGATTTCTACTATAGTTTTTCATAAGGTTGGGTTTGCATGAGGAGGAAACAAGAATTTTGGACACCATCTATGGACATTTCAATTTTTATTGCAATTATGCACTACTGGAGGACATTTAATATTGTCTGACAGAGGGCTGGAAATACAGTTAGGTCCATATATATTTGGACACAGGCACAGTTTTAGATTTTTCAGGTATTTACCAAAACATATTCAAGCTATAGTTATATAATGGATATGGACCGAAGGTGCACACTCTCAGGTTTAATTTGAGGTTATGTACATCCAAATTGGAGGAAGGGTTTAGGAATTACAGCTCTTAAGAGTAGCCATCTTCCCTTTTTTAAGGGACCAAAGGTAATTGGACAATCAAATCAAAAGCTGTTTCATGGCCAGGTGTGGGCTACTCCTTTGTTATTTCTTCATCAATTAAGCAGGTGAAAGGTCTGGAGTTGATTCTAAGTGTGGTATTTGCATTTGGAATCTGTTGCTGTGAACCTACACCATGAGTTCAAAGGAGCTGTCCATGCAAGTGAAACAAGCCATTGTAAGGCTTCAAAAACAAAACAAATCCAAATCAACAGTTTGGTACATTCTGAGGAAAGAAGAATGCACTAGTGACCTCAGCAACACAAAAAGGCATGGACATCCACAGAAGACAACAGTGGTGGATGATCATTGGATCCTCTCTATGGTAAAGAAAAACCCAGGAGGTGGGTATCATTGTCAAAGTCTACAAACAAGAGAAGACTTCACGAGAGCAAATACAGAGGGTTCACCACAAGGTGCAAACCATTCATAAGCCTGAAGAATAGAAAAGCCAGATTAGGCTCTGTGGCCACCTCGCTCGGCTCCTTGCACCATGGCATCACATCATGCACTGCCTTGCCAAAAAACATCTAAAAAAGCCAGACCAGTTCTGGAAAAGCATTCTTTGGACGGATTAAACTAAGATTATTCTGTACCAGAATGAGGGGAAGAAAAAAGTGTGGAGAAGGTTTGGAACAGCTCATGATCCAAAGCACACAACGTCTTCTGTAAAACATGGTGGAGGCAGTGTGATGGCATGGGCATGCATGGTTTCCAGTGGCACTGGGTCATTGGTGTTTATTGATGATGTGACAGAAGACAGAAGCAGCCGGGTGAATTCTGCAGTGTTTACAGATATACTGTAAGCCCAGATTCAGCCAAATGCAGCAAAGTGGATTGGACTTCGCTTCACAGTACAGATGGACAGTGATCCAAAACACACTGCAAAAGCAACCCAGGAGCTTTTGAAGGAAAAGAAGTAGAATATTATGTAATGGCCAAGTCAATCACCTGATCTCAACCCAATTGAGCAAGCATTTCACTTGCTGAAGGCAAAACTAAAGGCAGAAAGATCCACAAGCAAAGAACACCTGAAGACAGCTGCATTTAGAGCCTGGAAAAGCATCAGAAAGGAGGAAACCCAGTCTTTGGTAATGTCCATGGGTTCCAGACTTCAGGCAGTCATGGCAGTAAAGGATTCTCAACAAAATATTATATTTTTTAAAAATATATATTTTTTTAATTTATTCTTCAGATTTTTTTAACATATTAAAAAGTCACTTTAACATATATTTTTACACGTATTTGTAAATGCATTCCAAAAATGTAGATCTATATTTGTAAAGACATACAGTATATTTGAAATGTATTTTTAAAAATATTTTTCATATTTTGTAATAAGAATGCATATCATCATGCAGTGTATATATATATATATATATATATATATATACACCTATATGTACCCTTTGTAATGTACAGCGCTGAGCAAACTATTGGCGCTTTATAAATACTGTATAATAATAATAATAATAAATAAATAAATAAATATATATATATATATATATATATATATATATATATATATATATACAAATATATATAATTATTGAAATGGGAAATCACACAGAAATAATACATTTTATTTCATAAAAATAAAAACACCTCCTGGTGTGCTGAGCAACCCATGTAAACATACTCTGGGATGAAACTGGCCTGCTGTAACACTAAAATAATCATCTTTCTATTGTATGCAGTACATTTTCTACTTAGGATGGTGACCTTTGCTGCCTATATTGATGGTTAATACTGTGTCAGTTATTCTTTGATGTTTGGCAGTTATGTCATTCCTTTTGAAAATAAAGTGGAACTTCACACTCTCAATCAGCATTGACTATTTTGAATCCTTATGCTGCTAGCATTAGTAAATAGATAGGAAAGTATATCATACTTACTTGTTTTAAACTGTGTTTTACAGTTCTTCAGTTACTTCCTAGTTTTCATGCCTAGGCAAATGATGTCATACATCCCAGGAGTCTTCAAGGGGGGTAGGAGGGGTTTTGTCAGCTAAGCACACCCTCCTGCCTGCATACCCGAACTAAGGGCAGATGGATTCCAGGAAGTAATTGCTACTTGAATCATCTGCCCTTGCTCAAGATTACAACAGCCAGAAATACTAGGGGGTGTTTTTGCAAGTGATTTCTCAGCAAAGTAAAGCATGGAGACATTGATGGATGGGTGAGTTTGCTTTGAATATTAAAAAATGAATGAAATAGCGTTTTTTTTTTTTGTGGTGCTCAGATCCAGTGTAGTTCTGCTTTAATTGTAATGGCAGCCTTACAATGTCATTGTGATGTTAAGGTGCAGGGCGGGGTGGGACTGGACCACATTTTGCTTAACTGATTCGTTGATGGTCTGTTAAATACTTGTTTTGCACATCACTTTGTTACTTGCCTCATGAAGGGGCCCTGAGTGGCCCTGAAAGGTTGCCTTTGTAAATATCATGTGACCGCTGAATAATGCTTTGGACCCGTTTCAGGAATCTTGGTGTGCTGGTGACATATTTTTCGCTTTGAATGTCTATGGTTCCCAGCCAGTGTTCACTGCAGCACCCACCAACACCAAACATCCATTGCCAGGAACGTATACATTGGGAGTATTGTGATGGAACTTGTTACAATGCAGTAAAACATAGTCACCGCACTACGTGTGAATTAGCCCTTTGACTTACCTTACCCCATCTTCTACATTGCTGTGTGTTGCATTCCCACCCTTCCGGGAAGATCCATGGGGAATAAAAGACAAGCGAAATCTTGTGAAAAGACACTGCAGAGCATTGCAGGGCCTACTTCTTGTGAGATTGTGGTTGCTCTGTATACCCCGGGTTCTAGAAGCATCACCCTTGCCTAGGAGCTACAGGTAGAAGATGGGGTGAGGTACAGTCAGGTCCATAAATATTGGGACATCGACACAATTCTAACCTTTTTGGCTCTATACACCACCACAATGGATTTGAAATGAAACGAACAAGATGTGCTTTAACTACAGACTGTCAGCTTTAATTTAAGGGTATGTACATCCAAATCAGGTGAACGGTGTAGGAATTACAACAGTTTGTATGTTCCGGGTCACTCACCCACCCATATGGATATTAAATTGGGACCCATGTCCGTGCAATCGCTGCATCCTAATTGGCATGAATGACTGACTGCATGGGGATGCACAGAACACCTGTGATTCCCTTGTGGCCCTCACAATGGTGTACATTGTAGTACGCATGTGTGAATGAGGCCTTAGAAATCTTTTTTTTTTTCCAGTGGTGACATTATGTCATTTGTCCACTAGATGGCACCTTTTAGCTTAGTGTTTTTTTTTTATTAATTTTAACAAGTAAAGTGCAGCATTGCTTCTACTATATCGTATATAAAGCTATCTATGAGTAAGGATTAAACAGGTTTTGTTCTTTTTTTTCATGCAATTTGCTTTTTATATTAATTTTATTAAACTTTTAATTCACTATGCATAACACTGACCTTTTGAGTATTCAGCTACTTCTGCACACTAAACTAGGTCTCACTTTGCAGTTGTTCTATGTAATGAAACAGCAAAATCTCTGGTCTGGTCTGAGTCATAGATGCAACTGGACTATATTCAGGGAGTTTCCTGAGCCTTTCTGTCATAAAGGTAGGTTCTTTATTATTCCAACCATAAGTCCTAAAGTAGTGACACTGGATAGTGTGTAACAGTGTCATTACAGTGCAGCAACCAATTCTTGAGAGGACAAGATTATGGTGAAGTAGGACCATTGGGACAGATAGGATGGTGTGTAGAGGAAACTGACAATTTAACTTTTTACCCCTTGAAAATCTTCTCTGAAGTCGGGGGTCGTCTTATACGCCGGTATACGGCATACTGACACTTTTTAGGGGGGCGGCACGGTGCCTTGCTGCTGGTCCATCAGCCATGTTCCATGAGTAGTACAGCTACTTAGGAGCTTGAACGATGTGAGAACCATCTAACTTGGGGTTCGCCCCGAAGATACCAGCCACTGGAGGATGCCACTATTGGACTGTGCTTGACATGGACTCTACCTCTGCAGGTACGCCAGGGCAGCAGCTAGCCTGGTTAGGAGTATGGAATAGGAACTTAGAGACGTTGACTGTTTTAAATTCTGCTGGACTGTCTGCTTTGGATTCTTTCGTGATATTACACTTTAACTCAAGTAAAGGATTGAACTTTGCATTTTTCTGCCTGTCTTTGAAAGGGGTGCGCTGCAAGTAACCTGCACTATCACACACTTGGTTTACAGCTTGGACCACTAGCACATGGGGTACAAAGAGTTAACATGTTAAGAGTCATTTTAATGCAAGCTATACATGTGGTTGCTACAAGCAGCCTGTCATAAACGTGTACCTGTTATAAGTGGAAATGCCTTTAGCTATGAAGGAGGAGTTGTCAGCACTCCTTCGTGCATTTTGTCTCCCATAGCAACCAGAACTACACTTCAGAGGTCCCTATCTGCCCAGTGGTACAGAAGTTCAAAAGATAAAAGTCAAGTGCACAATGGAGCCGGCATATGTGCATGGCGGGGTTCCATGTTGCTACTGGAATCGGTAGTGGGAAACGCTGGATGGGTGGCTGTGGTCAGTGTTCAGCACGACCCACCTAAATGCAATCTACAGTGGAAAGGTGTACATTTACATGGGGACCCAAGAGTTAACTGGAGAACAGTTGTGCAAGTGTGCACAATATAATGGTCATCTCTAAAGTCAGAGGCCAGACGTCAGGTCAAGTATTCCCTGACAGCAACCTCAACCCTGTCCCAGGGCATTGATGAAACAGTACAGAATAAAGGTACTCCATGTGTGTACAGTGGAGTGATCCTATTTCAGGTGCCTAGCATAGCCCAGAAGAACCCATCCCGGGGTAGGATGCACAAAAGAAACAGCAAATGCAACAGAGACATTAAGCAGAGCACTTGTATGTTCCTGAGGTTACCCCACTTCTGAGGTATGGCTTCTGGACACTCCAATCACAACTCAACTGGTAGATCGGAGGCACTCAAACTTGTCAGAAGGAAACCACCATGATCAAAATTAAGAGAGACTACCAGGGTCAATCCTGTCACCATAGAGAAACCCATAAGCACCAAAGTCTATTGCGATGTCCATTGTAGTCAGAACCTATAGAACAAAGCCCAGTGAAGCTGGAACCTATAGAGCAAAGCCAAACAAGGTCTGAATCCAATGAGTTCACAGTCACCAGTAACAAAGTAATGCTTACTTCAGACCAAGGTCTAAACAGAAGAAACCAGGTCATCTCAATATTCCCAAATGAAAATAAGACTCTCCCAGAAAACTCAGGAGCTGATCCTCCATAATATACAGAGGAACAAATTACAACCCACTGTAGCCCTTAAGAACACAGAGAAAGTCTGAAAGTCTGCAGTATCTGGATTTGCTAGATTATATGCAACATCAGAGCTCAATTAGGCAGTCTTAGGAGACAACACCTAAATAAGTCTGGTCAAAGGCAATATTTGTACATACTTGGACAAAAGCAACATCTGGGCATACTGGGACAAAATAGGTGCCTAAATGGTAAATTGGGTCTCTCAGCAACAGAAAAGATGTCAATGCAATTATCCATGATAAATGAATGAAACTAGGTATCTAAATGTAGAGCAAGCATAACAAAAGGAAACAGGAGGATTCAGATATAGGGGTAGAAGTTTATGAACTACTGACTGCTCAAAATCAGAAGTATCAGATATAGCAGATTCAAGGACCCTAGATTGCAAGAGGTCAGTCTGGAAGAGTTCCTCAAAAGAGGTCTTAACAGGGTCTTAGGGAGCGTGGTACTGGCAGGGTCTTGGGTGAGAGTGTCACTAGCAAAGTCTCAGGCAAGATGGCACTGACAAAGCCCCAGGCAAGAGTGGTAGACCAATCAAGCTCTAGTGCCAACTTTCCTTCATACCAGTGACATCTGTATAATTCAACACCTATACAATTTTCTCATCAAGGCACTGAGGAAGATCGACTTCAGTACAACCAGCCTGCTGAATGTCGATCAATCTGTGGCTGGCTTAACCCATTATGGAACCTTGCTCAACCTGCAGGTTTTCCTAGGGACTCTACAGAGATTTGACTGGATCAAGACTGAAATCCTCTCTGGTTCCCTCCCAACCCATGGCATATCTGTGCATGATTCTGAACATAAACTCAGAATCGGTCTTTCTACTCACTTAACCACTTGCCCTCCTGAGGATTTACTCCCCTTCCTGACCAGGCAATTGTTTGCATTACGGCGCTGAGTTACTTTAACTGGAAATTGCGTGGTCATGCAATGCTGCACCCAAATTAAATTTACCTTTTTTTTCCCCAGGAATTGAGCTTTCTTTTGGTGGTATTTGACCGCCTGTGCATTTTTATAAAAAAAAAGACCTAAAAAACAATATTTTTTACTTTTTTTCTATTAAACATGTCCAGTAAAAAAATTTAAAAAATCTAATTTTGTCATAAATTTAAGCCAAAATGTATTCTGCTACATGTCTTTGCTAAAAAAAAAATCCCAATACGTGTAAATTAAATGGGTTTTGTGAAAGTTGTAACGTTTACAAATGGCGGTATAGATACTGGAATTTTTTTTTTTTTACTAGTAATGGTGGCGATCAGTGACTTATAACGTGACTGCGGGATTGCGGCGGGTAACTGACTTGGTGTCACTGACATCTCCAGTGACACCAATAAAGTGATCAGTGCTAAAAAGAAAGCACTGACATTGTACTAATGGCACTAGGCAGGAAGTGGTTAATATGAAGGGCAATCAAAGGATAACTCTAGCTAGAGGTGTTTTATTACGGGATGTGTCAGTGTGCTTCACACCAAAGCAGTGTGCCTGAGCGAGCTGACCGGGAGAACTGTTAGTAAACAAAACAGTTGGAGATCGTCGGAAATCACCAGGTGCCGGCGCGTAATCACCAGCCGGGACCCGGTGATTGACTGACAGCCACGAATGGTGGCGCTGGTAGGGTGCGCGCGCAGCTCGTGCCTGCCCCCTGCCTGGAAATGGAAAATCACATATATATATATATATATATATAACAGTATTTCTGCTATAGGACAGACGAGAAGTGTTTAAAGAATAAGTTCACCTTTTTAAAAAAATAATAAATGCACATATTTTTGCAGGTAAAAAAAATGTGCATTTATTATTTTTTTTTTTATTATTGATTGGAGCCTACAAAAACAATTAAGTACTGTCCGTGATACTTTTTTTATTTGCACTAACAAACAATTTTGAGGACAAGCTTTCGGGGAGTGTCCCCTTCAGGTCAAAGCAGTACTGATCACAAAGGTATAGCAGAATGTTAGAAGACATGTACACATTCCCCATGTGTATTGTAAAATTCACTTTTACAATTTATCAAAACTGGAGAAAGCAACTGAACAAGTTGAAGATAGAATCTGATTGGTTGCCAGGCACAGATGCTCCAGATTCTGGCTTCTCCAGTTTTGATGCATTCCCCTGTGCATGTTATACTCCTGACTCCTGTATTCTGTGCATTATACACTTCTGACCCACTCTGTATTTTATGCATTCCTGAACCCTGTACCAGGGGCGGACTGACAACTCATGGGGCCCCCGGGCAATAGTGGATCATTGGGCCCCTGTGTCCTTGCCCAAACTCAAAAAAGCCTATGAAAAAGGTACCAGGGGCATCTGACCCCGGGCCCTCAGGCAGTGCCCGAGTTTCCAAATGGTCAGTCTGCCCCTGCCCTGTACTCTTTGTTACACACTCCTGAGCCCTGTGTTCTGTATGTTATGCACTTCTGAGCCCTGGAAGTGAGCTAGCTAGCTTTTCCTGCAAGCAGCAACCACTGGGTCAAGCATCTAAGCCACCTGGATCATTATAGACATTCCCCATGTGTATCAGCCTCAAATACCGTTTGGACATATCTTGGATTGCTTTCTGTACAGTGCACCAGATATATCTCTCTACCTCTGAGCCCTGCAGACACCTGAGCCCTACATTCTATATAATATGCATTCCTGAGATCTGCATCTGGTATGCTATGCATTAAACTAAGGCTTATTAGTTTAATGGTCAGATGCTAGCTTTTTAAGTCGCCACTCATTCCACCCATGCAGTTAGCACACCTTGGGTTTTTCATCACCAGCCTTCTATTTCCAGGGTAAGTACAGCTACCACCTGCTCTTCTGTTCCCACTTTAGTACGTTTGTGCAAAGCTGCAATATTGTCCTCTGACCAGACCACAGACCATGCTGGCTACTCCTTGCTATATTAGGAGGTTCACAAGCACCCCCCCCCCCCAATTGATTTTCTAAATATTAATATTCAGTTAAACAGATTTAATTTAAAAAAAATACAATTTCAGAGTGCAAATGTTAAAAATGTACATGCATGTAGCATATGATACAAAATACTAATAGTAAAGTGGTCATTTACAAATAACATTGGATAAAGCTGGGCATACACAAATCGAAAGTTGTCTGGTTCAGCTGGGACCGGACGAATTTCAATATGTGTGTGGCCTTCCTAATAGATTGACTTGTCAGATGGGCATTCTGGAAAACATTTGGTGATCGCCAGCTGCAGATGATTGGCTGTAGCCACTGATCAGTGTATCCTGATAGCAGCAGAAGTCGTGGTAGAATACGATGTCCCTGTGGAGTTGGGATACCTCCATTCACTTCACTGGTTTGGATGGTGAAATCTTAGTTTTTTCATTCAACCTGGTGGCTGAATGAAAAAGCTAACCATCTATGCTCAGCTTTATAACTAATATATGCTAGAAGTGTATTTGACTGTGTACCTATGAGCTTTCTAAGTAGTTTTTATGTGTTCATTTTTTGTGGTCATGAAAACCCCCTTTTGCATGTGATATAAATTTACTGTGCTTATTCTGCTTTAACCATTTTGGCAAAGGTTAGATTTAGACACACGTGGCTTCTTACTGAATCAGCACTTTTTCATGTAGAGGGTCACTTTTCTTGGCAGAATTATAAGACTGAACTCATCTGCTAATGATATCACCCAAGAATAAAGATGTGAGAGTAGAAGGCTGCACTCATCAGAACAGATGGATATTTGTGAATACAAGCCAGTGCTAGTTGTAACCATTCTCTCAAGAGTAAGAAAGATCTGATTATTATGCTAAATGTATAAATAAGGCATAGACAAAAGATGAAGGTCCAGCATGTAGATTTGATTCATTTGTCAAGTAAGCTTTCTTTTTTTTTCTAACATGTTCACAGATATGCTTGTATCACCTGAGCATGCACATGTAGACACCCTCTGAGAGTGGTGGCACCAAAGAGGTGCTTGGGTGTGTTAAATCCCAATCATTTTCTTAAGCACTCTGTAGCACTCTCACCTTTTCATCCAGGGCGGGTTTTAAAAGGGTGGGCATACTAGGTAACTGGCCATGACCACAATCTGCAAATCAGTAGTGGTGCTGGAACACAGATCATTCCAGCACAAGGCAGTGGAATTTGTTAAAGCAAACTCTACCTCCACACCATGGAGCAATCGCTACTCAAACGTGGCTGAACAGAATAGACAGGTACAGATGGCACCGCACACAATCATCTATAGTCCTGTTCTCATAGCATACTTCTGGACACTGCTGTGAACAAGTACCTTTTTCTGATCTCTACTCCCTGTGCCCCCTATTGACACCAATGGAAAGGACAGTATGCCCTGTGACGGTAGTAAGGTATAACAAACTCTAAACTGAATGGAGAAACACAGAGCCACCTTCATTTCTACAAACTTTGCAAGTCAGCAGGTCACATTTAAATCTTATGTCTATGGGGGAGAAGGTGACAAGTTTAATAGGCCACAGACAAGATTGAAACACTCAGGAAAAAAAACACAGCCAGCTAATGACAAATTAAAATAAAGCAGTGTAGCGGCAACTTTGTTGATACCAGGTAAACTCCGGACACGAACTTGAGGAAAAAAAAAACTTTTATTGAACCAGCACTGGTCAAGACTTAGCCAGACTCTTGAAAGCTAAGTGACTTCAAAAACATCTCAGAGTATACATATTAACAATTATGTCACAATGCATATTTTTCCTCTTTCACTTTCTGTACATTCAAAAGGCTTTCTAAACTGTGCAGTATATAGCCTTGAATGCCAGCTGCAGATAAGAATACCAGTTACAAGCTGGAACACATTCTTTCACAGGAAATAAGGGGGGGAGTGAGCTGGTGACCTTGCTTTTGCAAACAGAGGCAGCTACAAGTGTTAGAGTTCAAAGGGGAACTCTGCACACAGCAGAGCCATCATAAATCCCATTAAAACATTCCATACTAGCAGAAAAGCAGGATGTCCCCATGAGCAAGAGTATGGAAAGCTTGTTAGACTGCATAGTCTGGAGAATAGTCGGAGGAATACACATCTGTCAGACCTCTACTGACGTCCTGATGAACAGTACGAAGGTGGGTTTTATAACATTTCCACAATTCCCGCTATGATGGAATTATATTCTTAAAAACTGATTACTCTGATGAAAGAGAAGATGCCGACCAGTTAGACACCAAGCATGTCTATGCTACAATGTCCAGCAGGCGAATAGATCACATTGCATCTCCTAAGAAGAATATGCAAATGATCTGTGTCATACTTGGCCTCTAGAAAATCATAATTTTATTCAACTCAATAGCATCTCGGTTGTCAGATTGCAAAAACCTTACAATCTAAAAATATAAATATAGTGAGGTTGACATTGAGGGGGGAGTCTGCTGAAGAATCACAAAACACTTCAGCACATGCTCTCGACCCTTATACTGGCATGTTAATTCTGTAACCTCTCTGCAGGGACCTGAAATACTGGCTGTTTTTGCAACACAGGAGTTCTCAATACCAATTGAACTATGAAGGAATGCTAAGTCATTCATGAGAGCTAGTGACTCTGATACCAGATTGGAATTACTCTGCACTGAACTAAAAACCAGGTAACTTTGTGAGTACTTTTTACTTTTAATCTCATTTGTTTTTCTGATGCTTATTGTCTGCCCTCTGTAAATATTTTCTTGCGCTATTTTTCTTTTTATTTTATTAAAACAATATTTAAACATCTTTAAGCTGAATCTCTGAATTTTTAAAATTGGCAATGAAGGAACCCTTGCTGCAGTGACTGCAGTACTGCATATTTTCATAACTGACTGTTTGTGACTTGCATATTGCCATAATTGTCCCTATATTGTCATGATTGCCCATTGCCTGTCCTCATATTGTCATGATTGCACTTTTGTGGTCTGCATATGGACATGAATTTTGGTTTGTTGCCTGCAGATTGACAGTTTGCCTGTGTACTATATATGGATTGCCAATTATTGTCAAGCTTGCAATTTTTGTTTGTATTCTGAGTATTGTCAAGTCAATGCTTTCTAGAGGACCTTATTAGAGGAACATATTTAGCTTTTGTGGGTCTGCCAGCTTAAAAGCACACCGTTTGTATATTATTATCATGTGCATCACTATTAAACCCTTGCATTTTATTTAGCATGCCTTTTATTATCGCTATGTTTTGCTGCTGTGCAGTATGTGTGCTGCCATTAGAACCTTGAACCACATTTTTTAATCAACACAATTACTGTATATAAAACATACATATAAAGAAAAATTTCACAGACTCAGTTTTTTTTCTGTACACTATAAGTAATGATAAAATAGTTAAATTATACTTTGAACTGAGGATTATGCCTATGTGTGGTATTCTGTGTTGGTCACTGTGTGGAGGTGACTCTGTGGTGGCACAGTAATTAAAGTGTTACTAAACCCACAACAGTAAAATCAGTCTGTATATGCAGTAAATCATGCTTGTTATACTCACTGTGGAACCTAAGGGGTTAATCCTCCACATTGTGTAAAAAGGATGTTTGATCCTGTCTTCTCTGAACCCCCTCCCCCCCCCTTCTTTAGTGTCTCCCAAATATCTCCCAATAGAACAGAGACTTGTGGGCAAGCTGAACATGCTCAGTTTGGTGTGTATTGCTAGAGAGTTTTTTTTCTTGACAGAGTGATCAGCACAGGGCCAATCAGCACTGTCCAGACAGAGGTCAGGGGTCCTGCATCCTCCTATAGGAGAATGAAAACTCCTCCTACAAGATTATCCAGTGCTCTGCTGGACACTGATAGAAGACAAAATATTGCTCCAACCTCTGATGAGAAAAGGTATTTAGCAGTTTATTTTTACTAAAATAATTGCATTTTTATGTAGTGTGTACTGTGGAAGACCAGATATAGTGAATGCAGGGTCCTGGGTTTAGTGACACTTTAAGGCTTGATATATTACATAGGGACATAGTTAGTCTGGCTGAAAAAAAACAAAAGTCCATCCAGTTCAACCATTAAAAAAAAAAAAAAGTTATAAACCTACACCCACAGTTGATCCAGAGAAAGGCAAAAAAACAGCAAAGCATGATCCAATTTGCTCCTGCAGAGGCAATCAGATATTACCTGGATCAACTTTACCTATAAATAGTAAGTAGTTATATTCTGTGTATCCAAGAAAAAATTCAGCCCTTTTTTAAAGCAATCCACTGAGCTGGCCAGAACCAACTCTTGAGGGAGTGTATTCCACATTTTCACAGCTCTAACTGTTAAATAATCTTTCCGTGTTTGGAAATTAAATTTCTTTTCCTCCAGACGTAAAGAGTACCCCCTTGTCCTCTGTGATGACCTCAGGGTGAATAACTCTACACCGAGTTCACTATATGAACCACTGATGGATTTATACACGTTGATCATATCCTCCCTTAATCTCCTCTTCTCAAGAGAGAATAAATTCAGTTCCTCTAATCTTTCCTCTTGGCTGATCTCCTCCATGCCTCTTATCAGTTTGGTTGCCCTTCTCTGTACTTTCTCCAGTTCCCCAACGTTCTTTTTGTGAATTGGTGCCCAAAATTGAACTGCATATGTACTGTATGTAGTTGGGCAGTGGAAAATGTTTGTAGTTTATACACTAAATAGGTTTAGGCTCTAATAAACTATGCCTCCTTGGGCCAAGCCCACTGATTACTACAGTGAGAAAATGCACAACTTTAGCCACAGCATGCTACATGGGCCACAGCCTTGGGCCCCTGACACCATATTATCACATCCTTTCCTCATGGGAACTGTAAAGTAATATAAGATAAATATGTAAGAAATCTACTGTAAATATTTTATAAGGTGACCGAATTTAACAATATAATGCTGAATATTCAGTTTCCTGTAATTATGACTCTTCACTTTAAGGGCTGTTTCCTGCACCATTTTCTGTGTCAGTGTTAAGTTAATGACACCCCAAATGCAGGTCACAAACACAGAGCATTTGCCTGCACCGGATCGCATGGTACAGAAGTACCATGCTATCCAGTTGCAGCGAGTTTCCAAAAGTAGTGCATACACTACTTTTGGTGTGGTGCAGTGTGATTTGAACCCATTATGGGCTCAAGTCACGCCACACTGAACCACATGTAAGTCACACAGAAGCGCAGAGCACCCTGGTGTGAACTGTCCCTGGGTAATTCATAGGAAGTTCCTTAGAATGTAAATTGTGCTTAGGATGGAAATAATTCACCTGACTATTGTTGCTTTACTTAACCCATGTACATTTATGTAGCTCCCCTCCAGATAGGCAGGGGGAGCTAGTTGCTAATTGTTAGTGAAAAAGGCTGATTGGAGATAGTCAGAGGGTCAAATCTGGGTTAGCGATAAGTTGCTCTGCAGATCAGCTCACTGATACCTCCCCCTGATCTAGAGACTTGGAAAAGAGTGGGGAGGAGCTGGTCTGCCCTCTTGGGGGATTCTGGCCTATCCGCAGGCAGGAGGCTTGACATAGGGTTGGGACAGCTCTTAAGAGTGGCTGAGCCTGCTCAGCAGCAGGAGAGTTCAGGGGTAAGATGTGAAAGTGGAAGACATGCAGGAGCCTGGGATGGGGCCCAGTGGGATGGGGCCTACCTACAGGTTTGGGACCTTGACAGGAGGATCACTTAGCCTCACCAGTCCCCAGAGGGAGGACTACCTGTGGAGCCAGGAAAGGAGCCAGCCCTCGGAGGGAGGACTATCTGTGGAGCCAGGAAAGGAGGTAGTCCTCGGAGGGAGGACTACCTGTGGAGCCAGGAAAGGAACCAACCCAGTAGAAGGCCTGAAGGTAGCCATCTCCCTAAACTAGCTCACAGGAAAGAGACTGCGTAATCCTATACCCCTTGGACCAGCTAAAGGGGAAAAGAGCACTCTGGTGAGAAACCTGATTAGCTCCTTACCCGGGACTGTTCATCTGAAAGAGGCAGGCACTGGATTCTCTTGCCCAGGGATTCCTCCAGACAGCTGGGTAAAGAAGAGGATTCATCTGGGGTCTGGGGTGGTACACCAGGAGAGACTGGAGAGCTCTCCTAGAAAGAACGTTTGCTGTAAAAAGACTTGTACATAGTTGCCAGGAAGTTGTCCTCAGTTTACTGTTCCTTGGGCATACATCCCTTACCCCATCTAAGTTCAAATACCCCTAATAATAAGAAGAAACCAAGCTCAAGGACGGTTTACTGTCTCCTGTATGCAAGCTGGAATGCAAGTCTGAAGAAAATATGTGTTGCCTGGCTGTGCAGGACTATAGGGGGACACAAAATTTCAGCAACTCCTAAGGGGGTAGTGCTACATGTGAAAATATATATGGTAAGGGTTTACATTAATTGAGGTCACAAATTAGAATTCTATTCACTGAAGTGCACTGATGACTGCTGTCTTTTAATATATAATGGAGATCCCCTGTTAAAGGATAACTAAACCCAAGAACAAAAATATAATATATTGCAGGGGTAGATGGAGATTCCTCAATGTCTTTATAGAATAAATTATACAAAGGAATACAAAAAATATCTCCTAGATTGTAAGCTCTCACGAGCAGGGCCACCTGTTTCCCCTTGTACCAAATTGTATTGTAACTGTAATGTCTACCTTTATTTTGTAAAGCGCTGCACAAACTTTTGGTGCTACATAAATCCTGTATAATAATAATAATATATACATTTTATTAAAAAAATCTAAATTTATTCTGCGACCAAGCAGCAGTGTGTTCTCCTCTCCAATAGGGGGAGACAGCGTACATTTTGTACATGTCCAGACATGTCCCGATTGTTTATGGAAACATTCCAAATGGGTTATGCATTACCTTTTGTAATTCCATATTTATGTATGTAATACAGAGAAAAAAGTTTGTAGATGTGTCATCATAGATGTTAAGTGGTTTGAAAGTAAATACATTTTTAGAAGGCAATATTTATTACCTAAATCTCCTAATAACAGTTTCTACAAGGTCCAGGCTATTGTTTAAACTCCCAATGCAGACTATGTAAATCTTGTTAAACACAATTTTAAACTATGGCATGTTTAATGACCCCACATGTTACATTTTATCTTATTCCTATGATAATCATAACAACAGATAAAATTGGACATGACATTGACGAGTCTGCTTGCACTAGACGTTGACGTGAGAGAGAAGGCAAACAGCAGAAATATCTATACAACAAAAAGGGGTAAGTGGAAGAAATGCTAACACAACCGTGGAGTTCAGACACAGAGCTCAGGCACTACTGTAGGTAGTAGCTATAGCTTAAACACTTGCCCTCCAAAGGATTTACCCCCCTTCCTTACCAGGCCATTTTGTGCATTACGGAGCTGCGGTACTTTAACTGACAATTGCGCGGTCATGCAACACTGCACCCAAATGAAATTTACATCATTTTAAATTTTTTTTTGCGCTATAAAAAAAAAGACTGACAATTTTGAGAAAAAAAACTATATTTTTGGCTTTTTGCTATTAACCATTTGCCACCCGCCCTATGGCAAATGTCATCAGTGTTCCGGGTGGACGCCATATGGCGTCCTCCCGCACATGCGCAGATTGCGCTCCTGCAGAGCCGCGCAGCGGCGCGATCTGTCACCGGCCGTGTACCTCGGACACGGCTGATGACAGATCTGAGTATCGGCCCCCGTTGCCGGTACCATGTGACCTGCTGTGACCAATCACAGCAGGTCACATGACAGTTGTATACAATGGATGGCTTCATTCATGCCATCCATTCTATACTAGTGTCTAGCTGTGAATGGTCACAGCTAATCACATGCACATGTCATGTCAAAACAAACCCATCAGAGAGATAGCAAAAACATTAGGCATGGCCAAAACAACTGTTTGGAACATTCTTAAAAAGAAGGAATGCACCTGTGAGCTCAGCAACACCAAAAGACCCGGAAGACCACGGAAAACAAGTGTGGTGGATGACAGAAGAATTCTTTCCCTGGTGAAGAAAACACCCTTCACAACAGTTGGCCAGATCAAGAACACTCTCCAGGAGGTAGGTGTATGTGTGTCAAAGTCAACAATCAAGAGAAGACTTCACCAGAGTGAATACAGAGGGTTTACCACAAGATGGAAACCATTGGTGAGCCTCAAAAACAGGAAGGCCAGATTAGAGTTTGCCAAACGACATCTAAAAAAGCCTTCACAGTTCTGGAACAACATCCTATGGACAGATGAGACCAAGATCAACTTGTACCAGAGTGATGGGAAGAGAAGAGTATGGAGAAGGAAAGGAACTGCTCATGATCCTAAGCATACCACCTCATCAGTGAAGCATGGTGGTGGTAGTGTCATGGCGTGGGCATGTATGGCTGCCAATGGAACTGGTTCTCTTGTATTTATTGATGATGTGACTGCTGACAAAAGCAGCAGGATGAATTCTGAAGTGTTTCAGGCAATATTATCTGCTCATATTCAGCCAAATGCTTCACAACTCATTGGACGCCGCTTCACAGTGCAGATGGACAATGACCCAAAGCAGACTGCAAAAGCAACCAAAGAGTTTTTTAAGGGAAAGAAGTGGAATGTTATGCAATGGCCAAGTCAATCACCTGACCTGAATCCGATTGAGCATGCATTTCACTTGCTGAAGACAAAACTGAAGGGAAAATGCCCCAAGAACAAGCAGGAAATGAAGACAGTTGCAGTAGAGGCCTGGCAGAGCATCACCAGGGATGAAACCCAGCGTCTGGTGATGTCTATGCGTTCCAGACTTCAGGCTGTAATTGACTGCAAAGGATTTGCAACCAAGTATTAAAAAGTGAAAGTTTGATTTATGATTATCATTACTTTTGGTTCCTTAACAAGTGGGAGGCACATATGCAAACTGTTGTAATTCCTACACCGCTCACCTGATTTGGATGTAAATACCCTCAAATTAAAGCTGACAGTCTGCAGTTAAAGCACATCTTGTTTGTTTCATTTCAAATCCATTGTGGTGGTGTATAGAGCTAAAAATGTTAGAATTGTGTCGATGTCCCAATATTTATGGACCTGACTGTATATATATATTATTTTTTTTTTTTTTCATACTGTCACCAGTCAGTGTCCCTGATTACCGCCATGCCAGTTATATGATGACGCTGTACTGCACTGGTGACAATATGTAAAAAAAAAATAGTGAAACTAATTTTTTTAATTTTTTAATTTTCCAAAAAATTATGACAAAGAAAATACAACTTCAAAAAACTCGCCATTCCTCTTATGAAGTACGTCGGACTGTCTGCTTTCCAAAAATGAGTCATTTGGGGGATATCTGTACTGTTCTGACATTCTTGGACCTCAAGAAATTAGATTGGCTGTCAGTACTTCAGGATTGATCAATATTCAGATCTATACCATAGTTTGTGAATTCTATAACTTTCCTACAAACTAAAAAATACATCCTAATTTGAGTTATTTTCACCAAAGACATGTAGCAGAATACATCCTGGCCTAAATTTATGAAGAACAATTATTTATTTGCAAACTTTTATAACAGAAACAAAGAAAAATGTGTGTTTTTTTCATACTTTTTGGTCTTTTTTTGTTAACTTAGTAAAAAATAAAAACCCCAGCGGTGATTAAATACCACCAAAAGAAAGCTCTAATTGTGTGAAGAAAATGATAAAATTTAAGTTTGGGTACAATGTTGTATGACCGCGCAATTGTCATTCAAAGTGTGAGAGCGCTGAAACCTGAAAACTGGCCTGGGCAGGAAGGTGTAAAATTGCCCGGTATTGAATTGGTTAAACATGTCCAGTAAAAAAATCAAATTTCATCATAAATTTAGGCCAAATTGTATTCTGCTGCATGTCTTTGCTAAAAATAAATCCCAATACCTGTAAATTAATTGGTTTACGTGAAATTTATAGCGTTTACAAATGGCGGTATATATACTGGGATTTTGTGTTTTTGGGAGGTTTTTTTTACTAGTAATGGCGGCGATCACTGACTTATAGCGGGACTGTGGTGGGCATTCTGACACTGGGGGGAACTGACTTGGTGTCACTGACATCCCTAGTGACACCAATACATTGATCAGTGCTAATAAAAAGCACTGACACTGTACTAATGGCTCTGGGCAGGAGCTGACAGGGGAGAGAACTGTATTGTTTACATACAGTTCTCTCCTTCCCTCACACTGGGTGCCGGCGAGTAATCAACGTCTGGGACCCGGTGATTGACAGCCAAGGCCCCGAATATTATTATTATTATTATTATTATTATACAGTATTTATAAAGCGCCAATAGTTCACTCAGCGCTGTACATTACAAAGGGGGACAGAACATGTGACAGAACAATACCAATACAATGCAAAACATGAGGGGATCGAGGGCCCTGCTCTTTCGAGCTTACAATCTAGAATAGAGGCACGGGTAGGGAGCGCGCGCACAGCTTGCACAATCACGTATATACACATGATTTTTCACATCTGTGCCACCCTGTAGCAGTATTACTTCTGGACAGTTAAAAAAAACTAAGGCCCCTTTCACACGGGCGTTCCATTTTTTTCATCAGTTCAGTCATGTTTTTTTCCAAGGAAAAAACGGATCAGTTCACATCAGTTTTTCATCAGTTTACATCCGTTTTTATCCGTTTACATCCCTTTTTCATCCATTTACATCTGTTTTCATCCACTTTTTCATCCATTTACATCCATTTTCATCCATTTTTTTGTGCATTTACATCTGTTTTTGTCAGTTTACATCCGTTTTTTGTCCGTTCCGGGTGTTTTTACTAAAGAAAAATAAGGTTTTGTTCTGTTCAAAAAAATGGATGTTGACATATGTGGACATTAACGGATGTAAACAGATGATCATCCGTTTACATCCGCTAGTCCATAGAAATTCATGGGTGTCTGTTTTTCATCCATAAACGGACAGATGAAAAACAGACATACGGAACTCCCGTGTGAAAGCGACCTTCGTGTGCCTCATGCTTCCAGTTCTGCCACATTGCATTGGCAACATTGACAGGCAGTTTTGACAATTATACGTTTTTGTTTTTTTTAACTGGAGTTCCCCTTTAAAATGCATATAGAACATCAGTCTATATAATGTCAATGGCTATTGAATGATTCACAGAAGATGTGTATGCTGTTCAAGATGAATGCCTCCTCCCAGGCTCCACTGTGAATTCCCTGGATGATGGATCAACTCATTACACTCCGGCAAATTTGTCAGAAAAGGAAATGAATCACATCACTCTGCTGCAGCAACATTTCTTGTATTTTACTATCAGCGGGCTTCACCTCCAAATTTTTTCACCCTGAAGCAGGGGCGTCCCTAGGGTTGGTGTCACCCTGTGAGGTAACGCTGGGTGTCACCCCTCTGACGATCCCTGCAGGATGGATCGGATCTGCAGATTGAGCATAATGGATCGGAGTCCATTATAGGATATAGATATAGAGTTAGGTGATGGCCACCGGACCTCCGTGATCCAGGGGCATGACGTCAAGGCGTGCAGGCTTCTCCAAGACGTGTTATGTACACTTGTACGTCTTCAGAAGGAGTGTGCCACCCTCTAACACCAGCTGATCAGTGCTCACAGCAGCTTTTAAGCTGCATAATCTTCTGCTACTGTTTGCTAGTATCTTTGCACAAAGTACTTTCCATGTATGAAAATTTTCATTCATCCATTGATTTTACATTCCTATATTAAACATTTTGGTTAAAATACTACACTATGGGTATTTCCATTTTTGCTCTGCATTGAGCATGTAAATCCCCATGAGCTCCCCCTGGTGAATATCCCAATATATTGAAGAGGCTGCACCCGTGTCCTTAAAGAGGACCTCCGTTTGAATTTCCACCCTGACGATATCCATTCATCCTGGGCTGACTCCAATTCCATCCTGAGAGGGATCCCCTGGCAGACCTCTATTTATTTATACACTGCACAATACCTTTGCGCATCTGGTGAGTGTGCATTTTATCTATATCCTGCTCTACCGAATTTTACAGATTGATGAATTTGGGATACTGAATTCACCTGGAGCTTTTTTATATATTTATTACGGACTGTAATTTTATGCATCAGATATATGGTTTATACATATTAGGATTATTTATATTTTAGCGCTGCACAAATATTTTACTATGAATGTATTAGTTTGCATGGATGAGACAATCCATTTACTACTGGGAGGAATGCTTAAATTATCAGCTTTTATTTATTCATGTAAAACTTTATCCCAAAAGAAAAAAAAAACCTGTTTGTTGGAACTGCTTATAAAGTGTGATAAGGCTAATAACATTAGCCTTATGTATTGAAAGTATTGGAGGGCTCACTACTTTCATACATAAGGTTGAATTTAGGTGTAAGTACTGTATAACTACTAGTACCTTTTATGGGTTTTACAACAGTTGGCTGATTTTTAAATGACTGCATAACAAACAAAACCTTTGTTCGCTGTTAATCCAGCTCTGCTCGGCATTGTTGCAGGATTGGCTGTCAGTTTGATAATAAATACATTGTTACAATGATCCAGTTGTGACAATATATTTTCTAGTGTTTACATATAGATCAAACTTTTTTGTGTTTCTGTGTTCTTTCTCACTTTTGTTGTGTTGTAGTTTGTAAACTGACATAGCCTTTATATAGAAAACCTTTATATAATTTGTAAGAAAAAAAAAAAACTTCAGTTATAAACAAGGCTATGTCTTCTATTGCTAACATGAGAATAATGTTCCCTATCGCTCTGCATTTGTGGATCCCCGGATAGCAATTATTATTATTATTATACAGTATTTATAAAGCGCCAATAGTTCGCTCAGCGCTGTACATTACAAAGGGGGACAGAACATGTGACAGAACAATACCAATACAATGCAAAACACGAGGGGATTGAGGGCCCTGCTCTTTCAAGCTTACAATCTAGGAGGGAGGGGATGGTGGCACAGGAGGAGATAGCTGTGGGGGATGGAGTGGTGGGAAGAGTGGAGGAGGTCGGTCAAGTTAGCAGGGGGTGGGGTAGGCTTCCCTGAAGAGATGGGTTTTCAGGGTGCGCCTAAAGGAGAGGAGAGTAGGTGATAATCTGATGGGTTGGGGCAGGAAGTTCCAGAGGATGGGTGACACCCTGGAGAAGTCCTGGAGGCGGGCATGGGAGGAGGAGACCAGGGAACTAGAGAGAAGGAGGTCTTGTGAGGAGCGGAGTGTGTGTGCTGGGCGGTACTTTGATATTAGGTCAGTGATATAGTTCGGGGCAGTGTGGTGGACGGCTTTGTACGTCAGTATTTTGAATTTGATCCGTTGCGCAATTGGAAGCCAGTGGAGGGATTGGCAGAGGGGGGTGGCGGAAACGGAGCGGTTGGAAAGGTGAATGAGTCTGGCAGCCGTATTCAGGATCAACTGAAGCGGGGCAGGCCAGTGAGGAGGGAGTTGCAGTAGTCGAGTTGTGATATGATGAGGGAGTGGATGAGCTGTTTAGTGGTTTCTGGGGTTAGGAACGTGCAGATTTTGGCGATGTTGCGGAGGTGGAGTCTGCACGAGTTTGTTAAAGATTGGACTTGGGGCTGGAAGGATAGGTTGGAGTCCAGAATGACACCAAGTACTCTGGCTTGCAGGGAGGGTTTGATATTGGCGTTGTTGGATGTGATGGAGAAGTCAATGGGGGGTGGGGTCCGGGCTGGGGGGAAGACAAGAAACTCTGTTTTGGAGAGGTTCAGTTTAAGGAAGTGGAGCGACATCCAATCTGATATGTCGCTCAGTAGGTGTGTGATTCGGGCAGAGACCGAGGGGGTGAGGTGGGGGGTTGAGAGATAGATTTGTGTGTCATCGGCATAGAGGTGGTAGTTGAAGCCGTGAGAGTGTATGAGTTGGCCAAGGCAGGAGGTGTAGATGGAGAAGAGAAGGGGCCCAAGGACAGAGCCTTGAGGGACCCCAACAGAGAGGGGGAGTGAGGGGGAGGTGGTAGCATTATAGGTAATGCTGAGGGAGCGCTGTGACAGGTAGGATGAGAGCCAGGAGAGAGCAGAATCTCTGAGGCCGAGGGAGTGTAGTTTTTTGAGGAGGGGGTGGTCGACTGTGTCGAAGGCCGCAGAGAGGTCAAGGAGTAGGAGCACTGAATAGTGGCCATTAGCTTTGGCGGTTAGAAGGTCGTTGGAGAGTTTGAGTAAGGCGGTTTCGGTGGAGTGTAGGGGACGGAAGCCAGACTGTAGGGGATCGAGGAGGTGGTTGTCGTTGAGGTGAGAGCATAGGCGGGTGTAGACGAGGCGCTCGAGGAGTTTAGATGTAAATAGGAGCAGGGAGATGGGTCTGAGGTTGTTCGAGTCATTGGGGTCCAGGGAGGGCTTTTTAAGTATGGGGGTGATGTGTGCATGTTTCAGAGGGGAGAGGAAAGTGCCTGAGGAGAGGGAGAGATTGAAGATGTGGGTGAGGGAGCATAGGATGGAGGGGGAGGGAGGTCGTAGGAGTTGTGAGGGGATAGGGTCGAGGGGGCAGGTGGTGAGGCGGGCATCAGAGAGGATCTTGGAGACTTCCTTGATGGTAGTAAGGTCAAAGGTGCGGAGTGTTGTGGGAGCTTCAGTATGAGGAATGTAGGGTGGGGTGGAAGTGGAGGTCAGAGCAGTGGTGGGGCTGTGGGTGAGGGGTGATGAGGGGGTAGCTGAGTGAGGGGGAATGGGGTTGGAGGGAGTTTGAGCAGTGACGAAGTCCCTGCGGGTTATGTCGAGGGGGAGGGGGGATGAGGGGGTAGCTGTGTGAGAGGGGACGGGTTGAGAGGGCGTGTGAGTTGCGGCAATGTCCTTGCGAATTGTGTCAATCTTGTTTTTGAAGTGATTGGCAATCTCAAGGGCGGTGAGTGAGGTGCTTGGTGGAGGTGGGGGTGGCGAGAGTAGAGAGTTGAAGGTGGAGAAGAGTCGGCAAGGATTGGAGGAGAGGGTCTTGATGAGGGTCAGGAAGTAGGCTTGTTTGGCTGCGTGGAGGGAGGAGGTGTAGGTGTGGAAGGCAGATTTGTAGCGGGTGAAGGCTTGTTGGGATTTTGTTTTGCGCCATAGTCACTCCAGGGCACGACTGTGTCGTTTGAGGGTTTTGGTGCGATCAGTCTGCCAGGGCTGGAGCGGTCGGGGTCTGATGTTGCGTGTGGTTAAAGGCGCTAGTGAGTCAAGGGCTGTTGACAGCGTGTTGTTGTAGGCAGTCATAGCCAAGTCGGGGCATGACAGGGGGAGGATGCTGTCATGGAGTTGATCAGCTGCAGAGTGGAAGGGGGCAGGGTTAAGGTTGTGGAGGTTACGGCTGGTAGTAGTGTGACATTTGGAGGGGTAGGCGTTGGAGGACGAGGAGATAGAGAAGGTAATCAGGTTGTGGTCAGAGAGAGGGAATGGGGTGTTAGTGAGGTTGTGGGGAGCGCAGCGGTTGGAGAAGACAAGATCATGGACATTACCGTTGGAGTGGGTGGTGGATTGTATGCACTGTGCAAGTGCAAAGGAGGAGGTTATGTGGAGGAGATGGGATGTGTCCGGGTTGTCGAGGTTGACAGGGATGTTGAAATCCCCAAGGATGATGGTGGGTAGCTCAGAGGAGAGGAAGAAGGGTAGCCAGGAGGAAAAGTCATCCAGGAAGTGGGGTATGGATCCAGGAGGCCGGTATATCACAGCAATCTTCAGGGGGGTTGGGGAGAATAGTCAGACGCAGTGGGCCTCGAAGGAGGAGAAGGATAGGGAGGGGGGGGTTTGGGAGGACTCGGAAGATGCTCTGCGGTGACAGGAGTAGACCAACCCCACCACCTTTACGATCGTCAGGTCTGGGTGAGTGGGTCCAGGTGAGACCTCCGTAGGAGAGTGCAGCAGGGGAGGTAGAGTCAGTGGGCTGGATTCAGGTTTCTGTGATCGCCAGGAGGTTGAGGGAGCGGGAAATAAAGAGGTTGTGGATGGCGGTAAGCTTGTTGCACACCGATCGGGCGTTCAGGAGTGCACATGAAAACGGGGGGGAGATTTTAGGGAGCAGGGGGACAGATACTAAGTTGCGGGGGTTGCGGCAGGACGTGGAGGCAGGAGGGTGTTGTGTGGGTGAGGGAGGTGGTGGAGGGCCAGGATTCGGGGAGATGTCCCCCACGGTTAGGAGGAGGAGAAGGGTGAGAAAGGTGGCATGGGAGCGGGATGTGCAGGAGCGTGAGAAACTACTAGTGGAGGTGTTCGGGTCAGTGGGAGAGTGGAGTAATAGGAGGAGGTGGTGGGTGCCGTAGAGGGGTGAAGGAAGCAGTGAGGACACAATATACAATTGTTTGGGAGGAGCAGAGGGATAGAGTGAATGGATTTTGGGAACGGAGGAGAGAAAAATGAGAAGGAGGAGTGGAAGAGGCATTTTGGGGAGGTGAAGAGAGCAATAGTAGGGAGATGATAGCAATGAGGGGGAGATGTACAAGTTTTGGGGTGGAGCAGAGGGGGTAAGGAAATGAGATTTGGGAACAGGATAGTAATATGATAAGGAGAAGAGGGAGCGTATTATATAAAAGGTACACGGAGTGGGACTCAGGTATGTAAGAGATGTTTCTCAGGGTGTTTGCTTGCAGTCTGTCCAGCGTGCATTAGAGTTAATTGTTGTTGTTGTGTCTTCCTGCTGCTTAAGTTCTCCTGCTTTAGTTCAACTGCTGTGTTTAACTGCATCGCACTCTTTTAAAGCAGCCCTCAATCAGAAGCAGCACCCCCATCAGAGACTGTGCCCCCCATCAGAGATCTCCCCCCATGAGCTGATCTAAATTTATAGGGAGATGCTCAAATGAGCATTTAACTCCACCCCAATTAGAAGCTGATAAGGATCACATGAATAGTGGGAGATGTTTCACAGGGAACAGGCTACAGTCATAAACTGGGTGCAGCTAAAGGTGAGGACTGGTCAACATATACACAAATATAAATACGCCATTTGTTCTGAATATAACAGGAGTCAATGCGTTTGAGTTAAGAGAAAGATGCATTTACCCAGAGGAATGACAATACTATCCTGTCACTGTGGGGTGGCACCTTCTTTCCAGTTATAGATGCTGCTTTACAAAGAAAGCTCATGCTATTATTCATTTCTTTGGATTTTCTTGTTTGAACACCCTGTAGTGGATTCACGGGATGCTTTTCTAACAAACATTATTTTACTACAGAAGCCTCTTCAGGTTGCTAGAAGTATAACTGCTTAGCACTTTAAATGCATACACAAAATAGGTGATGTCAAAGGTTCTGACTTGAAGAGCTACTCAGTTTTGCAACAGGCAGAAAAGAAACAATTGACATTTTAACAGCGTTTAATTGGAGGTGACAAGTTTGCATTAGGAGAGATGTCAAAGTGTTACTAAACCCACAACAGTAAAATCAGTCTGTATATGCAGTAAATCATGCTTGTTACACTCACTGTGGAACCTAAGGGGTTAATCCTCCACATTGGGTAAAAAGGATATTTGATCCTGTCTTCTCTGATCCTCCCCTTCTTCCACAGTCCCCAATCCATCTCCTGATAGAACAGAGCCTTGGGGACAAGCTGCACATGCTCAGTTTGGTGTGTTTTGCTGGTGAGTTTTTCTCTTTTTTTCTTGGGAGAGTGCATGTGATCAGCACAGGGCCAATCAGCACTGTCCAGAGAGAGGTCAGTGGTCCTGCAGCCTCATAGGACAATCAGAGGAAAATGAACACTCCACCTACAAGCTTTAACCAGTTATCTGGTGGACACTGATAGAAGTCACTAGACTGCTCCAACTGCTGATGAGAAAAGGTATTTAGCAGTTTATATTTACTAAAATAATTGCATTTCCATGTTCTGTGTATTGTGGAAGACCAGATATAGTGGAATGCAGGGTCCTGGGTTTAGTAACACTTTAAACACAGGGTAACCAGTCATGCTACACTTAAAATAATACACTAGATATATACTAAAATAACATTCATTTCTGAAATGCTTCACCTTTTTAGCTATATACACTCTAAACAGCTGAGGGGATCCCCAGGCACCTGCCTAGCTTTACAATATGGAGGGAGAAAGACAGCACTGGACCTGCAGGTACACTCCACTAGTGTCTATAAATAATCTGAAATCCTCCTGCGCTATGAGAATGGAACTCCTAAACCTCTTCTCTAGCTGCCAGCACTCAGAACTGATACCAAAAAACCAGTGTGAATAAATTATAAGTGAATAGTGCAGCGCTCAAAACAACTATAACTCAATATAATAAAAATTACAAAAATATCAATAGTGATATAAATAATAGTGCCAACCCTTAATAAAAATAAAAAATATAAAATATAAAGTGCCAAACCATAAACATAGTGTACACACAGTTAAATATAATAAATAATACTCCAAAAAAAAAAAAAAAAAAAAAAAACAATGTCCAATGAAAAAAAACTTTAGCAGTGCTCACACAGTGCCACAAAAATAAATCAACATTTGTGTATAAATAGGGGACAATGTCCTTTTAGTGAAAAAATAATCATGCGGTGTGCAACTGTGATATTGAATGAAAAACGTGACTGTGCAAACTCCTTCCGAAAATGGCTAGATTGCCCCCTCACCTCCTACTGACCCCGAAGGGCCAACAGGCTTGCAGGATCACCCTGGATCCTTAGTTTGAAAAGGCCAGCAGCTTCCTTCCTTCCCTGGATCTCCTCTGTAGGGTTCCAAAAGCCCCTATTCAGTCAGGGCAGTCCTGAAGGGTAATAGCTCACCAATCCAGTGAGCCAAAGAAAACTCTCTAAGTGTAGTATTAAATCAACTTAATTTATTTTCAAAAGAGTAAAAAAGGTTGACACTCACATTGCAGACAATCTTCCCTCCTCACTGATGTGTGGGTGTACTGCATGTGAATGGGACCTCTTGGGTGTAGCAAAATGGCGTCTCACGCCGGAAATGCGTCACCACGCACCGGAACTACGGACTCGCGTACCTACGCGTTACGTCACCGTCTGCTCGTGACTTCATCACTCTGGAGTGATGAAGTCACGAGCAGACGGTGACGTAACGCGTAGGTACGCGAGTCCGTAGTTCCGGTGCGTGGTGACGCATTTCCGGCGTGAGACGCCATTTTGCTACACCCAAGAGGTCCCATTCACATGCAGTACACCCACACATCAGTGAGGAGGGAAGATTGTCTGCAATGTGAGTGTCAACCTTTTTTACTCTTTTGAAAATAAATTAAGTTGATTTAATACTACACTTAGAGAGTTTTCTTTGGCTCACTGGATTGGTGAGCTATTACCCTTCAGGACTGCCCTGACTGAATAGGGGCTTTTGGAACCCTACAGAGGAGATCCAGAGAAGGAAGGAAGCTGCTGGCCTTTTCAAACTAAGGATCCAGGGTGATCCTGCAAGCCTGTTGGCCCTTCGGGGTCAGTAGGAGGAGGTGAGGGGGCAATCTAGCCATTTTCGGAAGGAGTTTGCACAGTCACGTTTTTCATTCAATATCACAGTTGCACACCACATGATTATTTTTTCACTAAAAGGACATTGTCCCCTATTTATACACAAATGTTGATTTATTTTTGTGGCACTGTGTGAGCACTGCTAAAGTTTTTTTTCATTGGACATTGTTTTTTTTTTTTTTTTTTGGAGTATTATTTATTATATTTAACTGTGTGTACACTATGTTTATGGTCATGGTTTGGCACTTTATATTTTATATTTTTTATTTTTATTAAGGGTTGGCACTATTATTTATATCACTATTGATATTTTTGTCATTTTTATTATATTGAGTTATAGTTGTTTTGAGCGCTGCACTATTCACTTATAATTTACACTCCACTAGTATTGTTATCTTAAGGTGCCAATGTTGGTGTAAATGATCTGGTTCCTGGGCAGACGGTTTCTACACCCCAGAGGATCTCCACAGTCTCCCTGGCTTGTAGTGTAATGTAAGAAGAGTTGAAATTTAAGCACCACACCACTGCTAAGAGTACCAGATACAACGTTATTCCATTCAGGGGTATAATTTGAGAAGTAGCCAACGCGTTTCAGGGATCTAAGTGCCCCTTTCATCAGGGCTAGAAAGAACATAAGAAGATTTTCATATCAATCTGACCATACAATGTCCCCACCACTGGGTCATAATTAAAGCCAAACAGTCAATTGTAATGAGTATCAAAATAATAACATAAAAAAGGAACATGAGTTCTGAACAAAAATTAGAATATGGGTGCTAAAAAACAAACCAAAAAAATCATTATTATTAATATTATTATAATTTTTATTATACTATCATTTTTGTAATTATTTATCGTTTATCTAATTTTTTGTGTTTGTGTTTTTTTGTTTGCTTTTTGGGGTTTTTTTTGTACCTTTTATGATTGTACAATGTATGTTTCAATTTATACACGTACAAGTTTTGACAGTTTTTGCTAAATTTTTTTTTCCTTTTTTTATTAGGTTAACATAATGTATCATTTTAATAATAATGATGATTATTATTATATTTATTATGATTTTTTTGTGTTTGTTTTTCAGCACCCACATTCTTATTTTTGCTCAGCACTCATGTTCATATTTTTATGTAATTATTTTGATACTCTTAATAGGATTGACTGTTTGGTTTTAATTATAACCCCGTGTATTGATGTCAGATTGATATGAAAATGTTCTTATGTTCTTTCCGAAGTGGCACATAGACCTCCGAAACACATTGGCTACTTCCTTAATTATAACCCTGACCTTTAATGGATTAAAGTTGTATCTGGACCTCTTAACAGTGGCATGGTGCTTCAATTCCAACTCTTCTTACATTTAGCTATACAATTTGGCAGGTATGTGAGTCACAACAGCAGTTAATTGCAAATTCTGTGGCAGTACAAAAACAGGTTAGCCTATATACTTTAAAGGTGTATTCTGCTGAAGTTCCACGTCAAGGTTTCAGTCCACATAAATGTGATATTCTAGTCTGCTGTATTTCAATACTGCCTTAAACTGCAGATTTACTAAAGGAATTGATTTGAAGTTGTGGCCATGCCACAGGTGTGGTTGGATATATGCTTGTCGGTAGGAGATTGTCATACATTGGGGATATGTTACATGGGACTTCTAGAGATCGCTGTCATCACAGACCCTTTACAAAATCAAAAATTCCACTGAGGATTTCTCCAAGGGTTCCATGGTAGGCACCAAAGGGCTGAATGCAGTCTTTGGACCACAGGTTGGGTACCAGGGTTCTAAATAGTTTACAATAGTTTCTAATAGTTACAATAGTTTCCATGAATTGTGAAACTTTTATTGTATATTTAATACAATGAAATCACTCACCATTGTGCCTAAAATGGGTTTACTCCACCTCTAACTCCGGTTCCAGGGACTTGCTAGATTGCACTTGCAGTACCAAAACTGCCAGCTTAGTCTGAAGAGTACAAATTATAGGGACCTTTGCATTGACATTACAGAGGTGGTATGTAGTAGACCTAGAGCTTGTTTACTTCACTGATCTGACCCTGTATCAGTCACCACTTCATTCATTGATGAACATCCGTTATCTCTCCCCTAACATGGCCAGAAAGCTAGGTATACTGGGATTCAATGTAGTACAAGGGTAGGCATCTTGGTCTTAAGGTTGCAGCCATAGTTCTCCTTCATCAATGTTAATAAATAAAAAAAAACATTACAGGAACCCATAGTCTGTAGTTTCTGTAGTAAGTGAAGTAGTTACTGCTAAGAGTGTGTTCTTTCCCCGACTATGCCCACTCTTTCCGCCCATCCGTTTCATTCATAGAAGTCATACTATTTTCTTCTTTTAGCTTCTATAAATGAAACATGATATATACCGTAAATGAAGGAGGAAGAGCTTTCAATCATAATCATCTGTCTGTCTTACATTCATAGATTGTTTTTCATTCATAGAAGCTGTAGTGCAAGTTCTATGACTGGAGGAAGTGGACAGAACGGGCATTGCCTGGCATTTCTGAAGAGCGGCTGTCACAGCTCAGTAAGGTCTATTAATCCCTGCTACACTGGAAGGTTATGGCAGTAGGGATAGGGGGGATCAGAAGAAGAGACCAGGAGACAGAAGAACAAGGGACATACTACACTGAAAGTAAGTAATGTCCCTTTGCGCTGTGGTTTTTTTTTTTTTGCTAAACTTAGGCTTTAACCGCTTAAGGACTGCCCTATAGCAGATATACTGAATCACGTGTATATATACATCATTCTGTTTTTGTGGTGTAGGGGGTCCCGGCCACAAATTACCCACTGGCGCAGGCGCTTGGTGAGTACCGCGCATCTCCGACAGGGAGGAAGATTGTTTTGTTTACAAACAATCTTCCTCCCTGCCAGCTTGAGCACACTGCTTGGGATGGCTGTGCACAACACAGCCACCCCGATAAGTGTGCTTACAGAGCAGAATGCACCCCCTGCCCCCTAGTAAAACACTCCCAGCACATAGTTAACCCTTTGATCGCCCCCTCACATTAACCCCTTCCTGTCCAGTGCCATTAGTGCAGTGTCAGTGCTTTTTTTTTTAGCACTGATCACTGTATTGGTGTCACTGGGGTGTCAGTGACACCAAGTTAGTTCCCCCCAGTGTCAGAATGTCTGCCGCAGTCCCGCTAAAAGTCACTTATCGCCGCCATTACTAGTACAAAAAAAAGAGTTATCTATTCCCATTATCTATACCGCCATTTGTAAACACTATAACTTTCACGTAAACCAATTAATTTACACATATTGGGATGACGAAATTTGTTTTACATTTTTTTTACTGGACATGTTTAATAGCAAAAAGTCCAAAATATTGTTTTTTTTCTCAAAATTGTCGGGATTTTTTTGCTTATAGCGCAAAAAAATAAAAACCGCACAGGCGATCAAATACCACAAAAAAAAGCTCAATTCGTGGGAAAAAAAGGGCGTAAATTTAATTTGGGTGCAGTGTTGCGTGACCGCCCAATTGTCAGCCTGGTCATGAAGGGGGTCAAATCCTCAGGAGGGCAAGTTGTTAAAGCAAATCTTGCATATGCATATACAAAATGTTGCCAGCTTATGTGCAGATGTTGTTAGAATAAGCAAGTAGGTAACACTAACCGTTTCTTTTCTGTAAATTATAGTAAGAAAAAGACACAACTACTCAATCTTTCGTTCTCTTTTTTTTTTTGTCAACAGCTTCTCTGCATGTGCTCATGTTCTTTACACTCCCTCAATCCTCGGATAGGGCTTCAGTTAGTCTAGCATGAGTTGGCAAAAAACCTGGCATTTTCACAAAGGGAAACCCCACCCAGCAATGCATTGTAAGAGATGAATGAATCACAATCAATGATGTAACAGTAGAGCAAGAACTCATTTAAACCTGAGTTACCTTCAATCAAAGTATACCAATTATAAGCATGTATGAATACAGTTTGTTTAGGAAGGTCAAGGGCAAATGATTGTCCATCTTTATAAAGATCACCCTCAGGAGTGTAACTATAGATCATAGGGTTTCTAGCAAATATTTGACCCCCCCGGCAACCTCCCTCTTTGGAACCTGCATTGTCCACTGACACCATAGTGTAAGGGCAAGTAGCATGAGAACTCCTAGCATTGTCAGTACACTACTACAGGCCAATGTTGTGTACAAATGTTACCAGAAAAGTGCAGCAATGCAGGGAATTACCTTTTAATTCTCAGCTAACTGCTCTGTGCTAAGCAGTTCCTCAGCCTTCATCTGCATTAACTGATCTTTTTGAAAGTTTAAGATCTACAGTGCTGGGGCTACATACCCCTGAGCAGCCACATTGACTCCTATAACTCCAGTTACCCAGCACCTAGGCATCGTATTAGCCTGCTTCTTTTAACCACTTGCCCTCCAGAGCATTTACCCCCCCCCCCCCCTCCTGACCAGACCATTTCTTGTGTTACGGCACTGCGTTACTTTAACTGACAATTGCGCAGTTATGCAATGCTGCACCCAAGTGATATTTATGGCCTTTTTTCCGTACAAATAGAGCTTTCTTTCGGTGATATTTGATCACCTGTGCATTTTATTTTGTTTGCGTTATAAACAAAAAAATAGCGTCACTTTTGAGAAAAAAACTATTTTTGACTTTTTTTGCTATTAATCATGTCCAATAAAAAAATTTTAAAAATAAAATTTCATTATAAATTTAGGGCAAAATGTATTCTGTTACATGTCTTTGCTAAAAAAAATCCCAATATGTGTAAATTAATTGGTTTATGTTAAAGTTATAGCGTTTACAAATAACAGTATATATACTGGAATTTTTTTTTTTTACTAATAATGGCGGCAATCAGTAACTTATAGCGGGACTGCAGGACTGTGGCGGGCAATCTGGCACTGGGGGGAACTGACTTGGTGTCACTGACATCCCCAGTGACACCAATACAGTGATCAGTGCTAATAAAAAGCACTAACACTGTACTAATGGCACTGGGCAGGAAGGGTTTAATATCTGGGGCAATCAAAGAGTTAACTGTGTGCTGTGTGTGTTTTACTATGGGACTGTGTCTGTGATTTCCACTGTAAGCACACTGCTTTGTCTGGCTCTGCTATGCAGAGCCATACAAAACAGTGTGCAGGAACTGACAGGGGAGAGAACTGTATTGTTTACATACAGTTTTCTCCCCCTGTCGGTATTACTTGGTGACCCCCAGGTGTCGGAAATAATCACTGGCCAAGACCCGGTGACTGACAGCTGCTAATGGCAGCGTAGTTGCTAATGGCAGTGTAGCACGCTCTACCCAGAAATGCAAAATCACGTATATATACGTGATTTTGCAGACCCCTGCCGCCCTGTAGCAGTATTTCTGCTATAGGGTGGCGGTAAAGCGGTTAGAAAAAGAAATAAAATGATCACAAACTTTTATATGGAAAAAAATAGAACTTTGTGGGAGCTGGCCCCATTCCACACATCTTCAGAGTCAAAAAGGGAAATTATCTCAGATCCCTGCTGTTCAGAGAATTGAGAGGTTGGAGATAAAGGTATCTCTACCCATTACCTGCAAGCGTAGACTAACCTTAAAATATTTTTTTTTAAATAATTTTCCTGAGATTAATGGCAGGTTAGGCCATTTTTTTTATCGATCTGCTAATAATTGCCTTGTGGGCCATAGCTCACAGCACTGGTCACTATAGTTGCAAGAAAAAGTATGTGAACCCCTTGGGTTTACGTGGAGTTTTGCATGAATTGGGCATAAAATGTGCTCTGAACGTCATCTAAGTCACAACAATAGAAGAACACAGTCTGCTGAACATAATACTACACAAACATTAGATGTTGCCATGGTTTAATTGCACATAACGTAAACATTCACAGTGAAGGGAGGAAAAAGTATGTGAACC